>NC_090831.1:17644609-17946806 GCF_028021215.1 Eschrichtius robustus
CATACTGCATGCATACCATTCTGACTTTTAAAATGAACACAAAGCTACTCTGAACTAGTAGAAGGGCCTACAATTAACATCTTTCTTTTTTAAGTAACAGTTATGCCAGTGAACAAGGGATCAATCACCCCAACTCTGGCCAATGTATATGGATTTTTTATTTATTTTATTTTTAATTGTAGTAAAACAAACATAAAATTTACCGTCTTTACCATTTTTAAGTGTATGATTCACTAATGTTAGGTATGTTCACATTGTTGCACAAAAAATCTCCAGAATTTTTCATCTTGCAAAAACTGAAACTCTGTACCCAATGAACAACCCCCTTTCCCCTCTCCTTCCAACCCCTGGCAACTACCAGTCCTGGAGTTGGAACTACTTTCTGTCTCTATGAATTCGGTGACTCTAGATACCTTATACAAGTAGAATAATAGTATATTTCATTTTGTGACTGGCTTATTTTACTTACTGTAATGTCCTCAAAGTTCACTGATGTTATAGCATGTGTCAGAATTTCGTTCCTTTTTAAGGCTGAATGATATTCCATTGTATGTATAGACCACATTTTGTTTATCCATTCATCTGTTGGTGAGAATCTGGGTTGCTTCCACTTTTGGCAGTTGTGAGTATAACACTGCTATGAACATGGGTGTACAAATATTTCTTCAAGACTTTGCTTTAAATTCTTTTGGATATATATCCATAAGTACTATTGCTGGGTCATACAGTAATTCTATTTTAAACTTTTTGAGGAACTGCCATACTGTTTTCCATAGCAGCTGTATACCATTTTCCATTCCCACCAAGAGTGCACAGGGGTTCCGTTTTCTCTGCATCCTTACCAACACTTGTTATTTTCTGCCTTTTTTTTTTTGGTGGGGTAGCAATTCTCCTAATGGGTATGAGGCGGTATCTCATTGTGGTTTTGATTTGCATTTCCCTAATGATTAGTGATGTTGAGCATCTTTTCATATGCTTGTTGGTCATTTGTTATCTTCTTTGGAGAGATCTTTATTCAAGTCCTTTGCCCACTTTTAAATTGGGTTATTTTTTGTTTTGTTTTAAGTTATAGGAGTTCTATATATATTCTGGATATTAACCCCTTATCAAATATATGATTTGCATATAGTTTTCTCCTATTCTGAAGGTTGCTTTGTCACTCTGTTGATTGTGTCCTTTGATGGACATAAGTTTTAAATTTTGATGTGGTGCAGTTTATCTATATTCACTTTTGTTGCCTTTTCTTTTAGTGTCATATCCAAGAAATCATTGCCAAATCCAACGTAGTGAAGCCTTCCCCCTATGTTTTCTTCTAAGAGTTTTATGGTTTCAGATCTTTGATCTATTTTGAGTTACTTTTTGTATATGGTGTAAGGTAAGGGTCCAAATTCATTGTTTTGCATATGGGTATCTAGGTTTGCCAACAAAATTTATTGAAAAGATGGTCCTTTCCCCCATTGAATGGGCCTGACACGGTTGTTGAAAATCATTTGGCTATATATGCAATGGCTCAAATATAGGTTTTAAAAAGAGCTTTACTGAGATATAATTCACATACCATGGAATTCACCCATTTAAAGTGTGCAATTCAGTGTACGCTTTACATTGAATATACTTTTTAGTATATTAATTAAATACTGGATGCAGTTGTGTGTTCATCATCCCAGTCAGTTTTAGAATATTTTCATCACCCCAAAAAGAGACCCAGGATCCCTTAGCTGTTACCCTCTACCTGCAAACTATCCCCACTTCAGTCCTCAGCAACCATTAATAGACAATTTTTATTTCTGTAGATTTACCTGTTATAGGCATCTCCTGTAAATGAAATCATACAATATGTGGCCTTTTGTAACTGCCTTCTATAACTTACCATAATGTTGTCAAGTTTCATCCATATTGTAGTATGTATTAGTACTTCCTTTCTTTTTAAGGCTGAATAATATTCCATTGTATGGATATACCACATTTATTTATCCATTCATCTCTTGATGGACATTTGGGTTGTTTTCACCTTTTGACTATCATAATTAATGCTGCTATAAACATTTGTATACAGGTTTTTACATGGACATATTTTCATTCCTGTTGGGTATATACCTAGGAGTAGAATTGCTGGCTTATGTGGTAACTCTATGCTTCTTGTGTGGACTTTTTTTCTTTTTCTTTTTTTGTTGATTTGCCAGGTATTTTTTTTTGAAATATAGTTGATTTACAATATTATGTTAGTTTCATGTGTACAACATAGTGATTCAATATTTTTATAGATTCTACTCCATTTAAAGTTATTATTAAAAATTGGCTATATTCCCTGGTCTGTACAATATATCCTTGTAGCTTATTTATTTTATACATAGTAGTCTGTACCTCTTAATCCCCTACCCCTATCTTGCCCCTCCCCCCTTCCTTCTCCCCACTGGTAACCACTACTTTATTCTCTATATCTGTGAGTCTGTTTCTGATTTGTTATTGTTATTCATTTGTTTTATTGTGTAGATTCTACATATAAGTGATATATAGTATTTGTCATTTATTTCACTAAGCATAATACTCTTCAGGTCCAACCATGTTGTTGCAAATGGCAAAACTTCATTCATTTTTATGGCATATATATATTATATATACATTTTATATATATATATATATATATATATATATATATATATATATATATATATATATAAAATACATATATGGCATCTTTCCATGTGCCTGTAGCCATCTGTGTGTTTTCTTTGGAAAAATGTCTCTTCGGGTCTTCTGCCCATTTTTAAATGAGGTGGTTTTCTTTATTTTGATATTGAGTTGTATGAGCTGTTTATAAATTATGGATATTACCCCTTATTGTTCATATCATTAGCAGAAATTTTCTCCCATTCAGTAGGTTGTCTTTTTGTTTTGTTGATGCTTTCCTTTGCTGTGCAAAAAGTTTTAATTAGATCCCATTTGGTTGTTTTTTCTTTTGTTACTTTTGCCTGAGGAAACAGATCCAAACAAATATTGCTATGATTTTTGTCAAAGAGTGTTCTGCCCGTGTTTTCTTCTAAGAGTTTCATGGTTTTCAGGTCTTACATGTAGGTCTTTAATTCATTTTGAGTTTATTTTTGTATATGGTGTGAGAAAATGTTCTATTCTCATTCTTTTACATGTAGCTGTCCAGTTTTTCCACCTCCAATTATTGAAGAGACTGTCTTTCCCCCACTGTGTATTCTTGCCTCCTCCATTATAGATTTATTGACTACATGTGCATAGGTTTACTTCTGAGCTCTCTATTCTGTTCCCTTGATTGCTCCATCAGTTTTTGTGCCAGTACCATACTGTCTGATTTCTGTAGCTTTGTAGTATAGTCTGAAGTCAGGGAGCTTTGTTTTTTACTCAAGATTGCTTTGGCTATTTGGGGTCTTTTGTGGTTCTATATAAATTTTGGATTATTTGTTCTAGTTCTGTAAAAAATGTTATGGGTATTTTGCATTAAATCTATATACTGCTTTGGGCACAATGGACATTTTAACAATATTAATTCTTCTAGTCCGTGAACATGGGATATCTTCCATTTCTCTGTATCATCTTCAGTTTGCTTCACCAGTGTTTTATAGTTTTCAGAGTATAGGTCTTTCAACTCCTTGGTTAACTATATTCCTAGTTATTTTATTCTTTTTGATGTGATTTTTAAATGGTATTGTTTTCTTTCTGAGAGTTCATTATTAGTATAAAGGAATGCAACAGATTTCTATATATTAATCTTGTATCCTACAACTTTGCTGAATTCATTGATTAGTTCTAAAAGTTTTTTGGTGAAGGTGTTAGCGTTTTCTATATATAGTATCGTGTCATCTGCAAATAGTGACATTTTACTTCTTCCCTTTCGATTTTGATGCATTTTTTTTCTTTTTCTTGCCTGATTTCTTTGGCTAGGGCTTTCAGTACTGTGGTGAGAGTGACCATTTTTGTTTTGTTCCTGATTTTAGAGGAAAAGCTTTGAGCTTTCCACCATTGAGTATGATGTTAGCTGTGGGTTTGTCGTAAATGGCCTTTATTATGTTGTGATATGTTCCTTCTATGCCAACTTTGGTGGGATTTTTTTTTTTATCATGAGTGGATGTTGAATTTTGTCAAATGCTTTTTCTGTGTATATTGAGATGACTGTGTGATTTTTATCCTTGGTTTTGTTAATGTGGTGATTGGTTTGTGGATATTGACCTATTCTTGCATCCCTGGAATAAATCCCACTTGATCATGGTGTATGATCCTTTTAATGTATTGTTGGGTTTGTTTTGCTAATATTTTGTTGAGAATTTTTGCCTCCATATTCACCAGAGATGGAGGCCTGTAATTTTCACTTTTTGTAGTGTCTTTGTCTGGTTTTGGTATCAGGGTAATGGTGGCCTCATAAAATGAATTTGAGAGTATTCCCTGTTCTTCAGTTTTGGGGAATAATTTAAGAAAGATAGATATTAGCTCTTCTTTGTATGTTTGGTAGAATTCCCCTGTGAAGCTATCTGGTCCTGGACTTTTGTTTGCTGGAAGTTTTTGATTACTAATTCAATTTCAACGCTAGTGATTATTCTGTTCAGATTGTCTATTTCTTCCTGATTCAGTATTGGAAGATTGTAAGTTTCTAGAAATTTATCCAATTTCTTTTAGGTGGTCCGATTTGTTGGCATATAACTAGTCATAGTATTCTCTTATGATTTTTTGTATCTCTGTGATATCAGTTATAATTTCTCCTCCTTCCTTATTTTTTATATTTTTTAGTTTACTTGACTCCACTCTCTTTTTTTTTTTTTTTTTACTGATGAGCCTGGTTAAAGGCTTATCAATTTTGTTTATCTTTTCAAAACACCAGCTATTGGTTTCATTGACCTTTTGTACTGCATTTGGTCTCTATTTTATTTATTTCTTCTCTGATCTTTATTATTTCCTTCCTTCTGCTGACTTTGGGCTTTGTTTTTTATTCTATTTCTAATTCCTTTAGATGGAATAGCCTGTATTGCTATATACTTCCCTCTTAGAACTGCTTTTGCTGGGTCCCATACATTTTGGACAGCTGTGTTTTATTTTCATTTGTCTTGAGGTATTTTCTGATCTCCTCTTTGATTTCTTCATTGATGCATAAATATTTAGTAGCATGTTGTTTAGTTTCCACATGTTGTTGTTTTCCCATTTTTTCTTCCTGTAATTGATATCTAGTTTCATACTCTTGTGGCCAGAAAAAATGCTCGATATAATTTCTGTCCTCTTAAATTTGTTGAGACTTGTTTGGGGCCTAGCACGTGATGTATCCTACAGAACGTTACATGTGCACTTGAAAAGAATCTGTATTCTGCTGTTTGTGGATGGAATGCCCTGTAGATATTGATTAAGTCCAACTTGTGTAATATGTCATGTAAGGGTTGTGTTTCCTTATTGATTTTCTGTCCGGATGATCTGTCCATTGATGTAAGTGGGGTATTAAAGGGCCCTACTATTATTGTATTATTGTTAATTTCTCCCTTATGTCTGTTAAGGTTTGCTTTATATATTTAGCTGGTCCTATATTAGGTACATATATGTTAATGAATATTATGGCCTGTTCTTATATTGATCCCTTTATAATTATATAATGCCCTTCTTTGTCTTTTGTTATAGACTGTGTTTTAAAGTCTATTTTGTCTGATAAGGAGTATTTCTATCCCAGCTTTCTTGTCGTTTCCACGTGCATGAAATAAAATTTATTCCATCTTCTCACTTTCAGTCTGTGTGTGACTTTAACTCTGAAGTGAGTCTCTTGTAAGCAGCATCTAGGTGGGTCTTATATATTTTTTCCAATCAGCCACCCTATGTCTTTTGATTGGAGCATTTTGTCTTCTGACATTTAAAGTGATTATTGATAGGTATGTACTTATTGCCATTTTGTTAACTTTTTTCTGGTTGTTTTTATACTTTGTCTCTATTCTTCTTCTTTTAGTTTCTTCCCTCTGGTTTGATAATTTTATTCATATGCTTGTGTCCTTTCTCTCTAGTTCCTCTGTATCTATTTTAGGTTTTAGATTTTGTGGCTACCATGGGGGTCATATATGTTGACCTATACCTATATATACTTGTTTTAAACTGATAGTCGTATAAGTTCAAACACATTCTACAAGATCTACATTTTTTACCCCTCTCCCCCACATTTGTGTTTTTGATTCCATATTTTACATCTTCATGTTTATCCCTTAACTGTTTATTGTAGTTATAGTTGATTTTACACTTTTTGTCTCTTAATCTTTGTACTAGCTTATTTAAGTGGTTGATCCACAGCCTTTACTATACATTTCTCTTTACTGGGGGATTTTTTCTTTCCTATAAATTCTTACTTCTTGTTTTAGCCTTATCTTTTCCACTTAAAGAAGACGCTTTAACATTTTTTTAGGGTAAGTTTAGTATTGGCGAACTCTTTTAGTTTTTGCTTGTCTGAGAAGTTCTTTATCTCTCCTTCAATTCTGCCCTTGCTGGGCAGAGTATCTTAGGTTGCAGGTTTTCCCCTTTGGGCATTTTAAATGTATCATGCCACTCCCTTCTGGCCTGCAAAGTTTCTGCAGAAAAATCAGCTGATAGCCTTATGGGGCTTCCCTTGTATGTGCCTCTTTGTTTTTCTCTTGCTGCCTTTAGAATTCTCTCTTTAATTTTTGCCATTATAATTATGGTATGTCTTGGTGTGGGTTTCTTTTGGCTCATCCTGTTTGGGACTCTCTGTGCTCCCTGTATCTTGATATCTGTTTCCTTCTTCAGGTTTAGAAAGTTTTCAGCCATAATTTCATCAAATATATTTTCCAACCCCTTTCTCTCTATTTTCTCCTTCTGGGACCCCTATAATGTGAACGTTAGTACACTTGATGTTGTCTCAGAGGTCCCTTAAACTGTTCTCGTTTTTTAATTTGTTTTTCTTTTTGCTGTTCTCATTGGGTGGTTTCCATTATTCTACCTTCCAGATCACTTGTGCATTCTTCTGTACCACCTAGTCTGCCGTTCATTCCTTCTAATGTGTTTTTTGTTTCAGTTATTGTATTCTTCATCTCTGCCTGGTTCTTTTTTATATTTTTTAGTTCCTTGTTAAATTTCTCACTGTATTCATCTCTTCTTTTCCCTACTTCAGTTAGCATTCTTACTACTAATGCTTTGAACTCTTTAACAGTCAGTTATTTATCTCTTTTCTATTAGTTGTTTCTGCAGGGTTTTTTTTCTTCTTGTTCTTTCATTCGAATCAAATTCCTCTGTCTTCTCATTTTGCTTAACTTTCTCTGTCTCTATAAAATTAGGTGAAACAGTTACCTGTCCTACTCTTGAAGGGGTGTCTTTGTGTGGCAGTGTCCCTGTGCCGTTTGTGTCCAGTGGCTTTGGTGAGAGAGCTGGATCTGGAGTGAGTACAGTCTTGTCTTGCCTCAGTTTGTACGAGTAGCTATCACCTTTGTGGGAGGTGGGGCTTGAAATGGAGGGGCTAGAGTCAGAGGTAGGTGTGAGCCAGGGCTTTTCCTATGCTCAGTGGCCGACAGCACCCTATCAGGGGCAGGGTCGGGTCCCAAGGTGCTGGAGCAGAAGCTCTGAGGATTAGGTGCTAGCTGGTTCTGTTCCCTCTCAGTGTTCTTTCTCACCCCTCGCAGCATCAGCACCTTTGCTCCAGAGTGGAACCGCACTGGAGCAAGAGTGAGTGCCTGGTGTGGGCTGTGGGGCATGCTGGGGGGGTCCAGACACACCAGTCAGAGTTTCAGACTGCTCCCTCTCTGTTACCTCCATGAGAGCCAACAGTGGCCGCCCCGCCCCCTTCAGGTGCAGTGCCATGTCTGAGCCAGCTCCATCCCCCACAACTACGCACTTTCCTCAGTAACAGCAGCCTTTGCCCTAGTGGGGAGCTGTGCCGAACTAGAGTGGTTCAGAGCAGGTGCTTGACGTGGACCGGGGCACAGGCAGGGGCAGTTGTGGAAGACTGGCCAGAGTCCCAGACAGTTTCAGTCTGCTTCTTCTGACTTGTTCCTGGGAGTAAGCAGCATGTGCACACTATTCATGAGCAAAATCTAGGTTTCTTACAGCCCTCCTGTTAGTCCCACTGGTCTTCAACCCACCTAAGGGGACTCATCTTCCTGGTGTCAGAGCCTAGGGCTGGGATGACCAATATGTGTTGAACTGCTCATACCTCAGGAAGGATCTCTGAGCCTGTGTATTCCCCCTCTTCTTCTGTGTCTCCTCCTAGCTGCCCAGGTCCTGACCTGATCACGTCACTTCCGTTCCTACCTGACTCTGTGTGGATCTTTCTTTACAGACTTGGTTGTATAAGAGTCTTTCTGCCAGTCTCCAGTTTGTTTTCAGTGAGACCTGATCCACATGTAGACGTATTTTTGATGTGCTCATGGTAGGCGGTGGGCTCAGCATCCTCCTACTCTGCCATCTTGATCTCTTCCTTGTGTGAATTTTTAGTGTAAGAGGAGAACTGATTTCCAGGAAAATGAAGAACAATCTCCTAATAAATTATGGTGAAGAAGATAATGCAACTGTGGGTGTCATTAGATCAGTGATGACTGAACTTGAGTAAGGTGCCAGGAATGATTAGTTACAAACTCTTTTACAAGTCATATCCAGTCGTACCCGTTTTTCAGGTTCACATTCCTAGGACATGGTACAATGTTAAGAGACCAGGCTAGAGATGATATGACAGTTTCATTGAGAGAAAGGAAATAACTGATGTCAGGAATCCCATAATAAAAATGAGGGAAATAAATGAAAAGGACTTGGTCAGTAGCAGTACTTTGAATCCCTTTATAGTGGGGGCTGGTAAACTCTTCAACCCTGAATTCTTCCAGCAGGCAGAAGAAAAAGGAGCATTGCTTGATTCACTAATTCAAATGGGGAGTAATGTAAATTAATGAGTCAGGCTGGGCTGGGTGCGAGACTGGTAGGGATTGGTAGGGAATGTGTGGTGTCAAGAGTACATGCTTATCTAAAGCCATTCAAATTCAGATTTTCTTAAACTACTATGGCAGCCAATCAAAGCACATGAACCTAGACCCTGGACAACTAGTTGCAACCCCTAAAATAAAGAAAAATGGGGAGGAGAGAGAGAGAAGAGAGCAGGAGAGAAAGGGTGAGGGAAAGGGAAGGGAGTCAGAGAAACAGATGAAATCATGCTAGTTGATAAAAATTACAGAGAAGCCTAGTGGAGTAAGCACAGGAAAAAACAAACAAACTGGAATTGAACCCTAGCAAATTCCAGTGACACCTCATTATCTTATGTTGCTGTTTTCACCACAAGAGGGTCTTGCAGTAAATTGACTCTACCGAGAAACTGCATCTCCGAAGCCCCCTTAGAGAGTAGGGTGAGTTGAATAGGGGAGAGGGTAAGACTGCTGCTTCTTCATCTAATTCAAGGTCTGGAGGTAGAACTCTGACTTCTGAACCAGTATTTCTTGTTAAAATGTGGATTCTGATTCAGTAAGTGTCTGAGGTTGGGCCTGAGATCTTGCATTTCAGTAAGCTCCCAGGTGACACTTGTGCTGTTGATCTCTGTAGAGCACATTTTGAATAGCAAGGTAGCAAATAACTCTTGGATAAACGAAGAAATGCAAACTACTACCTCAACATATTTAGAACATCATAAACAGTAAGGATATGGCACAATTAGGGATGTTTCCCCTTTCTGGGTCAGGCCACTCTTTGAATTTTGTAATCCTAATGAGATAATCAAGACATGAAGAGGCAGAGACCAGTCAAAAAGAGGTCACTGTTCCTAGCAGCCAAGTGTGGCCATGATTCAGTTCTGGCCAATAGGATATGAGCCTCAGTCACCTGTGCAACTTTTGGGTTATGCCTTTGAAGGGAAGGATGTTCCCTCCGCTTCTTTCTCTTCTTTCTGGCTGGAATGCAGACACAGTGGTGAGCTATTTTGGAGCATGTGGGCAATAGCCGAGGGATATCAGAACAAACAGATAGAAAGGGCCTAAACTTTGCAGAGCGGAACAGCCATGCCGGCTCAGATGTTTTTCAGCTACAGAAAAACTAATACTATGCCCAACTGCAGAAGCAGCAGAAGCGCTGCCTCTGCCTTTCTTCTGCTTTCCAAAATTTGCATGGCTGCATCTGATTGGCCAAATCCAAATCTCTTTCAAAACCCTATCTGCTAGGGAATCTGGGAAATGTAGTTTTTAGCTTTCCAGGCTCTGCAGTTCAGGAAGGCACCACAGAAGCACAATAGAATGATTATTAAGTACTAATCTACCATATGCACTGTAGCCTCTCACACGTAGAAAATGGTGCCTGTCAAAACTTATGGGATACACCAAAACTGTACCTGAAGGGAAATTCATAGCCTTAAATGCTTTAATTAGTAACCAGGAAAAGAAAATAAATGAACTAACTATTCAACTCAAGAAGCCGTACAAAGAACAACAAAATTGACCTAAAAGATACAAACAGAATGAATTATTTTTTAGATAAAAACTTCAGTTACTCACTTTTAAAGCAAAATAATTAGTAAATAAATTTAAAAGCTTGTTTTCTAAGACAAAAATATCTCCAGAAGATTAATCGAGAACAAATGGAGAAAATATAAATAACATTCAGAATGATGAAAGGGAAACCCATAAAGACAGAGGGAAAAATTTTAGACATTTCAAATATTTTAAATAATACAATGCATTCCCATGTACTGTCAGTCAGCTTCAACAATTATCAACATTTTGCCATTTTTGTTATTTTATTCCTCTGTTTTTTATTCTCTCCACTCCCCACTTCTTTTTCCCTTGGAGTATTTTAAGGAAATCCATATACCATAGCCTTTTACCTATAAATACTTTATATCACTAACAAATTAGGACTTGGAAAATGTAAACCTTAACCATAATATCATTACACTGAATAAATTAACAATAATTTTTAGTATCATCTAATATCCGGTATGTGTTCAACTTTCCCTGATGGTATCAAACTCTTTTAACAATTGTTTTATTCAAGTAAGTGTCCAAAGAAGGTCTAAACATTGCATTTAGTTAATGTGTTGCTTAAGTATCTTTAGTCTATAACAGCTATCCCACCCCTTATTTCCCACGTGCCATTTATTTGTTAAAAAAAGAAAGTTATATGTCCCTAGAATTTTCCACATTCTTAATTTGGCTGATTGCATCCTCATGAAAAAGACAATTTTTAAAGTGAGAAAATATGAGATACGTTCTATAATGATAAATTTGAATATCCTAAGAAAATTCAGGATTTTTGAAGAAAATATTTCCAAATTTACTAAAAAAGCAAGTGAAAAGCATGAATAAATTCAGAATAGACATTGAAAAAATGTAAAGAATTATCCAAAACCTCCATACCCAGAACGTTTTATAGGTAAATTGTTCCAAATATTCAAGGAGCAAATTTTTTTTTTCATTTTTAGGCTATTTAAGAGCATGGAGGGAGTATAGAAATCTTTCCAATTTATTTTACAAAATTACCATGGAAACGATTCAAAAATTGAAAAACCAGCATAAAGACAAAACTACACACAACTTTCTTTCTTTTTTTTTTTTTTGGCTGTGCTGCAGCATGCAGGATCTTAGTTCCCCAACCAGGTATTGAACCTGTGCCCCCCGCAGTGGAAGTGTGGAGTCCTAACCACTGGACCGCCAGGGAAGTCCCCACACAACGTTCTTATGGAAATATATATATGACTTAAAAATTGGAGAAGAGAATAATAGCAAAATATTAAAAGAACTATACAACCTAAGCAAATAAGTTTTATTCTAACAGTTTGGAGATGGTTCAGTATTAGCATAACATCCTCAAGGCTCATCCATGTGGTACTGTGTAACAAGATTTCCTTCTTTTTTAAAGGATGAATATTGTATCGCACACTACATTCTATTGTATACCACATTTTCTTTATCCATTCATCTGTTGATGGACATTTGGGTTGCTTCCACCTCTAGGCTATTGTGAATAGTGCTGCAGTATACATGAGTGTGCAAATATCTCTTTGAGATCCTGCTTTGAATTCTTTTGGGAAATTTTTGTTTTTTTATGGGAAAAAAAACCCCTCTGAAAGCCAAATAAAATATAGCTTCCAGCCAGAATCAGACTATAAGGTGCCAATTTGCAATCCCTATGATCTTTTATTTATTTACCTTTATAGTGGGGACAATGGAAGGGCAATCTTAGCCCTGGCAGAGAAGAGAAAGCTCTAAACAGAGTCTAGTAGGATGAAAAGGCGTTCTCCAGATGAAGATGTTAAAGGTAGTTTATTCCAGGCAAAATGAGCAGTATTAAGAAGAAAGTAGGGGACAAGACGGTGGCTGAAGAGGTCTGAATCTGGACGGGCAGTGAAGGATAACCATGATGAAAGGCAGGATTTTTGTTTACTAGTAAATATTATTGGAATTAAAGGCCTCTGAACTTTGAGGATAGTATCACTCATGCTCCCAGGTTAAAAGAGTCTTGAGGTGAGGTAAGGTACTAAGCCAGGCATCAAACTCCTAAAGAACATCGCAGAGGGAAGAGTAGACACAGATGACAGCAGCAAGTGATTATGGATGAAATAATCCAGTAAGAGAGTTTCATGTGGGCATGAGGCATTAATCTGGATTTGGCAATGGGGAGAAAGGTGAATGTGGTCCCTGGGAGGAAGTGCTCTGAGAACAACATTCCTGGGCAAAGCAGAGCCCTGGTTAATTGGGCTTCAGCCAATCTTATTCTGCAGAGAAGCCAACTGCCCACTCAGCACAAAGGAATATAATTCTGCTTTGATGGTGTCTGTAGGTAGGGAACAGGGACCAACTGGAAGCAAGATGGAGTCAGAGATGTATGGTGTGGGGGGCTATGGGGTGGAGTATCTTGTGGGCATTCCTCAGGGGCAAGATGGATGTTCCATTTTGTGGTTCGTATGTCAAGACTGATGTTGCCACGTGGACCGAGGGGATATGCAAGGTTTATCACTCACACAAAAAGGCTTTCTTGGGACAGTAGGGCAACTCCCAAGTGGGTCTGAAAATAGCTTGAGAGATCAGGGAGGGGAGACTGGCTTGGGCTTTTATAAATGTTAGAAGGTGGGGCTTGGGTGAGGGTTCCCTCATGCTGGCAAAGATTTGCCAGGTTTGAACTTCCTACCACTGCCAAAGTTGGGAGCACGTGGGCTTTCTTATCAACTTGCCCAGATGGGAGGCATAGGGGAAGGGGGAGAGTTACAAGGTCTGAAAACTGTCAGCCATCAAATATCAAAAATGGAATCAGAGTCTTTATTATAGAGTACCCGAGCACATTGGTGAGCCTGGACCTCAAGAGAATTAAAAGCACGGAGCTGCACATCAGACATCTACTTAATCTCTTAGAGGACATCAGTAACCAGGAACTCTAGAGGCCAAAACTATAGCCCGTGTGAAATGTGGAACTTTTATTATAAAAATTTTCCATTTTTCTCATTGATATTATTTCCAGTCTGTTTTCTGTAATGGTTATCAGAAAATTCACATAACAAAAAGGGCCAGTCATCTTGTCATCACGGATTTTGTGTGTGTGTGTGTGTGTGTGTGTGTGTGTGTTGGATATACCTGATTGGTACTCAGCATCCATTTCCATCTTGTTTAGGTGGTTTCCTATAGTGCAGAGCCTGGAAAGCAGGAAACCACATTGCCTGACTCTTTTGGATGAATTTTATTATGTACATATTGCTTTACATGTAGAAAGCAGAAGTGAAGCAGAAGCCATCTTCCTTCTATTTTTTGGCTGATTTTCGGCTAGTGAGCAAGATCTTGGTGTTCTCTTCTGAAGTGGATCTGGTGTCCAGCCACTAGCTTTACGGGCGTGGAGAGGCAGTTGTGTGGCAGCAGTAGCTTCCTCATCCTTCCTTTCCGATCCCTGCATCCCAGCTGCGGTTGTGAACCACACGATTTATGAACTCAATAGTTCATAAATAAATTTCTGGAAGCTGATGTTACAGAATCCAAGCTTGTACTGTTCATTGCATGACAGGCCAATAAATGGAGAGATGAGGTGCTGGGGCAGGGAATAGCGACTTTATTTGGAAAGTCAGCAGACCAAGAAGATGGCAGACTAGCATCCCAAAGAACCACCTTACCTGAGTTAGAATTCAGGCTTCTTTTATACTAAAAGGGGAGGGAGGGGTGATTGGTTGTTGCAGATTTCTTGGTTCTGGCCAGACCCCAAAGGGGATGTAGTCATCCCTTGTTCTTACAGGTGTCCAGGTAGGTCAGGTCACAGTGTTCCTGTAAACCTCCAACAAGACCAATGTTATTCTCTGTTCTGCAACTTTTTATCTCTATATGAATGAAAAGTGTTATACCTTAACAGGTCAAGGATATGGGAGGCAGAGTCTTGAGAAAGGGCTGTTATGTATATTTCAGGCTCTAGGCAATATTCCTTTTCAAAGGTGCAGAGCCAGAATGACTAAGCACAGCCACAGATCACAAAGGTTAGGGCTAAAGGAATAGATCCAATATTGAGTCAGGTTTGTTCTCTGTTACACTTATTCTTCTGAGTAGTTTTAATATTCTTAGTGTAATCACAGTGTACTTGAAGACCTCCTTTTTCTTTTTCCCCTTCATGGATGAGAGGTGACTTGAGTATGGTCTCCATTTGAACTCATACAACCATCCCTGAATTGAGTAGAATAAAAATGAAAATTGCCTAGGGCGAATGTAGTGACAATTTCTAAAAATTTTAAGGTTATATTGATAACCTTAATGCTATCTCATACAGTACTAGCAAGAGAAGTAGTTCTCTGATTCAATTCAACAAATACTTTTGATGTGTATTAAGCCTTGGACCTTCCTGGGCCTCCACCGCCTCTCTCCCCACTCCACCTCAGCCAGCCACTCTCATGATAGACCTTGGAAATTGATTTCAAGGAACTGGACCACCTCTGTAGTGTTTACCTTGGACATAATATAAACTCCTTAGCAGATGTCTTTGCCTTCTGTTTCAATGAGAAAGCTGAGGTTTTCAGTTGAGAATTTCCTCAATTTTTTTTTTTTTACCCCAACCAGTGAACTTATTTATACTTACAACCTCTTTCACTTCTTTTATTGTTTTAGAAATTCACTGTTAAAAAAATCTTTATTGAAATATAATTCATGTACCGTACAATTTGCCCATTTAAAGCGTACAATTTGGTGGGTTTTAGTATATTCACAGAGTTGTGCAACTATCACCACCATCAGTTTTCAAAAAATTTCATCACCACAAAAAGAAACCCCTTAACCAGCACCACACCAGTTCTCCCAGTGCCCAATTTCTAGGAAACTGCTAATCCAATTTCTTTTTCTATAGATTTGCCTATTCTGAGCATTTTGTATAAATGGAATCACACAGTATGTGGCCCTTTGTGACTAGTTCCTTTTACTTAACATAATGTTTCCAAGGTTCATTCACATTTTAGCATATATCAATACTTTATTCTTTTCTATGGTTAAATAGTATTCCAATGTATGAGTATACCTCATATTTTTATCCGTTCATCACTTAATGGCCATTTGGATTGTATCCACCTTATTAGGAATAATGCTACTATGAACATTCATGTACAAGGCTTTGTGTAGACATATATTTTCTTTGCTCTTGAGTATATACCCGGAAGTCGAATTGCTGGGTCATATGGTAACTCTATTTGATTGTTTCTGGAACTGCCAGACTGTTTTCCAGAGTGGCTGTACTATTTTATATCTCTACCAGCAGCGTTATGAGGGTTCCAATTTCTTCACATCCTTGTCAACACTTGTTATCATCTGACCTTTTGATAATAGGTATGGGTATGAAATGGCATCTTATTATGGTTTTTCTCTGATGGCTAATGATGTTGAGCATTTTGTGTGTGTGTATCAGTCATTTGTATATCTTCTTTTGAGAAATGTCTATTCAGATCCTTTGCCCTTTAAAAAATTGGGTTATTTGGTATTTTGAGTTGTAAGTGTTCTTTATGTAATCTAGATACAAGTCCTTTATCAGATATATGTGAGTCACTGTTCTCCCTAGCAGAAACCCCAGACCAGGTTTAAAGAACTCATATCCACTCATGCTTACAGCTTGAGCCCAAACCCTTTGGTTCTGCACCTACAGGGGCCAGTGGTAACCAAGAGAGGAGAGCCTTGCAACAAGCATTTGGCTAAAGTTGTGAGGCTTTGCATATGATAGCAAATATGGGAGGAGAATAGGGGTGGCACAGCCTCCTAGGGGACGGGACAGATTTTTCTCAGGGCGGTGAGTTGAGTCATCAACCTGAGATCTTGAAGGGGAGACTGGGTGATGGGAGATGGGATATCAAAGTGAGGCAGAAAGGTTGGGGTACAGGTTAACAAGCAGGGAGGAGGTGATGTCCTTATGAAAGCTGGTCTGGAAGCCTTCTTCTCTGGGGTGGTGAAAAGGAATAGCCATGTTTGCTATTAATTTAATTTTTATTTGCCCTACCTGCTGATGTGGAGAGGGGGTGGATGTTGCCTAAAAGTTGATACGGAGATGGAGTTTGGGATGCAGAATATTTATTAGAGATCAACATCTGTGAAAGGGAAGGAGGGTAAGCAAGATGAAGTAAAAAGTGAACTGTAATGCAGGCTCAAGAAAGCTTCAGGGAACTTGCATGGAAGCTCTGGACCAAATATTGCACATCAGAGCCATCTCACATCTGAGCAAAATGTCCAGAATTTTATACCCCTGCTTCAAATGTGGTGTGAGGTCAGGTAAGGAGGCTCTCTGAAGCTGACTCAGACTGAAAAATATGTCAGCTGGAGGCTGTCTGCTGCTTGCACTGCTGGATGTTGGGCAGCAAATCCTTTCTTAAAGGGGAATTTGAGCAATCTCTGTATCTCTTTATAGAGCTGTATCCTATTTGAAGAACAGAATCCACCTACTTATTGGTCTAAGTGATCAGTATGGTGAAGGCTATTAGGTCAGGCTGCCCCCCATTCATTTCCTTGTGAGCTTTTGTAGCAAATGAAGACTAGACTAGAGGAGAGGTCCACCCTAGCCATGCTCTGCTTCCACCATGCATGGATTATGATGTGGAAGCCATCTTGTTTGTGGGCAGTGAGAGATACCCTCAACCCTTAGATAGGGAGAACCCCTCTCTTCCCCTCTGTGGTTTCTACAAACACGTTCATGCCCTTGAGAAATACCATGGAGGAAACATCCATTGTTCTCTCCATCCCTTTCTTGGCTCTTCCTCATGTTTTCCTACCAGACAGGGCCTTATCTCCTGGTTCTTGATCTCCAGCTACTTGCCTCAAAAATGAGTAAGGGCTATGGCTCTTTCTCATGTTTATCTCCCACGTGGTGAGCAGACGGGGCAGGGTCTAGCTGGGAGTGCAAGTTCAATTCAGCCTCAGGCCCAAGTTGTTTTCTTCATGTCTGTTTTACCATTAATAAAACTGATACTTTGATATCCATAGGTATCATGAGTATGTCCTTAACTTGGAAGGAGCTGGAAGTGATGAGGGGGTGAACGATTGAATCGCCCTAAACCCCAACAGCCAGGAGGTGCTTAGGGAGACCCCAGGTGCAACAATGAGGTTAATTTTTAAATTAACCCTCTGCTGTGGTGGTAAAGGCCTGGCCACACTAAGTTACACTTACAACAAACCTACAAGGTGTATATAAATCCATCTCGCCAGATGAGGAAACTCAGGCTCTTAGAGGTTACTTTACATTTAAGATGAGGCTAAACTCTTTGAAATCACCGCCTATGCTTCCCGTTCCCTTTTTAATCCATTTCAAACATTCTCCTTAGTCACTTCTCTGAAATTGCCTTTGCCAAGGTCACCAAAGGGTATTGTTTTTGCTGACTCTATCAGACACTCTTTGAATCTTACCTAGCTGTTCAAACTTTTAATTCTTAGCAGCTTCTAATGCTGCTTTACCACTCATTTTTTCTTCTAAAAATTCCTTTTTCTACTGGCTTTCCTTGTAGTGTGCTCACTGTGGTGCTTACCATTCTGACCATGCCTTCTCTTCCCCTGATTGATTTCTCACACTTTCAATGTTCATTTTCCCCAGTGTTCTGTTTTTATCCTTATGGTAGGTAACGTGGTTTGGCTCATTCATCATGCGTTTCAGCCCAGCCTCCTTCTAACACATGGAAGCCAGAAAGCCAAATAGACCGCCCCCCCCCCCCAGATCCCCACCACCCACCAAAACAACAACAACAACAAAAGTTTTCTAGATATCCTAGAATTCTGGATATAATTTAAGTTCTGCCAGTCAGGTAGATACATTTGTGCAAGACTTAGATTTGAAGCTAATTTGAGAGGAGGGACTCAGGGCATGAGGCTTTTTTATTTTTTTATTTTTATTTTCTGCTGGTGCAGATTTTAGTGGACACTATGGGGTTCTGGAGCAGGTGGCTGTAACAGTAGTTTCTGGTGTGGCAGACAGTTTCCTGATTTTACAGATGTCTGATCATTTTAAAGGCAGCAGCTTCTTCAGCTGCCCAGTTCTGCAGTGTGCCTTTGGGAATTGTTTCTAAAAGCTTAGGAGAGAGTCTTTTTCATTAGTTTTCCTAAGTAAGCCACTTAATATTCTGTAATAAATCTGTTTCCTTTTAAACTAGTCACAGTGGAGTCTCTTCTTTGTATGTACTTTGTAAATACTAACCAATACAGTACTGGTTGTTGGGGGGTTTTTGTTGTTGTTTGTTTGTTTTGATTTGGTTTCTGGCTGTCCATGGGCAATATCATCCAGTACCATAGACTGATGTCTCCTAATTTTATATCTGCAGACTAAGCAACTCTATTAAGCTCCAGATTTATACATCCAACTGCCTACTGGACAACTCTGTCTGGATGTCAAATGAAACCTCAAATTCACTGTATCCAAAAATTGAACTAATTTTCCCCCTAATACTTTCTTTGCTCCCTATCCAGATATATAACCTAGAAGTCCTACAGTCATCCTGTACTCCTTTTCTGCCCTCATCCTCAAACTTTCTATCAATACCAAGACCTGTTGATTGTAATTTCTAAATATGCCTTGTGTCCATTTTCTTCTCTGCATCCTCACTGCTGTGCCTTAGTTCTTGTCTGGATTATTAGAACAGTCTTTCTCTTCTCTTTTTCTTCATCCTCCTCCTATTCTTCTAGGGTTTAAAGTCTGTATTGAAGATAATTATGGGGCTCTTTTGTTTTTATATTTTAACATGTCTGAAGTTGGGATACACTTATAATTGATGGTGTCTTCCACTTGGTGTCAGCCAGGAAGTCATTCTAACATAGTGATGATTATCTGCTTGCACAAACTTGATTATTATTTAGGGTGATATGACTGGACAACTGCAGCTCTCTGGTGTTTTATTCAATAATCACTAAAGGACCATTTGAGGAAGGAATATAATCAACTTTTATTGACATCTTCTGCTAAAATTAAATTATGACAGTATGAAAAGCTGCAGAGTGGGTGTCAGCAGCTTGGAAGAAAGCCCAAACACAATATTAAAATATTAAGTGGCTTACTTAGGAAGGCTAAGTAAGCACTCTTTTAGTAGATGCTGTATATTGTTAATACTCTGGTAGCACAGAGATCAATACTGTCTGGAAAAACATGGAGATCAACAACTTTGAGTCCAAGACAACTCAGAAGAGTTGGACTCTCTAAGGAAGTCTTAGAAATACTGTGGTTAATTTATTTAATTTACATGCTCTTTTTTATGTATGTACAACGTGAGATATGAGAAGAAATCTAAGCCAAAATAGCTCTTTCAATCAATATAAAAAATTCTAAGCTATAGGACAGAATTTTGTCCTAATTTTTCAGCATTTTTTTTCGTTGTGGTACATAAAATAATAGTGCATCTTAGTACATTGAAATTCAGTGAAGTATGGTAATTCTCCAAGTTTTCTTTTTTTTTTTTTTTTTTTTAATAGAAGTCAGGTTTCTTGTAGGCACATACCCCCATTTCTGCTTCTTGGAGGCAACTACTTTCTAATCTTTTAGATGTTTCTCCTGGTATTTGCCTCTTTTTTTCTAAGTAGCATCCTTATACTGCTTTCTTCTGATTTTCTTTTCCAGTTAGACCTATCTATTAAATTCTCATTATAGAAAACAAGTGTTTAATAAGTATTTCATGCTCTTTTGCCACCTTTCACCCTTCAAGACATCTTACACATCCTCCTCACTTTCCTTTTCCTCCCAGTATGGTTATAATTCTTAGTTAGATTCGTATTCACCATTTTCAATATTATGGTTGTGTATTCCCACCTGAGCCATGTAGTGTACTATTAATTCATTTCTTTTCTTGTATAATGTTTTGATTTCCTGTAACTAATAGTCTCCTTCACTTGTTGGTTTAGTTTTCTATTTCTCTCACTATTTCATGTTCAAATTGTTTGGAAAATCTGTATCTTTTCTCAATACATTTAAACACTCAGATATCCTATTAATTTTATTTTGGGGATAATATTTCTTTGAGTGTGATTTGTTTTGTTCCCATCTGGACTGGGTGTTCTCTAAGCCTGTATTAACTGCCATCCTGACATTTCCATTTGCTATCACCCTGTGGTTTCCCTCACATCTCTCCTCTGTTAGATCTCAAAATTCTTGTATTGCATGCTTTCCTCTTTCTTGCCTTACTCTTTAGTTTTGGTGAAGTGCATATTCCAGTAGCAATCTCAGAAAGGATGGTGGAGAAGTAAATGTTTTGAGACCTTGTATGTCTTAAAATGACTCTAGTCCCCTCTAGCACTTGATTGATAGTTTTTCTGAGTATAGAATTCTAGGTTGAAGTAAATTTTCCTCCAAAATTTGGGAGCAGTGTTCATTAATTATCTTTTTGCTACCAGTTTTGCAAGGGAAGTCTGATGCCATCTTGATTCTAGATTATTCAAATGTAATCCTCCCCCCCCCCCCAACCCCTACCCCAGGGACTTTAGAGATTCTCTTTTCTTCCGGACTCTGAAATTTTGTGATGCTGTGCTAGGCCCTCAGTGGACTCTCATAATTTGGCAACTTTTATCTTTAAATTCTGAAAAGTATTTCATTGATTGTTTCCTTCCTTTGTTTATTCTGTTCTCTTTTTCTGGAACTCTTGTGATTTGAATGCTGGATCATCTAGAGTCCAACATCTAGAGTTTTACTTTCTAGGATATTTCCTCACTTTTGTCATTTAACTCTTCTACTGAGTTTTGTATTTCTAGTATAACATTAAATTTCTTTTGCTCTCTGAATATCCTTCTTCATAGCTTTCCATCCCTATTTGTGAATACATCATCTTTTCTTATTTTTCCTAAGAATATCAGTTATGATATCTGGAAATTATTTCTCTTTAAATTGTGCTTTTTCCCAATTTGCTCTTGGGTTGTTGTTGTTTGTTTTAGATACTGTCTTTCACATTGGAAGCTTTCCTCAAATATTTGGTGATCCTTGGCTTTCTGCCCATATTTATAAGCAGGCACTAAATGCTGATTCGAGGCTCTGTGTGGGGAGCCTGGGCTTTTTCATGGAGGGCTTTGCTGTAGGGCCATCAGGCAGAGCCGAGACAGTTTTACTGTGGAATGCTCAACTATCTCATTATCTAGATGTCTCTTCTCTTGGTCTGATCACTTTCCCCAGTGACACCTCTTGTAAAGTCCTTTCTGACCGACTGAACCCATTGGACATTTCAGCATAGTTGGCACTCTGTATATTTTACCAATTTCTGATGCAACATCTATAAAATCTAGGTGTTAATGTATAGAGCACATCATTAAACTGTTTATTTATAGATTTTTTTTGGTGTTAGTCTTTATACTCTCCAACAGAAAGTAGATACCTTCTTACTCATTCCTGTGTCCCTATCCCCTAGCAAATGCCTGGCACACATTTGTCCTCAATAAATATTTCTTGAATACATATGCATCAGGTGCTGTATTAAGTTGTGGAGTGGGTGAGATGGGGTGGAAGTGGAATTTAAAAAGTGGGCCAAAAACCCTTTACTCTCAGAAAGATTGTCTATTCATACCCAAAGGATTCTTAAGACCAAAATTTTTATCTCAGGTTAGCTTCGGCTTTTGCTTGTATTTTTACAATTTAAATTCTTAATTTTTTCTTTAAGTTAATTTTTAAAGTAATTTAAATTTTACACTCTTCAAATTTTTCAAGAATGTTCTCAAGTATTCAGAAAGGCAGGCAGGCTATCTCCAAATTGATGAACATATCCTTATTTGAGATTTTTTCAGTAATGATGGTTTTGTTTTCTTTGTCTCCAATAGACTAGACATGGCACTCAACAACTTGAGTTGTAAAATTTAAAAAATGATAATGGAATGGTAGTATACCCTTACACAACAAAGGCAGAGGGTGTTAGATATTTTTAAGTGCAAAAGCATTTATCACCAATTGCCTACACTCATGCTTGGTAATTTCCTCCCTGCTCTTACTCTGCTCAGATATCATTAAAGGAATGTAGCAAACTTCATAACCCATTATGAAACTGAACATATTACAGCATTAAAAAAAAAAAAGCTACTTTCTTAATCATAGTACAAGGTGTTTTTTAAAATTACTTGCTTATCTTTTTCTTTCATCTTCTACCCAGTCCCACACCCTTCCCCCACACATGACTACTAACTAAGTCAGAATGCTCCTGTTGCTTCCTGCTCAGCTGAATCAACACTCCTGGAGGCTGTGACTAATAAAAGCCACAGCCCATGGTTACACTTGACTTTTGAAAATCCTGGTTTGCTTTAGGGACATAATTATAAGTGTCCATACTTACAGAATGAGTAAGTTGATACAAAAACAAGCTAGACTTCATCAATGATTGTTAACTTATTTGGCTTTATTTTTTGGTATTGACTGATTACTTAGCTATTCTGAGATCATGAGGGTGTAAATAAAAGTATTTGGCTTATAGGCTCCTTCATGGCCCTTTGCTTTCCTATTCATGGCTCAAAATAATGAGGAATATAGAAAAGGGAAAATGTGATTTCTGAAAGGCAGTCTAGCAGAGAGCATGTCTCTGAACATTATTTCAACAGCTAAATTATTGGGGAGATACATTGATCTCCAAGAAAAAGGGGAATGTTTCCTCCATCGAAAAATATAAAACCTCTTCCAGTAGTGTCACTGTGCTTCTGTCACTGAACCATGAGTAGACTTTTAATTTCCCCCAAGAAGAGGTTCCACTAAGAGCAAGTCAACGTTATTACTTTAGCTGTCCCACCTTGATTGATATCTGTGCCCATATAGTTCACTTCCCTTTTCTAGTGCCCACCCCACTCCAATAAGCAAGGCAGGGTCCCTGTACACTGGCCACTCATGGAGGCCCTGGGCCTGGTGGAGGTGATAGGTTTAGTGAATTGACTTATTTTCTTCTACCACAGGCAAGTGTCTTGACAACATAATCTTAAACTTCCGGTTTTCAGTTCCCCATATTCCCTTCAGATCTCAGCGCCTTGCACTCTTGCTTCTGCCTTCAATACTCAGTTGACCTGCTCTCCAAAAGCCATTCTTGATGTCCTAGTTGACAAACACAGCAGACTACTTTCTGCCCTTATGTTTCATGAGTTTTTAAAAGCAATTGGTATAGTGGACAACCTTCCCTTCCCTTAGACCTCTCTGTTGGTTTTCCTTCTGATGCCTCAGTCACTTCTTCTTAACCTCTTCTCGTTCCCATTTTTTCAATTTCTCTATCACTATTTTCTCCATAGCCTTTTACTATGCTAAAGTTTCTACCATATTAAAGGAAAATTCTCTCCCCCAAACTTGTAATCCCTCTTAGAGATCACCTTATATTTTGTCCACTTCATTATTTAACCCCATAAAAGAACATAAGACATTCCCTCACTTCTTCATTGCTCATTCACTTTACAGCTCCCCATAATAAAGCTTATAACCCATCAATCTGGTGAAATGGCTCTGGCAAAGTCCTTAATGACTTTCTAACTCTTTAAAATCCTCGCCTCATTTAAATTCTCTTTCCAGCACTTGACCATATTGATGACTTCCTTCTAGAAGCTCTCTCTTCCTTGGCTTCCATGCCATTGCTCTTTGCTGGTTCTCTTCTTGTGTCTCTGGGCATTCTTTTTTCAGACTCCTTCTGTTCTACTGTCAAACCCTAAACACTGATGTTTCCCATCATCTTGGCCCTTTTCTCCTCTTACCTTATAAGCAACCCTAGAGTAAGTTCGCCCTTCCCCATGGCTTTAACCACCCTACACATGCTGATGACCAGTATGTAATCTACAGAGCTCAGACTCTTATACTTTTGTTCTCTGCTATGCAGTCTTGCTTTTGACTACTGCCAGCCGCTCTGAGAGACATATAGCAATGCCCGTCCTAGCATCCCTCTTTGTTTTGCAGATTTTTTTTTCCTCAGGGGACCCTTTTCCTACTCTCAAAGGCCATGGCACTTCCTTTTTATTTCCTCTCTCAATCCCCAGGGCCCCTTTGTCCCTTTAGAAATATAGCTGTGTTATTCCTATGGATTAAGGTTTGAAAACAAAATTCTCTTCACTCTTTTCTAAGGTTGAAGGATGTGGTTTCTGGGATAGGTTTTTGAGGCTAGGGAGGGAAAAATGTCTATCTAATTGGATGCTCTACCATCACTGCAAATATAACATGTCCAAAATGAATTTTGCTACCCTCTCCCATCATATCCTAGGCTGTATCTGCTTCTTTTCCTTTATTTACCGGGCTGGTAAATATCATCACCATCTATTTCGTTACCAGGCCAGAATCCTGTGTGCCATCTTGGGCTCTGCACTCCTCCTCACCTGCCTTGTCCAGTCAATCCTGCTAATTCTGTTGTCTAAATGTCTCTTAAACCGTTTCTTTGCATGGTCCTTGGTATCACTGTCTCTATCGAGGCTCTCTTTGTCTCCTTCCCTAGCTGTTTCCTCTAGTAGTGTGTCCTCCCGTCTGTCCTGCACAGTGTTGTCAGAGGGATCATTTAACTACAGGTCCGGTTATATTTATCTCGTACTTAAAAATCTTTTGATGGTTTAACTTTCCAGTGATTTTTATGGGAAGTTCGACCTTCGTGTGCTGTGCTAAGACTTTCATACTCCTAGTCTCCTCTCTTGTCTCATCTCTTACCATTCTCTGTACCTCTCATATCCATCATTATCTCTAGCCTCTGAGTCTTCCTCTTTATGTTGGTTTCCCTGTCTGTAATGACCTTCCTCCTCCCACCCTTCCACACCTGTTGCCTCCACCAATATCTACTCATCAGGAAAATGCAAATTAAAACCAGAATGAGATACCATGATATATGACGTATCTACCAGAATGGCTAAATGAAGGACACTTACAAATAGTAAGTGTTGGTGAGGATGTGGAATCACTAAAATACAAATACGTGGCTGGTAAGAGCAAAGTTCCCAACCACTTTGAGAAACTGGTATTTATGAAAGCTAAACATATTCAAAAGCATTCAAGAATCAGTTCCTGTTAGAAATAGTTGACTTCAACTCCATGATCCCATAGCAGTTTACTGCAGCATTTATCATACTTTATTGTACTTGTTCGTTTTTTTTATTAGTCCTTCCCACTGGACTGCCAGATATTTCAAGAACAAGATCTGTCTTTTCATATCTGTGTTCTGAAAGACAGGGACAGGTCTGGCACATAATGGATACTCAATAAGTGCTTGCTGAATGGATTGCATGTATACTTAAAAGAAATAGAATCTAATGCTTGCTTGGCAGTTCTAAGTAAAATTCCTTAGTTTATGAACTTGTATGATTTCTGATAGGAAGTGAAAACTGTAGCTCCAAACACCTCCCCCTTTACATTAATTTTCAGAAAACTCTACAACTTTAAAAATCAGGCTTTTAAAATATCAGTGCCAACTCACCTTTCTATAAAAGAAGCAAATAAAATGAACTGAAATCAGCATGTCACACCACTCACCCGGCAAAAATCTTCAGAGGGAGAGTAAAGTGGCATCAAGAGCCATGTAGAGAAGGGTCAGCCTGGATTAGTGACATCAATAGAAGCATCAATACGTAAAAAGTGTTTTAGATTCATACGTGATGACTTTATCTGGTTTACAACAGACAGAAATATAACACAAGACACTGGCAATCAAACACAGTAAAGATCATCTTGGGGAGCAAAGGGAAAAGACTCTACCAGCTCCCTGAAATGAGTCATCTGGTACAACGGAGTGATGGTTGAGCTCCCAATTTTCTGGAAACTAAGGGGAAGAAAAGAAGCAATGAAGTTACATAGCTTTCAGTTTCTGTTGAAAGGACACGTAAATTCACACACAAAGAAAATCAACCGGCTCATAGATGACAGAGCCAGAGTTTGAACTTATCTGCTCCCAGAGCTGGTGTTCCGTCCAGCACCCCAGGCTGCCTTGTCCTCCCCAGTGGGAGGTGTGTCTGCACTGGTCACGGTGCATCTAATCTGGGGAGCAAGACTGCGTCCCAGAATAGCGAGGTTGGTTATGTAAATTTCAGATTTTATCAGTGACAAGGATGCATGATGAAAAGCGTAAAGGACTCTCATAAATGAAGACTAAAGTATATCAAGTTTACTTAAATTACATCTATTAGTTTTGATAAAAGAGTGGAATCATAAAATTCGTAATCTCTTGGTGTTCTGTGACATTTCTAAGAGTGAATGAAAGAGCTGGGTGGGAGACCTTGACGCATGACTGCACTGAAGAAGTCTTCTCTCCCTAGTCACTGCACCTGTATCTGAAAAGAGGAAAGGAAAGAGAAAGAAGGATTTGACAAGAGATGTGTCTCATCCCATTCTTCCTTATGGAAAACTCTTTTCTACTCCAGTCACCGGTGCTTTGCCCACATCTTTCCTCTGCTTCCAGGTTGCATTTAGTAAGATAGTACAGACATCGAGTCAGGAAATTCCTTCCTTCTTTAATTTTTAAATTTACTTTCAGCCGCGCCATGCAGCGTGTGGGATCTTGGTTCCCCGCCCAAGGATTGAACCTGTGTCCCCTACAGTGGAAGTGCGGAGTCCTAACCACTGGGCCGCCAGGGAATTCCCTGAAAATCCTTCTTTCCACCCTGCTTCCTCATTTTCTTGCATTGCACCCTGCACCTGATGGCAGCTAATCTAAGTACAGTGAAGAAAGGAAGCCAGTAAAGCAACCACAAGTTCACTTCTGATACAAAAAGGAAATACAGATTGACTGTAAGGCAGGCACTGCTAGACCAATGCATTAGATAACTTGTTTTCTACTTTGCTGTCTGCATTCTCTTTCAGATCCCAAGTTACGCTTGGGAACAGCGTATCTGTGTGATGTATTGAGGGCACAAAGCCACGGGGAGGGAGTGGGGAGGAAAGGAGGAATATACCCTCCAATGCAATCCTGCTTTCTCACTGTTGAGAATCAAGCAGAATTTAACTGAATTAAAACCAGTTCTCTAATGAATTAGACAAAATGCTGTATTGATAATTCAGTACCAAACTGCATTTAAAAATACCACCTGTATGAAACATCACGCGAATTTAAGCAGCTACCCACTCTAAATTTATTGCACAGCATTGGAATTGAGGATTGGAAATTCATTTGTGAAAATCATACATAAAAGATGGCATTAAATATAATCGTTTTAAAAGCTTAAAAAACATGGCATCTATTAACCTCTCCACCAAAATAAAACTCCACCAAAATAAACATTTAAAGGCCCAAATCCCCAAAAGACAAGGAGAATTGAAGAGAAAGTGATTACAACAACATTTTGGGAGGGAAAAACAAATAGTGGGACCACAGAAAGCTAAAGACTAATTTTACAGTGACAAGTGCTCAGGAGCAGGTAAACTTTTATTGCAGAACCTCCAAGACACCCAGAAATTGAATCTGAAAGTGAATTGGATTGAAACTCCAAATGAGAATTACTCAGGTCCTCTTCCCATACTCCATACCAGGCAGCTACTCCTCTCTTAGCCTGGCAGAAGATGGAAGGTGACCCTTTGAATCAGAAGGACTCTGGCCTCAGGGACAGTAGACACACCTGTAGGCAGAGCACTGCCCTGAAAACAGGGTAAATCTATGTATTAAATGGATGCAATTCTTTCTTCCTGCAGACTACACGGCTCCAAAAAATGCTGACAGAGAGGCTTGCACACCCTAGGCAGGAATTTGGAGAATTCCTCTTCGTGGGGACTGATCAACCCAAGAGAAAAACCAACAGATACTGATGGTTTGGGGTTCCCAACAAATGGCTGCATGCCTGTCCAATCAGTGAAGTCTGAAAGCCCTATCCACTCACTATCCATTTTTCAGTGCTTCATCTTTAAATATGATCAAAGATCCAAGGGTCACCAGAAAACTGAGGAAAAAAAACCTTTTAGCATGAAATAGTGTGTACAGAACTGAAGGGGAAATTTTTTAAAAAAAGGAATTTAGAAGGTACACAGGCAAGGCAGGGAGCAGAAAACACTAGAAAATTATAATTAAAATTTGAAAGGTAAGAGAAAATAATACATACTTGAAAAGAAACATTCAGAAAATGACAATGACAATATCTTAAAAATGAAGTATATGGTAGCAGAGGTGAAAAATGTAACAGAAGAGTTAGAAGACGGGGAAATATTTCAGTATGTAGGAAAGTAATAGAGATAGAAAGAAAAGAGAGAATAGTATGAAAAATAGCCAAAGGAAAAAGTTCCAGAAATAGAGAGATAGGAAAATATAAGGGAGAAAATTAACTAAGAAATAGTACAAAAATTTCTCAGAATGGAAAGGTTTGAGTTTCCATATTAAGTACCCAGCATGATGCATGGGAAAAAAAAAAAACCCACAGCAAAGCAATAATCATTAATTTTCAGGCCTCTGAGAGCAAAATAAAGATGCTAACGCTTCCGGAAAGAAAGAACAGGTCATACACAAAGGTTTAGGAATCAGAATGGCGTTCAGTTTCTCAACAGTAACACTGGAAACGAGAAGAAAATACAACAATCTCCCTAAAATGCCGAGGGAAAGTGGTTACCAACCCAGAATTCCATTCCCAGTCAAACTTTTAATCAATGGTGAGACTTAGGTACAAAGCTCTCCAAATCTTTGACCCACGTGCACATTTTTTTCAAGAAACTACTGGAGGAGGTGTTCCACTAATAGAAGGAGTAAGCCAAGAAAGAAGATGATGACATAGGATTCAGATATCCGAAGAGATCCAACACCGGAGAAAGATGAAGGGAATTCCCACAATGGTGGTAAAGAGGGAAGCCAGAATGACAGCAGAGAATCAGGTCAAGAGAAACACTAATTCAGTTTGGCACAAAAGGGCTGAGGAGATCAAGAGGGAAGTCTCTAAGAAGTAATGAAACTGACATTTTGCCAGATGTGTTTAACAGTTTTGAGAGAGTATTTATAGTTCTGTTGAAAGTCTGTATATGAATAAGAGGTATACATGGAAACTAAAGAAATGAAAAAGAAGCTATTAATAACTCCAGGAATAGCAAAAAATAAGCAAGCAAAAATATGTAATCGTATTACCCTACATGTTCAGCTGGAAATAATAGTCATATAGTCATTTAATGTAAATAGCAATAATTGATTTAAACAATTTTAATACTAATGGGATTAGATGTTAGAGTAGGGTGTGTGTGTGTGTGTGTGTGTGTGTGTGTGTGTGTGTGTGATGTAAGAGAGCTAAGTACTCAACTTTCATTAAAAAAATCAATAGATAATATTTAAGATAAAAAAGTCAAGAAACAGTATAAGCACACTATTTTGAAATATGGAGCTAACTATGAATAACAACTATAAACAGAATGAATGATCGCTTACCTCTAAATTAATGTAAGCATCTACTACTTCCCTTAGGGCATGGAAATTGGAAAGGGAAGAGGTAACATCTGGAATTTTTATCTTTTTTTAAAAAAAATTGTAGAATTATTTGTTTTAAAACTGTATACAAGTATAACTGATACAAGGTAATCTAAAAATCATGTAGAAATTAGAAAATTTGAGAACTGTGGAATCCCAGTATTGGAAAAGATTTTAGTAGATCATTTGTTCAGTGGCTTTCAAACTTTTTGGACCCCTACTCACCATTAGAATCTATTCACGTAACAACCTAGGACACACACATACACACACACACACACACACACACACACACACTCATCCTGCCTCTCCTACCACACTAGTACATATTTCATGAAACAGTGCTTTGGCTTACTATTTGTAATATGCTGACACCCCCCGTCCTCTAGTCTATTCTATGTTTTTAAAAAATGTGTTGGGTTGTGACATTAATTGATATTGGAACCTGCAAGTTGAAAAACACTGATCTAGCCAGATCATTTGATGTTGTGGACCCTGCCCCTCACACAAAACTTACTGATTCCCACTTAGTACTGATCTTTTGGCCAGTTGTTCCAATCAGACTCTCATGGATTGGGCTTGGGCAGGGTCCAATCGGACCATCTCACATTGGACCAGACAACTCTCCTTCAGGTCCTCTGGAGACAAGCCTGGAGGTTGGGGTATGTCTCAGTGAATGGAATAGCTTTCTGGGTCCTACAGTAATATAAACATTTTCATTAATGCTTTCGCACACAGAAGGTGCTCAATAAACATTTGCTGAGTTAGCTTGACTTGTTCTGAAGACCCACTAAAACCTCATCATGAGCACGTGTTCATTCTCCTCCTTTCTTCTCCGGCCGCGTAGCTAAAGGTGATGGTTTATGTTTGCGTTGCCTTTTGATTTGGCACAGACTGCTCCACTGCATCTTGAAGGGTCTGATGCTTAGATTGGAGCTGAAACTCCATCACCAGTGCCTTTCGTTTTAAGGGTATTCATACATCATTGCTCAGTCAAGTGCATTCAACTTCATTGACAGGGGACGGACTCTGGCAGACCAACCATGTGGGGCTTTATGTTCAGCACACCCAAAGGATGCACATTTCAAACATCTTAATGAACCAGATCCTCACAAAAGAACGAAAAGCATTTGAAAACAGGAAACACAGAAGCATAGACGAATTTGGTTTAATGAAAATATAGGCTTCTGGAAACTCTACTCTGCCTTTAATTCTCATACTTCAAATATTACAAGTGAAGGCTGAACCCCTAATGCTTTAAAAATTAGAGCCTGTCTTTGATTGGAGAGTGGGTATAGCTGCAAAGTCATCAGAGACCTACGGGAAGCCTGCCTGCTGTGTGCAGTGAACCTAGGATATAATCTTAGCTGACTTTCGCTTTTGTCACCTGTGAATTTTCTTGGAAGTTTTGTAGAGGGAAACACTGATCGCAAGTTTTTAAGTATTTATTTTAAATTAGGCAGACATTCATAAATATGTATTACATTATGAAGTTGTCAACCATTCTGTTTTTCCTTTTCTGTTCAAGGTTGTGGAAACTGTACATATTTTGTATGTCTCCAAATAAAGTACATATCAAAGGAAAACATTTCTTTACATGTGAACAATTTAAAATCCGTTAGAAAAGCTTTATACAATCCTGAATTTCCATGGAGCATAGCACAAAAACTGCTGGTCTAGAGGAAAGCATATGGGAGACATTTAAAAACAGAAGGGTAATAGCTATATGCCTGTGCCTAGATTATATAGAAAACTGAGTTACAACCAAAGAAGATTCCTAAAGAACGTGCGGAGATCTGGGAAAAGGGAGGGAAGATTGCTAGTGGATTGCTGCCATAGAAAAGGTGCATAATAAAGCATAATTTAGTCTCAAATGAAGAGTTTCTCAAAGTGTTCTCTGTGGGCCACTTTCATCAGAGTCCCTTGAGGTGCTTCTTTTTTTTTTTTTTAATTTTTTATTTATGTGTTTATTTATTTTTGGTCGCTTAGTTGCGGCGAGCAGGGGCTACTCTTTGTTGCTGTGCGCGGGCTTCTGATTGTGGTGGCCTCTCTTGTTGTGGAGCAGAGGCTCTAGGCACGTGGGCTTCAGTAGTTGTGGCATGCGGGCTCAGTAGTTGTGGCTCACGGACTCTAGAGTGCAGGCTCAGTAGTTGTGGCCCCTGGGCCTAGTTGCTCCGCGGCATGTGGGATCTTCCCGGACCAGGGATCGAACCTGTGTCCCCTGCATTGACAGGCAGATTCTTATCCACTGCACCACCAGGGAAGCCCTTTAGGTGCTTCTTAAAATCGGAGGTGAACTGGATCCATCCTGTACTTACTAAGTTAGAATATCTGGGAGCAGGGTCCAGGGATGTATGTTGGACAAGTTTCTCAGGCAATTCTGATGAACGAACGCTAAGCGAAAGAACCACTCTGATGATGGGTTGTGCCCACAGACTGGTCAGTGTGACAAATACAGCTAGAGTACTTCACGTCTGGTCACTGTTATATAGCGGGTTGACGATGTAGCAGGAAGGTCCTGGTGGCGCAGCAAGAAATAGTGTCAGCCATCTAAATGGGAGATCCAGGGGACCTGGCTTGTGAGAAGTAGCTTTTTATTTACGCAGGCCAGTTAAGGTAATTATGCTGGAGTTTCAGAGTGACATGATTGGAGGGTACTAAAGTCTTGATTAGGTTCAAGTGCTTCGTGCACCTGGTAGGACCTTACCTCGGAGAAGCAGGTTGTTACTGCCATCAACTGAAGTCTCCCACTGTAAGACTGAAAAAACCACACTGAAATACTAGTGTTCTTGGCTAAGAATCTACCTTTCATGCTTATTGCAGTCAACTGTAACTTCCGTGAGCTTCTTGGGCCAGGCTGGGCATTTTGTCAAGCCTGAGGCCCAGTCTTCGGTGGGATGATGTCAGCCGCATAAACATCTTTAGAGGATGCCGAATGAAAGGAGATGGTAGGGAAAACATGCGCACGCACACAGATGTACACACATGTGCGTGCGCGAGCGAGTGCAGACTTGAAATTAAGGAAGAGACCAATTATTTAGATTGTTTTACGATCCAAGTTTTAAAATTTGAACATTTGAGTAGTAATAGTTAATTACCTCAAAAGTTGCCTGTTGTATGATTAATGAATTGATATATTCATTCATCCTTTCAACAAATATTTACTGAGCACCCAAATACCAAATACTATGTTAAGAGCTGGGGATTCAAAGGAAATTGGACTTGATTATGTCTTCAAGACTTTTAGGAAAGAGAAACATGGAAGCAAACTAAAAAATATTGTGTTAAGTGCTTAAATGCAGATATGGATAAAACAATTACATAAGGAGTAATGCTAATAGTCTTAACAAAACAAGGTAAGAAAGTTCCCTTTTTACTATAATTCTACCTATTTCTGGTGGGTAGTAATGCTTAATTTCCTCTTTAGCATTTAAAATATATTAAAGAACAGCCTCTACCTACCTGTATTCAGATTGTTCACTGGACATCCTGACTTCAAGGGTGGATGAGAAGTATTTACACACTATTATCGACAGACTCTGCATTGAAGTTTCTGGTTTTCAAATCAAGGCCTGGGTCTTTTTAGTGATTTACAAAGATCCTCAGGGAATTCAGGGAAATGCTGTCCTGTGGTTTTAATCATGTACTATGGTAATACTTTTTCTAACATTAATCATTTACTTAATATATTCCTCATTGATATCCTATCAAAAGAATATTTTCTCCATTGAGTTTCTGCCCTACCTTTTTAATAGAATTGACGCCCCATTGGGGCTTTTTCTTCATAAATATAGTCCAAACATTCTGCAAATAAGCAAATAAATGAAAACGGAAGACCAGTTTCAAGAAGATGGGAGTTAAAAAAGTGAATCGCTAGACAGCATCACGACAAAGCTGTGTCCATCGCAGTGTGTTAAAGTCTTCTCTATTATTATTATTCCGAAGTATATGCCCTGTTTCTCAAAGCACCAAAACGTAACTTCCATTCCCTGAAGCTACCCTATGTAGTGAAGTGGGAACAAATAGTACCACCAGTATTAAGACCATAAACTTTGATCTGATAATCTTGAGATTTCATAGAGCCCAAGGATGGCAGACCCACACGTTACTGAGGGCACACAGATTACAAAACCTTCTCAGCTCCAGCCCTTGTGACCATGTTGAATGAGGACCCATTAGTGACAGAAATAACATTTTTCAAGAACAGCAAGAGAACCGTAATTCTTTTAAACTTTCATGGTTATTGAAATTCTGTGCAGGTTCAGTTGAAGCACTTTTGTAGATTTGCAACCCCTGACCAAGGCTATAGTCCTGTAACAAAATAGGAATTAGTCTTATACAAGATCTTGGGAGAGTCCATGTCCTGTCACTGAAAAATAATCCTATAGCTCAAAGTTAAGAAAATTTCTGATTGTCTTTTTCTTGGTTTTCATGGTATATTACTTTTTTTTTTAATTAATTAATTTATTTATGGCTGTGTTGGGTCCTCATTTCTGTGCAAGGGCTCTCTCCAGTTGTGGCAAGTGGGGGCCACTCTTCATCGCGGTGCGCCGGCTTCTCACTATCGCGGCGGAGCACAGGCTCCAGACGCGCAGGCTCAGTGGCTGTGGCTCACGGGACCAGCCGCTCCGCGGCATGTGGTATCCTCCCAGACCAGGGCTCGAACCCGTGTCCCCTGCATTGGCAGGCAGACTCTCAACCACTGCGCCACCAGGGAAGCCCCATGGTATATTACACTTAAATTCATGTGGTAAAGCATCTTACTCAGAGGCTGGCACTGTGTTGAATAAAAAATAACACCCTCTCCTCCTCCCCCATTTTATCCTGAGAGACAAATTGATAGACTTAATAAATGTAATTTAGGGTAAATGAAAGAGTCATCATTACTACAAAGTAAAACAAAATAATGATTATAAAATCCCAGTAAAAAAAACTTATCAAAAAGTGGTCATGCTGTAGGTCAAGATATTATCTTGAAAGTTACATAAAGGCCCTGGCTTGATTCTGCTATAGCTCTTAGTTACATAAAATTTTCTCTGGTTCTACACAGAATCCCATTTCTTGCTCTGCTCCAAGTTCTGTCTGAACAGTAGTAGAAATCCACGCATTCTGTTAGATTTAGATGGCATTCCAATAGACAGAAGTGAAAACGTCCTGGATCTAAGTTAGACATCCTCTCTTCACTTGCTTCCAAGCCACCATATCCGTGCACCGTGACACATGGGTGCTATATCCATCCACACATTCAGGACCTTGGCATGCGCTTTGGAAGCCTGAGGTGCTGGAGAGGTTGTACAGCTCTTCCTCTTTTCTACCACTCTCTATAATCTCAAATCACAATAACACTAAATTGCTAACTAAGAGTCAGGAAACCTAACAGAATTCTGATTCTTTTTTTCCCCATGAGGCTACTTTGATGCTTTGTTGGGAAATAGTAAGTGCCAGACTCTTTCACAATAAACATTCCCATTTAAAGATTACCTCACATATACTGGCACTATAGAAGGTACTGGAGATGCAAAGATAAATAAGAAAATCTGCCTTCCAGGATTTACAGGAAGTTATTTACAGGAAGTTATTTACAGGAACACACTAAACTTACAAGATATTTTTCTAGTTTTGGAAGGCTTTAGTGGTTAGAAAGTTTGCTTTATTTACATAGTCATGGCAATGTAAATGCCAGATACAGATTTAGCAAAAATATGTGATATAAATATGTTAAGAGGTAGAACAAAGGAGAATCCACATCTGGCATAGTAAGAAATACATGAATAATATTTTAAACTGAAGAATCAAGAAATAGCAGTTTAAGCATGTTATTTCGAAACATGGACAGGAGAAATGCCAGAAGTGTTGAAAATGGTTGCTTCTGGGAAATGAAAATCAAAGAGTGAATTTTTTTTTTCCAAAATCTGCTTCTTAAAAATGAGCACTCACTCTTTAAATCCCTAATTGCCGCCCCCCCCCGCCCCGATCCTGGTATTTGTGAGCAGAAGAAAATTAAGGTAACTGGACTTATTTTAGTGATTATTTCATGATGTATGAAAATATCATATGACTATGTTGTACGCCTGAAACTAATATAATATTGTATGTCAAGTATAACAATAATTAAAAAAAAAATGTTGTAGGTCAGGAGTTAGTAAACTTTTTCTGTAAAGAGCCAAACAGTAAACATTTGATGCTTTGCAGGCCATACAGCCCCATTGGCACTGCTCAGCTCTGCCATTATAGTGGGAAAGCAGACATAGACAATACAGACGAGTGTAGCTGTCTTCAACAATATTTTATTTACAAAAACAGGCCATAGGCTGGATTCGATCCATGATCATAGTTTACTGACCCTACCATGGAGCTAGGGCCACTGCATAAAGTTGAACAATCTGTGCACAAAAATAAGTGACCGAGGGGATAAGCGGGGTCTGAAATGCAGCTGTACTCCCTTTGCCATATTCTGTACCAAAGTGTGACAGCCTATTTGCCCAGAGACAGGAACACTTTTTTCTAATTCATTTGCCCAGTGGGAATGCTTTTTACTAATCATACAATAGCGCTCCATGGCTAGTTGGTTCCCTGTTTAGAACCTTAGAGAACATGCAAATATTAAAATGTTCGCAAGTCCTTAATAATATCCTACATGAGACTTCTATTCTCCAAGGAAAATAATCCAAGCCATCTGTCCATTCTTCCCATGACCCAGTGTTGAGTCATTTTATCTTCCACATTGTTCTTCTGGGGAATAGACTCCCATGTGCCAATATCCCAGGACTATGCATAATTCTCCAGGAATGGTCTGAAGAGTGCAGAGCAATAGTGATTATGACTGATACAGCTGTAGGATCACATAAGGTCTTGGACAAAACGTCTACCATGGACTCGTATTAAGCTTGCTGCCAACTGAACCCTCTTGGTCTTTTAAACATATGTTGCTATTAAGTATAGTTCTTTTATGTTATACTTCTCCGGTTGAGTTGACAGACTCCTGGTTTAGACTTTATACTTGCTTCTATGAAATTACATTTTTAAAGAATTGGTTCACTGTTTTAGAAGGAGGTATCAGCTCTCTCCTGTCTCTCCATGGAATCTCTAAGTTTGATAAGCCCACCCACCACTCATCATCTTATCTAAAGCACAGATCAAAATGTTGAAAATGGTAAAAGACAGAGCATAGGAAATTGCTTGTTCGCATCCTAAACAGAAACTTGTAATTTAAAGCAAGGTATATGCCTACATAAGTGCAATTATAAGAAACTACCCTTTAAAGAAAATACAGCCGCTGTAGATCTTAATTCCAGATTTCAACGAACATATACAAGATATGTCATAAAAGAATTATTTTAATAACACACTAGACCAATATATTTTCTTTTAAGTGTTTACCACCAAGAGACCACAATAAGTAATTGTGAGAGACCATGAAGGGATAATTCAGGTAACAGTAAATACAAGTTAAGAAGTATAAGAGAAAATGTTCACTCTCACTAGTAATAGAAGAAATGCAAGTTGAATAATAATTAATAACTAAAGACAGGCAAAAATGCTTAAAATATATAAAACAATTCTGGAAATGTTGGGGTGAAACTCATATTGCTGGAAGTATTGTAACTTGGTTGTGATCTTCTTAGAAATCAATATAACAATATGTATTAAGAAGTCTCAAATTTTTTCTTCTTGACCAAGGAAATTTATCCTAGGGAAGTAATGAAAAGAAGAAAAAAATGCTGAAGGGGTACATTTGAACATTGTTGATAATCCTGAAAAACTGAAAACAGTGTCCTTATGGCCTAAATATTCCACAAATATTATATTTGAACATCTTGGTAGAAGAAATATTATATTATGATGAAGAAGTAGAAGTATGGTGTATTAAGATTGTGTAAAAATACAAAGAAATATTTATACGTTAAGTGAAGAAAACTATGACATATAAAATTAGAACTAATGAAACATGAAAATAGATATTTGAATATGGATATTATGGAGTGGGGTTTTTATTTACATTTAAAAAATCAGTGTTAATGTAATATCGTTTTCACAATAAATGTATTTTATGTTAAAGTTTACTACCATATAAAATATGTCCTACTGTCTGATTAGTTTGAAAAATCATTGGTGGGGACAGTGCAATAAAAGCTAGAAAACCCGTTTGGGAGAGGATCCTTAATTCTCTTTATCTGTATAGAAGGGAAGAGTCACTGAGCTACAGTCTAGGTACTAAACAGAGAGTGGGAGCAGGTTGATGAGATAGTGGAAATATCTTCCTGGCCATAATTTGGGGAAAACAGTTCCAGTAAATCTAGCTACAAATCTTCAAAGCTAAGAGTTAAGTAACTTAAATGGAAATATTTTACAAATGACATAACCCTGTGGTCTTTTGGTCTTTTCTTGTCCAACATATTTTTGTAAATTAATTGTGTTTTGCTTGAGACAGTGATTATTTATTATGAGTTTCTGCTTGAATGTGGGGGAATTTCTCAGGAAATATTTTGAAATCTAAAATAGTTTTGGCAAAATCTCTAACACTGGTAGTCAGTGGGGGCAGGTGCATAACGTGGCATCTATTGGGGGTGGTGTGCAGTGCATGTCATAATCACCTGGGGTCTGTATCAGTTACGGTGTGTTTGGCTTCAAGTAACAGTAGTTTAGGTCATAGTGACATTTACTGATTCCTTAACTAGATACCCGGAGGTGGGCAGTCTCAGGGTTGGTTTGATGGTTCAACAATGTCGTTGAAGATCTAGACTCTTTCTGTCTCGTCCCCACCGCCCCATCCTCAACTTGAAGTTCATCCTTGGGATTTTGCCGAGAGAACTGCTTCTTCACTGCCCAGCAGGGATGAGATTTGTGGTTCCCTATTTGGACTTCTCTGACATCACCCCAAAAGGAGTGGTGGGGTGCCTAGTTATAGCCTGGTGAGGGTAAAAGCCATAGTGTTTTTTTGGGGGTGGTGGTGTTTTGCAGCAGTAGATCGATAATTTTCTAAAAGTTTCTGTCTTGCTAGGCTACTCCTTTCTTGGTCCTAAAGCTAGAGATAACAAGGTTTTGTTGGCGCTTTTATGTCTTTTATGTCTGTTGGCATTTCTTGGTTGCTGGCTTCTCCAGCACTCAGTCTGAGATGTGTGCAGAAAAGAGAAAAAAAGAGAACGCAGGGAACTCACTGCTGTGTTGTTCTTTGGGTTCTGAGATCCTTAGCCTGTCTGCTTTCTCTTCTCCCTTCTTCAGTCTTCTTATGTTCATTTTATATATAATGACCAGGGTTTTAAATTGAAAGTAGCAAGACGAATAGGAAAGGTACAGGTATTTCATCTTCCTGGAAGTGGAAGTTCTGGCCTCTCAGTTTAGGTGTGTATTTTGTGTATTTTACATTAAGCAGTTTTAGAGCATATCAGAGCTTCGAGATAACTTTTATAGAAAGATCTAAATTACTTTATAATGATTCTAATGAAAAGGCTGAAATTGATGAATCATGTCCTATGTAATTTCACTTGAACTAAAAATTAATGCTATCTCCTTGGATTAAATACAAGAATGTTAGAAACAACTCTGGATTAACAGTTGGAGACCTAGGTCCTGGTTCAGAGTATTCTACCATTCAGCTGTGTGAACTTGGGCGTATCTCTTGGCATCTCAATATTCTCATCTGAATTAAGAATGTTGGACTCATTACATGATCTCTAAATTTCCTTCTGGCTCTAACATTTTCATTTTCCCCTCATCAATCTGTTACTTAAAAAAAAATCTATAGACTCCCACTGTAATATAGGATTTGAAATACATAGGTTAAACCAAGTAAAATCCTCAATTAGATAAGACAAATAAAGATAACTGTTATTTATTGGATGCCTGCCGTGATCTGGGCACTCTAGTAAAAGTTTTACTAATGTTCACTCATCCAATCCTCAAAACAATCTATTGTAGTAGAGATTATGCCCATTGTATACATGAGGAGATAGGCTCAGAAAGATAAAAAATGTGTCTAAGGATATTGTGTTATAAAGATCTGTTTGATTCCAAGTCTGTTTGATTCCAGAGTGGATGCTCCCAGCCACTTACAGATACTTTTTTATTTTTTGGCCACTTTGCAAGAAGCAAATTATTTCACAGAAGTGGAATCTTAAAGCACAAGTTCTGGATAGCTAAGAGATATATGTTATTTTCAATTTCTCCAGTCACTGCTTGGTTTAATTCTTAAACTACAGAAATTATAAATTCAGAAAATATACACATAGAGGTAGTTTTTTGTTCTGTTTATTCTTATTATCCAATACTTATATATATAGGAAGCATCGTTCTCCTTGAGAGGTAAAGGAATAAACTCAGCATTTTAAACAATGTTTCCTCAAGAACAAAATTTTAATTTGCCAACTTTCCATAAACCTTATAGTGTCTTAGGAGTGTCCCAGGAACTAGAAGAAATATATTATCTTTATGTGTAAATTTTACTCACTTATGGAGAATGGATAAGAAACATTTGTAGGACTATTTAAGCTAATCAAAAGACAGAGATCAAGAAGAAATGTAAAAATAAGAAACAGTGAAAACGGAAGAATAGAGAAATCGAACAATGCCAAATTTAAAATTATACAATAAGTTGTTTGACATGATATTAATTCCTAAAAATATTTCATAAAGATATTGTTTGGTTTTAAGTAAATTAAATGAGTATGTATTATAAAATGAACTTTTGAACTCTCTACAATTTGTTGAGACCTTATGTTTTCCTAGAATAAGAATGGTCTTATAAAAATATTTATCCTTTTAACTGAAATCAATTCGCTAAGTTTGTGTAGATGCCTGGTATGTATTTATGTGGCAAAAGACCCTAAACATTTCCATAGTTAAGAACCCTAAGTACTTATCATATGATTAACATGGAAGGGAGGAAACAACAATATGAGAAGCCAGGAGTACATAAATCCTTATTTTACCCTTTTCTTTCACTATGAAGTCCCCTTACTACTCTGCTGGCTTACTCTGTGAGATTTTCTATGTCTATCTTGCAGGGGTATTCCAATGGAAGTTATACAAATTTCACATTCGTCTGTGTTCCCAGAATTACCCAGAGAACTAATTGTGATATAAAGAGTTGTTGTAATGACATTTCCTTATAAGGACTTAGGAGGCTGGTAACTGGCTCCATAATCTTGTCCTGAGATCAGGGTGTGCTTTTCTAGGAAAATGATTTTCTCTTCAGAAAGTTACCATGATTTTGGTAGGTTGAGAACTGGTCTCCTGGTAGGATGTTTGGTTTTTACCATAAACCCAGTGTGTGGAGAGGGTGCTCTGGTGTAGAGAAGCAACTTTCAAAATATTTTTGTTTTATTTTATTTATTGTTCATTTTATTTACTTTATTCCTTTGTTTTGAAACTAAACGAAAAAAAATCTGGTTCTAAGAAAATATCTGTAAGTCCAATATAGGGCAGATAAAAACTGCTCAATTCTGGGAGGAGTGGAAGTGGAAATACGGGGACAGCTCTATCCCTTAGTCACTCCACTCTTGCATAAAGCATTTTCTACTGAACCTCTTTGAGTCTGAGCAGCACAATTTGAAAAACCCCCAATGAAATATAAAGATCACTAGATTAGAAATCCAAAGCCCTAAACTATAGTCCTAGTCCTGCCATCAAGAAGCTGTATTACTGAACCTCTGTGGGTCCAAATTTCCTCATCTGTGAAATAAGGAGATTGAACTAGGTATCTTTCAGCTCAAATATTCGAGGGAACCATTAGCAGCTATGTGCAAATCACAAAACTCTGCTTTATTAGTTCTCTGCTGCAAATAAGGTGCTCACTGAAGGGTAAAATTTGCATGCCTACCTCAAAGTTCTAAGGATTAGGAGATTTTTTTAACTTTAAAACTTTAATGGAGTTAAGAGAAAACTGCAATGTAAAATATAAAATATAAAATTGTCCTGTCCTTAGCGATTTCAATGTATCTTTCTTTCTCACATCATTTTAAATTATCAGTGGTATTTCATCGATTCACTCAACAAACATAGAGTGCCCACTATCTGACAGGCACTGAACTAAGTACTGAGGATAGAAAAGATGACTGAAGACTGTCCATTACTCTGTAAACCTTCATAATCCCCTCCTCTCAAATTCAAAAGGTGATGGGTTCTTAACAATGTGTTCTCTTCAGCAGAACCTTTTTGATTGTGAAGCTGCATCCTTTCTCAATGATAGAGATGGTGCTGCAAAGGGACATATTAAAACTAAATGAAAAGTGAAGTGCACTCATTTAAAAAACAATTATATATTCAAAAATGCTATTTTCCTTAAGGAGAATGGCTTTGTTGTCATTGATCTTTGATCAACTTGAGCAGAGTATTTAGTTCTACAGGTATAAGAGGCTTTGCTTTCCCAATAAGCAGAGTTATCTCTTAAAAGGTGAAGATGGTTCCATTGTCTAGAAGGAGACAATGCCACTGATGCCGTCCATATTACCTGAAAGATTCTGGATTACTAGTGTTGTTTGACATGGATTGGGGTCAAAAGCGGGAAGAGTGGGATGAAGATGCAAAAGAGGCCTCTGAAGGTTTAGAAGGGAATGGTGAAAGGCCCATTCCCCCTGGACTTAGACCCAAATTCCCTTTCTGTGATACAAACCACAGCCTTTGGGCACGTCTCTCTTTGTTATTCAGACTGGTAGACCTCCAAGCTCAGTCTTCAAATGCACACCCACTCACTCCGAGAGTGACTCTCCCCAAGATGGAGCTGATGTCCACCCCTTACTCTAGACAAGGCACCCTCCCCATATACCCACCCAACTGTTGACTCGCGTTCAAGGGCCACCACCATCACCCACCCCAGCACCATCTACCAGGAACTGGCCTCTCCCCCAGTAGTCCCCGCCCCTCTTCTGAGAGCACCCAATGGGTGGAGTCGGGGCTGCGGTGGGAGGGGCCTGAGGCGGGCACATTTAAAGAAAGGCAGAGGGCGAAAGGAGGCAAGAGAGGAGAAGAAAGAGAAACCAGGGGGCGAGGCGCCGTCCAATGACAAAGCCCAGGGGTGGGCGCCGGCCGCCATTTTGTACCGGTCGGCAGGATCTTCACCCGCGTCCTCCGCCCTCGGAGGGGGAGGGGCGGCGGCGGCGGCGGCGGAGGCGAGAAAAGTAGCTAGAGACGCGCCGGGCGGGAGGCGCCAGCAGCTGCGGCTGCCGCGGAGCCGAAGGCGGGCGGGGACGGCGGCGGCGGGACCCGGCGAGCGCGGGCGGCCCCGAGCGGCCTCCGATGCGGCGCAGCGTGAAGAGGCGGCGGTGCCGGCCCCCGGCCGCCCGGGGCGTCGGCTTTAGGGAGGGAGGAGGGGCCGCGCTGGAGGCGCGGGAGGAGAAGGTGGTGTACTCGCGGTCGCAACTCTCGCTGGCCGACAGCACCAAGGCGCTGGGCGACGCCTTCAAGCTGTTCATGCCCCGCAGCACGGAGTTCATGAGCTCGGATGCGGAGCTCTGGAGCTTCCTCTGCAGCCTCAAGCACCAGTTCTCCCCGCATATCCTGCGCAGCAAGGACGTCTACGGCTACTCTTCCTGCCGGGCCCTGGTCCCCGACCTTCCGGGACCCCCTGCCGCCCGCGGTCCGACGCGCAGGCCGACCTTGAGCGCGGCGGCCAGGAGGAGGCGCCGCGGAGCCCGGGCGCCCGCCGCCCGCCGGAGGAAGCCCCCGCCGCCGCCGCCGCCGTTGCCGCCGGCCCCCGGGGAGAGCCGCCCCGCCAAGCCCGCGGCGCCCGGGCCCTGCTTCGGGGGCCGCACCCTGGAGGAGATCTGGAGGGCGGCCACCCCGACGCTGACCACCTTCCCCACCATCCGCGTCGGCGGCGACGTGTGGGGCGAGCGCAGCCTGGCGGCGGCGCGGCGTACGGCGCATCGAATCCTGCGAGTGAACCTGGAACCCGTGGTGAGGCTCCGCCGCTTCCCGGTGCCCCGGGCGTGAGACGCGGCCCGCGTCGCCCTCCCAGCCGGCGACGGAGCTTCCGCCCGGAGGGATGGACAAGTGTCAGTCGAGTGTTTACAGATCCGGCCTGGACCCTGTCCCCTCGTGCACTTTACGGGCGAAGAAGTCACCGGCTGGCGTTCCCGGCCCCGCGCCCCGGGCTCGCGGCGGCGCCGCCGTCTGGGACTCCGGGGCAGGTGCGCCCTCCGCCCCTTCCCGGCTCGGGGCTGCGGAGGAGGAGACCGCCGGACCCGTGGGGGAGGGCCCTTTGCTTCCGTACCCCGGACTGAGACGTCTCCAGGACTGGAGGGGCAGATCCGTTTTCTCCCTTTGGACTCTACCTCACTGGTCTGGAAGTCCTCCGAAGAAGTCGTTTTTTCCAAAGGAATTTGGTTTCGTGCTTGTGTAATAACGCCAGAATCTACTTGCTTTTCACCCCGCTCCTCTACCCCTACCCCCGTTTTTCTTTTCGACTGCCACCCCTCTTTCTGGACGAAAGATCGAACCTGTTTCGTGCTGTTGCACCCTTTTGTGCTCAGGGTATTCTGAATCCCACTCGTTTCCTAATTTTAATCGGATTCCAAAGCTTTGACCAAGGATATTTTTCTAAGAGATTCAAGCTTATTATGACTGTTAATAGTGCAAGGATTTGTATGCTGTGAATTCCATGGGCTCAGTGATTGCAAACAAAGAGATGCAAACTACAACTGTTTAAACATTTTTGAGGTGTTTCTAAAGATTTTATATTGAGATTTAATGTTTATATTTGCTGAGCTCCTAAAGAAAATGGTTGAAACTCATATAAAGTTCTGTTTAGGAAAAGTTGAGTTGTTAAAATTCTTTTTGATTAAATAAAAATTAAAGTGCATTGAAACCACATGGCTTGTGATAAAGAAAACGAGTTATAAAGAACTGGTGTTGGTTAAAGAGATGGATGGAATCCTATTGGAAATGATTTGGTCTCCTTGTACTGGTCTAACATACAAATCCAGGTATAGTTCAAGGATAACCTATTTTAAATTGGGAATCACATAGGAGAAATAAATGTGTGTAAACCTTGTGATTAAAATGATAAACAGAATACCCATTAGAATTCTCAGAACTATCAGTGATTTCGAGGGGATGGGGACATTTCTTGGTATCAAATAACTGGTTGAAGTTACTTTGGGCAAAATAGGTCTTTCTTTACTTTTTGTTGTTGGATAGCAAGAAATGTCCAAACTAATATCCATCACTTTTATAGACATCATGACAATTAGTTGTCTTTTTTGCTCCACGAGTTTCCTTTTTTATCTTAATTCCATTCATAATTTGTTTGCAGTTACCGGTCTTTGTTGACAGCTGAAGACCACAGGAATCGAACAGGCGAGTCACATAGAGTACTGACCCTTCTTTTACACTTTTATGATAGCATTTATATCATACGGCCCAATGTGGAATTCTTGATTATCCAAGTGCCTTTGGTCATTGGTGGCAGCAAGACTTAATGGTTTTTAGCCGGTGGTGCCACAGCCAGATTTTACTGCAATATCTAAAGGGTCAAGTGGTGTTTTTGTTCCACTCTTTTTCAAATTTAAGTATTCTGCTATGGAACGATTCATACTGGCTGGAACTCGACATATGAAATCCCCAATATTAAGGTTTATCTCTGCTTGGCAGCTTCGTAGGAGAATAATAAGAGTTGAAGTTTTGACTCTTGTGTTCTTAGAATTCAAATGGCATAGCTTTCTGGATTGAGTTTTTCAAGTTTAATAGTCCGTAAGTAGGAGTTTTGTGACTTTAATTTCAGTGTTCTTGTTTTGTAGAAAGAAGAAAATTATATATATATATATATATATATATATATATATCTACGACTTGATGCCAGTTTCCCATTATGCCTCATATTCTTTTATTCACTACTTAATAATAACGCGTTGTTACAAACACTGTCACATGAGTAAATAAAAGTGAATCATTACTTAGTTGATGGAGAGTGTTAAATTTTATTTGTGTGATAGGAAGCTTATATATATTCTTTTGGTTACTAGCTTATTGCCAGTTGTATTTCAGATACATAGGGTTTCCCCTCCCACCCCCAAATTGTTAAAATTTTTTAGCTAACTAGCCCCTGAGGAAAAAATATGTATTGGTACCACTCACTATTGTACATAGTTTTATAATAATTAAAAAATAAATTCAGTGGCCATATTAGAATGTAAGTTTAACATACAGCTTATCTGGATAGTTTCCCAGAGGATTTTGAAATTGGACTTAGCTGGGAAGATACCTCTGCTCAGCTCAAAACTGAAACAACCATTGACACCATGCATTTATTTTAACTGAGATTCTTAACATTTTTTCCTCATGCCTTGTTACTTTAGTGCACTTGAATTAGCATAAATGCTTCTTTGGATTATCTGGGCTGTCTGATTTCAGTTTGCATCTGATTGCCCATCTTGAATTCAATATGTTATTTATCTGGTCTATTTAAAAATCATGCCATTTCTAGTTTGTGAAATAAGATGTCAAAAAATCTTTATTTCTGCCAACTGTTCTTTAGCAAAGCCTATGTTACAGCTTCTGAAACGTGAAGAAACAACTAATATAGTTGGTTAGTATATTAACAGGAAAGTGAAAGTATTTTATGGGTACATTGGGCAGAATGTGAAGAGGAACTTGGCAAGGTGGCCTTTATGGTGAGGCATCCATTTCCTATCCTCTAAGTCTGTAGCTTAGCTTGTATATAGTTTTTTAAAAGAAATCTCATGATTTTATTCATTCTCTTATAAGATTATCTTATATCTCATACGGCGCAAGTAGAGGGGGAAGCTAGGAGGAAGTTGATCACCTTGCTGTGCTTTTATTTCATTTTTAACTTTTGAGTGCCTAAATGAGGTGACTGGCATCTCCGCTAACCTTTGGGGATTCCTGATGTCATTTTTTATCCTCCTTCCTGTCAACCAGCAACTTATTTTTCCTTCCAGAAACCAGGAATGTCATGATCGTTGAGAGCAAGCTCTGTTGTTGATAGTGCAAAGTGTTGCTGTTGTGGTGTGTATTTATTTTGTTGAAGTTCGAGTACCCTGTTGGACACGTGTAAGGAAGCTGGTGGCGGACACCTATTGATTTGCTACGTGCAAGTGATAGTACTATTTTTCTGAAAACTTCAATAAAGAAACATTAAAAATATTTGAATACAAATAAATCAGCAATTTTGAACTGAAAGCTTTTTGTTTTAAGGGTTGCCACAGCACTCTTTAAATTGGTGGGTTTTAGTGGACGTATATACATAATATTTACTTTATTATAATACTTTATTGGTGTGTTTGAAATATTTTCTGATAGACTGTTATGTCTTAAGTGCAGTAGAAGGCAATTGTTTGTAACGGAACCGAATTGTTTCCTTGGACAGTTTGATGTGCATATGATTAAGATTTACAATCTGGTTGTACTTTGCTTTTTAACTTATTAACTGTAAATAAATTTTAGAGAATACACAGTGACTGGTTTTTCTAATGATGTTGAAAGTTTCTGAAATGGGATTTTATGTTTGCATGTGAGTTGGAAAACATCATAATTAACCGTGGGATCGATTTTGACTATTTTGTGTGTGTGTGTGTGTGAACTTGAGATCTGTGGTTTTTGCTGTCTTGGGACTCTATGTGACATCACCTCTTGAATGATCTAGTGAATCACCAGAATAGTACTTCATGGCCAATCCCAAGTCATTACCAAGTTTGCCAGCAAAAAGGACTTTAAAAATGCGTCAAAATTCAGTTTTGAGCCCTAGCCCCATGTCCTCCTGTGGTGGTGATAAAAAGTCTAAAGCTCACATTCTTTCACGCTAGGAAAGAAAGTCCAAGTGCTTCATGTGAGTAGCAGCAGTAAAGTCTGTTCCACAGAATGAGTAAAGCCAGAATTTTCATTGCAGTCTAGAAGGTAGGAGTGGAGTATTAGCAAGGGCAGGATTCATAGTACCACTCTGTGGCCTGAAGTTCCTACCAATAATTAGAGGGAGCATGGTGTAATAACTGAATCCCAGTGCCTGGAATGGAATTAAGGTTTCACCACTCATAAGCATTAGAACTTGAGGTAAGTTATGTAAACTGTCTGTGCTTTAGCTTCCTCAAGTATCAAATGTAGTTAGTAAAAGAAATGATGGGGCTGTTGAAAGGGCTAAAGGGGATGTAAATGGTAGACACATAGGAAATACTTAAAAAATCCTATTAATTGGAGGCATGTGTACTGAGAATAGAAATGCTGAGAGTGGGGTCCTCTGGGAATTTAGCATCCTGAGAATAGAGCGTGGTCTGGGAAAGCTAAGAGACAAATTAAGAGTTGGTAATTTGTGGGTGAATTAAATCAAAGACAGAGAAATCTCGAAATGTTTTTAGCCTGTTGACAAACCGGCAGGAGGTTGGATAAGTTGATTTAAAAAACAGTTTTTACTGTTGGAGTTTTAGGCTTTCTTAAAATTTGGGGGGTCTTCTTTTATCATCGTGGTGTCTCTGAAAGATATTTAAAATGTACTGTTACATGGTTTAAACTATCTGAGAATTTATAAAAGTAATAGATTACTATTGTTGATCCCATAACTTGCCAGATTTCCACACTAAGTTTTCCCTTGGTGTAAGTTCAGGAAGGGTTGCTTGAGAGCCATATTAATTTGCATGTACAGACTAAGTTAGAATCAATTTCTGCGAAGTTTGTACTTCCGGTGTTCAAGGAAACAAATGAGTATGATAGTTATGTTTGAACAGTAGAAAATTATTACTAAAAGTAAAACAATCCTCATCTTTGAAGCAGTGACACAATTATTTTCAGATTTTGTTTCTAAAGCCTGTAGTTTAGTTCTAATTCCTCTTAGCACAAAGAATAACAGAGCATATTCTAACTTGGTGAACAAGCTGAGGTTTCAGTATCTAAAGCTGACACACAAGAATTTCATTAGATGGAAGTTATCCCGTAATAAGAAGCTCAAAATGGAGCCTGATTGCCAATTTGATTTCACAAGAGCGATGACTTCTCACTGTCAATGCTCACTTGTCTTGGTAAATGTCACCCTAAACCATGATCTGTAACATGATAAGCATATCCAGAAACCAACAGGAAGGTAACAGTCATAACAACAGCAAACACTATGGCTAGACCAGCAAGTTTGAATAAATATTCTGTTGGACTCAAAATTGGACTTCTTCTGCTTCTGAAAGTATTCATAGAAATGTTACACTGAGATTCTTCCAAGTACTGAAATTAACTGTAAAATGTATGTGTATATATATTAAAAAAAAAAAAAAATATATATATATATATATATATATATATATATATCTTCTCGGATTTTTTTCAAGTACATATTCTGTGTTTAAATATTTAGTGGGGAGAGTATAGAAAAAACGTGTGGCTTAGGGTTCAAGACTCTCAGGTTAAAAATAAATTATTGACGCATAATACACATACTAAAAAGTACATATATTAAAAGTATTATAAGCACAGCTTGATACATAAATTCAATATACTCGTGGAACTAGCACACAGATTGAAAAAACAGAATCTGGCCAGTAGCCGCAGAGGACTCCCGTATGCCCCTTTCAATCACTCCCCATCTCTCCTCCAAGATAATCTTTATTTTGACTTCTTACAGCATAGATAATTTTGCCTCTTTTTGGACTTTATATAAATGGAATTAAGTGTCACATGCCTAGCTTATTGCACTCAAAATTATTTTTGAGATTCCTTCATATTATTACATGTTGTTATAAATCATTTATTCTCTGTGGTGTATGGAATTCCATTGTGTGAATATTCTACAATGTTTCTGCACCTCTTGATGGGCATTTAGGTGGATTTCAGTTTAGGGCAATTATGCATAAAGCTTCAGTGCACATAGAGAACAAACATGTCCTGCGGTGAAATTTTTTTTTTTTTGAATATTTATCTAGGAGTGAATTTGCTGGGTCACACGCTATGCAAATTATCAGCTTTGTTGGACGCCGCCAGTTTTCTAAAGTGGTTATACCAATTTACATGAACTTTCATAGTAGTGTTCTGGATACTTCATATCCTTGCCAACACTTGGTAGCTTTGGTCTTTTTCATTTTAGCCATCCTGGTGGGTAAACAGATTTTTTAAAAAATTAAAAACATTTTAATCCAAGTAATGTATACATAGTTAAAAAAACACCTTAAAAAGCACATGAGGGCTAACAATAATAAGCCCTGCCTCACCCACAAACACCCCTTCCCTACATTTTTTTAAAAAGTCAGGGTTTTTTTTTTAAATAAGCTATTTTTTCAGGGCAGTTTTAGGTTTACAGGGAAATTCAATAGAAAGTACAGAATCCCCCCCCCCACCAGTTTCTACAGTTATTAATATCTTGCATTAATATGAGTACATTTATTATATTTGATGGATGAACCAATTTTTAATTAAAATTTTTTAATTAAATTTTTTTCTGCCAGTTCTATTGAGATGTAATTGACATATAGCACTGTATAAGCTTAAGGTGTACAGCAAAATGATGTGACTTACATACATCATGAAATGATGACCACCGTAAGTTTAGTGAGCATCCATCATCTCATAGAGATACAAAATTAAAAGAATAGAAAAAATTATTTTTTCCTTGTGATGAGAATGCTTAGGATTTATTCTCTTAATAACTTTCATATATAACGTATAGCAGTGTTAATTATATTTATCACAGTGTACATTACATCCCTAGTAATAACATAACTAGACGTTGGTACCTTTTGACTGCCTTTATCCAATTCTCCCTCCCTCCACCCCCACCTCTGGTAACCACAAATCTGATCTCTTTTTCTATGAGTTTGTTTGTTTGGGAAGTATAATTGACCTACGACACTATGTTAGTTCCTATTACACACAGTGATTCAATATTTCTATACATTTCAAAATGGTCACCATGATAAATCTAATTGCCATCTGTCACCATACAAAGATATTATATAATTATTGACTCTCTTCCCCACACTGTACATTTCATACCTGCGACTAATTCATTTTACAACTGGAAGTTTGTACCTCTTAATCTCCCTCACCTATTTCTCCCTTCCACCCACTCCCCTCCCCTCTGGCAACCACTTGTTTGTTCTTTGTATCTATAAGTCTCTTTCTGTATTGTTATATTTGTTCATTTGTTTTATTTTTTAGATTTCAGAGATAAGTGAAATTGTATTTGTCTTTCTGTTTAACTTGTTTCACTTAGCATATATCCTCCAGGGTGTGTTGTCGCAAATGGAGAGATTTAATTCTTTTTCATAGCTGAGTAATATTCCATTGTATGTATATATACATATATATACCCCACTTACTTTATTCATCTATTGATGGACACAGGCTACTTCCATATCTTGGCTATTGTAAGTAACGCAACAATGAACATAGGGGTGCATATATCTTTTCTAATTAGTGTTTTTGTTTTCTTTGGATAAATAGTCAAAAGAGTAGAATTGCTGGATCATGTGGTAGTTCTGTATTTAATTTTTTGAGGAATATCCATATTGTTTTCCATAGCAGCTGCACCAATTTACATTCCCACCAAGAGTACACCTTTTCTCCACATCATCGCCAACACTTGTTATTTGTTGTCTTTTTGATTATAGCCATTCTGACAGGTGTGAGGTGATAGCTCATTGTGGTTTTGATTTGTATTTCCCTGATGATGAGTCATGTTGAGCAGCTTTTCATGTGCCTGTTGCCCATCTCTGTGTTTTTGGAAAAATGTCTAGGTTCTCTGCCCATTTTTTAATTGGGTTTTTTTTTTTTAATGTTGAGTTGCATGAGTTCTTTACATATTTTGTATATTAACCCCTTATTGGATGTATTGTTTGCAAATACCTTCTCCCATTCAGTAAGCGGCCTTTTCATTTTGTTGACAGTTTTTCACTGTGCAAAAGTTTTTAGTTTGATGTAGTCCCCTTTGTTTTTTAGCTTTTGTTGCCCTTGCCTGAGGAGACATACCCAAAAGAATATTACTAAGACTCATGTCAAAGAGCATACTACCTATGTTATCTTCTATAAATTTTATGGTTTCAGGTCTTACATTTAAGTCTTTAAACTATTTGAATTTATTTTTGTATATGGTGTGAGAAACCAGTCCACTTTGATTCTTTTCATGTAGCTGTCCAGTTTTCCCAATGACATTTATTAAAGAAGCTGCCTTTCCCTCATTGTATTTTCTTGCCTCCTTTGTCATAGATTAATTGCCCATTTAAGTGTGGGTACACTTCTGGGCTCTCTATTTTGTTCCATAGATCTATGTGTCAGGTTTTTTTGTTTTGTTTTGTTTTGTTTATGCCAGTACCATACCGTTTGATTACTGTAGCATTGTAGTATGGTTTGCAATCAGGGAGCACGATACCTCCAGCTTTGTTCTTCTTTCTCAAGATTGTTTTGACTATTCAGTCTTTTGTGTTTCCATACAAACTTCAGAATTATTTGTTCTGGTTCTGTGAAAAGTGCCATTGGTATTTTGATAGGGGTTTCTTTGAATCTGTAGATTGCTTTGGGTAGTATGGTCATTTTAACAATTTTAATCCTTCCAATCCTTGAACACAGTAGAACTTTCCATCTGTGCCATCTTCAATTTCTTTAATCAATGTCTTATAGTTTTCTGAGTACAGGTGTTTTGCCTCCTTAATTAGATTTATTCCTAGGTATTTTATTCTTCTTGATGCGATTGTAAATGGGATTATTTTCTTAATTTCTCTTTCTGATAGTTTGTTGTTAGTATATAGAAATGCAACAGATTTCTGTATATTAATTTTGTATCCTGCAACTTTGCCAAATTCATTGATGAGCTCTAGTAGTTTACTAGTGTTGTCTTTAGGATTTTCTATGCATAGCATTATGTCATCTGCAAACAGTGATAGTTTTATCTCTTTCTTTCCAATTTGGGGTCCTCCTATTTCCTTTTTCTTGTCTCATTGCTGTGGCTAGGACTGGATGAGCCATTACTGACATTTTATTATTAACTAACACTAGGGTTCACTTTTTCTGTCGCACAGTTTCATATGTTTTGACAAATGCATAATGTCATGTATCCACCATTACAGTATCATACAGAATAGTTTCACTGCCCTAAAAAGTCACTGTGCTCCACCTAGGCATCACTTCCTCTCTCCCCCTAAACCCTTGGCAACCAGTTTTTTGTTTTTTTTTTTTACTGTTTCTATAGTTTTGCCTTTTTCAGAATGTCATATAATTGAAATAATAAAGTACATAGCTTTGTCAGATTGCCTTCTTTCAGTTTGAAATGTGTATTTAAGTTTCCTTCATGTCTTTTAGATAGCTTCCACCCTCCCTCCTACCCTCCCTCCCTTCTTTTTTTTTCACTGATGGAGTTTATTTTTAAAAACAGATTTAGGTTTACAGAAAAATTGACTGGAAAGTACAGAGAGTTTCCATGTACCTCCCCATCCCTGCCACCACACACACACACACACACACACACACACACACACACACATGGTTTCCCCTGTTATTAACATCTTGCATTAGTGTGGTGCATTTGTTACAGTTGATGAGCCAATATTGATACTACTAAAGTCCATAGTTTATCTTAGGGTTTATTTTTTGTTTTGTATAGTTTTATGAGTTTTACAAATATATAATGCCATGCGTTCACCATTGCCATAAAATAGTTTCACTGCCATGAAATCCCCTATATTCCATCTATTCATCTCTCTCTTTCTCCCCTGAGTCCTTGGCAACCACAGGTCTTTTACTGACTCAATAGTTTGAGGCAACAGTTTGAACTGTTTCAGGTTTTTATTCTTTTGTTTGTTATCTTCATAATTCTACATAATATACTGTAGCGCTATTTATTGATTTATCAATTTTAGGTACCATCTACTGACTTCCTATATTAAGATGAGATGTAGTTCCCTTATACCACCTTTCTTCTCTCTGCTCTCCTCCAAGTATACTTATATTGCTGAATTCCTATCTTTATTACTGTTTCAGTCAGGGTCCAGCCAGAAAATGATTCACTATAGGTATTTTAAATAGTTACATAGGTGATGGGACATCCCAGGAGCCAAAAAAATGATGACAACCAGGAATTAGTATCATCAGAAAGTGTTTCTACCCCAGGGCTAGAGAAACACAGAACTGTGCCTAGTAAGAGCAGGGGTCACAAGAGAAGGGGCTGCCCAGAAAGGAGATAGAATCTGGGCTTATACCTCCCTTCCTTTCTGCAGTCAAGCTACTGTTGGTCAAACCACTCTGGAAGCCAGCTGGCAAAGAACCTAGGAAATGCAGTTTGGAGGAGAAATGCAGAAACCGGATCTGAGGGCAAAAAGGCATAATGGATGAAGTTCATAAGTGTATTAGTCAGGGTTCTACAAAGAAACGGTATCAATAGGAATTGGCTCACATGATTATGAAGGCTGAGAAGTCCAGACCCAGGAAAACCAATGGTATAGTTCTGGTCTGAGTCTGAAGGCCTGAGAAGCAGGAGAGCTGATGGTGTAAGTTCCATTTCAAGTCTGAGTCTGAAGGCAGGAGAAGACCAGTACCTTGAAGACAGTCAGGCAGAGAGAGTGAATTCTTTCGTACTCAGTCTGTTAGTCTACTCACACCTTCAACAGATTAGATTGCCTCTGACATTTGGGAGGGCAATCTGCTTTACTCAGTCTACTGATTGAAATGTTAATCTTATCCAGAAACGTCATCACAGACATACTGGAAATAATGTTTAACCAAATATCTGGGCACCCTGTGGCCCAGCCAAGTTGAAACAGAAAATTAACCATCACATTATGTAATTTTAAACTAGATACTTGTCTCTTTTACTTGTTTTATCAATTTTCACTTCCTACATTGTAAGGTGAATGTCTCCCTTATCCTTTCTGCATTTTTTATTTCTCCTCCACCTACTATCAGCTTTGTACTTTTATTTTGTCATTGCTGTTAACATTTTTATTCTTCCCTGCAATTGAGTCCTTTTAAAATTGTGAAAAGTTTGATTCTAAAAATGGAAAACCAAAAAATGGTTTATGTTCTTATGACTATGTAAATAGTATTCAAATCTTAGAATTACTGTCCTTCTTTGCAACACTTGGACCTCTTGAATGAGGACACCCCTAGTATCAAGGCGAAATGGATTCTCTTTCTCTGTACTCCATCAATGCTTTAAACCATGCCACATTTTGGTTAGTTCATTCAGACTAAGACCATCTTATGGATTTTTTTTTTTTTGGTCTCCAAGTTTTTTTAATAAGAAATTTTTGTATTGACTTGGTCTGTTTCAGTGTCTAAGGTCTGGACTGTGCCAGGGAATGGATAACCTGGGGATGCTCCCCCACCCCCCATTTTCACAGTGTACGTTACACTCCAGGTGGCCCCCAACCCCACTACCGTCATCAATAGGGCTTCAAAAGGGGACCTCTTTATGGCATTTAATTCACGTCAGTGGTATAAACACTAATGAGACATAATCCCTGCAACACCTTGCTTTCAGGTTGAAATAAGCAGATTTTGTTAGTAACCTTTAAAAAAGGTTACCCTTGAGCTTTAGCTCCACATAAACCGGGACTAAAAACACCTCATGGGGCCACTACAAATAAGTGAGCTAAAAAGGAACTGTACATATTTCATTAAATCTAAGACTATCAAGTGTATCATTTTAGTTTGTTAAAATGTGAAAAATGGCAATTAAGTTCTACATGCCAGTTTCTGGAAAAATGTGTATCTTAGAATCAACGAAACCTGCATGTAAAAGCATTAGCATTATGCCCACAATGTCCCAACTACCTAAATAGTCATTCTCAAGCCAGGTTGCCCTTCGAAACCACCTTAGAACAACTGCCTAGACCCTGTCCAAATATTCAAAAACTCCAGGGACTGGGGAGAGGGGCCCAAGCACAGTACTTAGGAAATGCTCTCCAGATGATCCTGTAGTTTGGAACTGCTTAAAGATATACAAGATTTTAGCTGCAACTAGAAAAGGAAAATTCAGATGTGAAGGCAGTTCTATAACTTTATTCAACAATCAGCAGTTAGTTCCCATCCACATTAACTGTCTGTAGATGTTTTAAAGTGGTGACAGGTACATAGGTAACAAACATATAGAGCTTGTTTGGTGAATCTTCATTACATTTTCTGGACAACCACTCACGGATACGGTATGGGACATTCCTTATTCCTTTGGCCCAGACAGCTTTGTTGAGCCTGGTATCAATGTGTACATCTGGAGTTCCCATCTCCTGCATGGCAAATATCTGGATTTCTTAGAGTGTCCGAGGGGCATGCTTCTCGAAACCCACTCCATGGATGTGCTTGTGAATGTTGATAGTGTATTCTCTGGTCACCAACTCGTTGATGGCGGACCGGCCCTTCTTCCTCTCGCCACCCTTCTTTGCGGGAGCCATCCTGCCGGGCCCTGGTTGGCACGGAAGGGCTCAAGGGATTGTCCATCTTATGGATATTTTTTGATTTTCCTTGATTTTCTAACTGCTCTTTGTTTTCTTGCGCTCTTTTAATGTTCCCAAATCATGCCATCTATGAAGTCATCTTCGTTTCCTCCTAGAGTTGTCTCATTGAATCCTTCTTTCTCCTGCCCCAGTTTATTATACTGATGACTCAATAGTCCTGCTCTATAGCTTTCATCCTGAGGTTTTCCTTTGCTGCTGTCCTGATTTGGTTCCACAGTTTCATGGTAACATAGCTATCTGGGAAGATAGGGAGTATTTAAGATCATGGGCTCTGGAGCCAGACAGCTCAGGGTTAGATCTTAGTTCTACAACTTACCAATAACTTAGGTAACTTATTTGGCCCCTTTATAACTCAGTCTTCTATTCTATAAGATAATAATAGCAATAGTATATACTTCATAGGATTGTTGTGTGGTTAAATGTAATAATACATGAAAAACACACACAGCACAGTGCCTGGCACAAAATAAGCACTCAGTAAATGCTAGCTATTATTAGTTATCTTCTTTCTTTATTTCTCTTCTCCTTGTTTTGTGGGAGTACATCCTCAGATGACTTCCTAATAAAGAGTGAATAGATCAGATATTCTGAGGCTTTGCATCTCTGAAAATATCTTTATTCTGCTCTCACACTTAATTGACAGTTTTGACAGGTTTAGAATTCTAGATTTTGATGACTCATTGCCCCTTCCCTTAAGTGACCCCGGACTATAACACTGTTAGAACTATCATATCTAGTTTCTATAGTGTTTCTGACTCATATTGTCACTTTTGTCTTATTTTATTCTTTTGAAATGATTCACTAAGTCCAAATCACACTCAAGGCAAGGGGAACTAGGCTCCACTTTTGGAGGTCCTAAAAAAGAATTTATGAACATATTTTAAGCCAACATGGTCTGCCCTCTGGGATCAAATTATTTGCATTCATCTCACATACAAAATATCCTCACCCCATACTGAGAATCTCTCCTCAAAGTCCCAGCCCTTTATAACATCAGCTCAACGTCCAGGATGTTTCATCTAAATTAGGTCCAGGTGTGGATGAAGCGCCTCAGATGCAGTTTCTTAAGCACAGGTTCTTGAGTACACTTCCCCTCAATCCGAATACCTGTGACTTAAAGGTACAATCAACACCCCATGGTGGGATAGGCATAGGATAATCAGAATAGACACTGCTCTTCAAAAAGTAGGAAACAAGGAGGTACACAAGGTTCACTGGTCCATTGCAATTCTGAAATTCAGCTGGACACAGCTTGGCTGTTCCTTCATTGGGATGCAAAGCCTGGGAATAATTTTCCATGACTCCAGTTCCACCCTGTGGACTCTTGATTTCATGCTTTGAGTCATTCTTCCTTTTTTATGAAAGAGCCTGTGTCTGCAGCTGCACAGTTGTCTCAGTCTTCTTATTGATTATAGTAGTTTGTGGGTCCAAAGCATCTTTCACTGTGTTGTCTCCATTCTTTGAAGAAGACACTTCTCTGTGTTGGGCTTCTGCTGAGATTGATGAGTAAAACACCCTTCAACTTCCAGTTATGTAGTAACAAAGAGAACCTGTAGGTCCTACAGTTTACTTTGCTTTATGAGGGTATGCTTATATTGCAGAATACTGGGATTCTCCAAGACTCTACTTCTTTTAGGAAACTTTTCTGGCATCTTTTCTCAAATGTCATCTGTTCAATTTTGTTCTTAATAATTTCACCTTTCATAAGGGCTGCATCATCAATGTTATCTGTGCCAATAAAATATGAAACTATTTCAGTGGTATTGACAATATATCAGTTAGGAATACATTCAGCTATAAATAACAGAAAGCTTGCCACCAGTGGCTTAAACAGAGAGATTTGCTCACAAAGCAGGCTGCAGGCTGCACTCCTTTAAGGCAGTAGTGTCATCTAAAGCAAGCTGCATGGAATGGCAGAGCTGCCGATTTCTTTATAACCTACTTTAAAACACTGTAAGAAATGCCAGCAATCATTAATACTAATAATATCTTTTTTTTACTGCTCACTTACCACTTGCCCTCTTCAAAGTATGTTACACAGGTGAGCATTTCAGGCTCACAACAAATCTATGAGGTGGAACGGTTGATGTCATTGAACGTCATTCCTTTTCTTCTTCTCCAGGTCACAAACCGGCTGTGATGTTTCTAGGGTACGTGGCTTCACCAAAGTTCCCCCACAGCCTCCTTTTGCTTATCAGTGCATCAAGCAAACTTAGAGGAATTCTAGACTCCAAGGCTTTTGGGTTTTGGAGAAACCAGTCGGTCTAGCCTTTTCAAATCCATGTTAAAGATCCATGGGGTTCAGTATTCTTTCAGGATGAACCCTCTGATGGTGCTCCTGTGGGTGGATTGACTTTGTGCTTCTTGCCTCCCAGGAGGCACTGCAACTTTTGAATCTATTATAATTATCGATTCAAACGAAAACAAAGGATTTTACTTTGTCTTCTTGTTGATGTTTTCTAACTTACGCTAAGTTACCAGATTTCGTTTTATTTAATTCTTATCATCATGCAACTTCTCTAACATCATTACAGAGCAATGGTGGACCGAGGTGTAGCCTCAGCTGCCGTAACTTAAGATGAGGCAGTAGCAACAGTTAGCTTGGACTCCGTCCAGTCCGTGACCACGTGGGTTTGTCTGCTTCTCTCCATTCTTCTCACCTCCCAGCCCCATCAGTGGTGAGAATCTGATTAGTAAGTGAGTCTAGCAGATATGAATATAGACCATCTCACTGGTCAACCTTTGTGTTTAGCCAGGGTAGCAGGGTTAGTTCTGACAGAAGCACCTGGTTTGGGGAGACCATAGAGCAGTGTCTGCGCTCCTCCTTAGAAGGGGGCAGGATACATTTCAAGCACTTAGGGGATTCACTGCTTCCCAAGGGCTGATGTGTTTTTGTCACCTTCATCCGTTTACCAAACTAACATAAACTTTATGATAAAGAAAGTGGGGTTTGTGTATCCTTTGCAGAGTGGAATCCTTGTCCTAGTTTTGGGTATCTTGCCAATAAGTGGTAGATTTCCTAAAAATATAGGAGTAGGACCTTAGAATCTGAGCACTTTATGGTCCTGATGGGGGGAAGGGGTGGAAGGGTCAGATCATACTTCGAGAAATTCTGCCTTAGAAAGTTATAGCCCTTTAGATTTTCAAAGCACTGTGTACAACCTGGTTAGCAAAGCTCTGAAAAGTATGTGTCAGTATAAATTTAGAGCTTTTTTGAGATCTGGATCTTAGTCTCCCCTCTTTCATTACCTTTCAGTGCTTTTTCCTCCAGAGCTTCCTTTACTTCCTTTACATTATTCCATTAGGTATTTGACCAAACTTGTCAAATAAACTTTTCCTAAAATTGAATACGAACATTTGGAAGAACACTGACATGTTCAATACCCACATATTTTATTATCTCTGGTAGGAGCTGGTTTTTTCTGTGGAGGGTGAATAAATAAACTAATGTCTTTTTTGGTCCCAAATGAAAATATCTTCTTTATTGATCAGCAAATGCATGTGCAAGGAAACATCCTAGGTACTACAAGGAAGAACAAGAAGACTGGGTGTATAAATTATATTCCATTTGTGTCATCAAAAAAAAGATAAACTATTTTTATCTGATTAACGAGGATAAGCTGTGCTTTAAAAAATAAAAGGAAAGATAGCCATGAAATCAGATAGAAGTTAAACAATAAAATATTTTTTTCCCTAAGGCAGCAAGGAGTTATGAGAAATACCATAATCTGTAAATTTTGTACTAAAAAAGTTGCTGCTATATAAGACTTATCTTTAAAAAGTTTGCTTTGTGTAGTGCTATTATTCCTTTGTTCTTCAGAGCTGAAGGCTTTTTTTACTTCTGCTTTTAACATGAAAAGCAAAGACATTTTTCCCCTATATTTTCTTCTTGCCATCTTAAAGCTAAGCGTCTAAAAAAGTGTTTTGTATATTAATTATTTTCTCTCCATCCTTCGTACAAAACCAGGTCTGAGATTGGGAATAGTGTTGACAATTGTTAACCCAAGCCCAGTGAATTTCAGTTATCATAAAAGTAAGCATTTGAGGAGACTTTGAGTTCATCTCTCAGAGCTCCTTTTCTAGCCCTTGGACAGGATTCCATTGAAATCATCCATAACATAGTGGAGACCCTGTCTGTGGAAGGAACTGTCTGATTTGACCTCATATATTTATTTTTCTAGAAACCTAGGCATTGAGAGGGCTGGGGATTGGGTGGTGGGAGACAGAGACTGCAGAAGTGCAGAATATTCCGGTTTACTTGAAGCCAACTGAGCCGAGGGAAGTTCTGTCTTGGAAGGGCTTGGCTCAGCAGGGCTCAGCCCTCACATGTGTGGAATTAGTGAAAAATATACTTATGAGAACCCACGTGAAGGGTGCCTCCAGAAGTCTAAAAGGGACTTGTTCTTTTTTTTTATTATTATTAAATAAAGGGTCTTGGGGGGGATATTTACTTCACCCTTGTGTGTCTGCACTACTTCTTCACACCAATGATGCTGTAATTACCTCCTTGCTAAGTCTCTTTCTCCCCTTCTGGGCCACAAATTCCTCATTGGCAGGGCTAATCTTTTTATCATCAGCGTAGCGCCAGCCATGTGCAAAGTGCTCGGTAGATACTGAATGAATGCATTGTGTTTACAGAGTTCAGACAAACCCAGAACACAGGCTCCCAAATTTTACAGGAGAACTAGCTGTGTCGATTCAGTTTATGTATACCAGAAACAATCTGTAATGGAAAAAAAAAATATATATATATATATATATACATATATATATATATGTATATATATATTTGACCTCATTCTCCCAAATAACTTTGATATATATATATATATATATGTATTTTTGACATACAAAATACATAATGTGTATTTTGACATAGATTTTTTTTTTTTTTTTACAGAAACCTATGTGATAAACTTCTGATGAATTCCTAGCATTTTGTGATCAAACCAGTTGGCTGAAAACTTTGATCTCTCTTACGATCTGACTTGCAACCCAATGCTACCTAATGATCACTACATTACAGCCCCTTAGCAAGAGGTTGAGAGGGTGGCCTCTGGAGCCAGGCTGCCTGGGTTCAAGAATCCTACCTCCCCCTCTGACCAGCAGCAGACCTTTGGGCAAGCTACTTAATCTCCCTGTTCCTCAGCTGTAAAAACAGGTGCAATATAGCACCTACTTCATAGAGCTCTTATTAAGAATTAAGTGAGGTGACGCAGGTAAAACACTGAATTGTGCCTGCAACTTGGCTGGCTTTGAGTCAATACATGTTAGCTTTCATTAGTACTAATGTAAAAAATGTTATAAAGCCTCAGTTTGCTCATTTGAAATTTTCATATCAGCATGTGCTGAAAGCAAAGAACAGCCACAGTACATAAAACGGCATATTAGAGTCAAGCTTATTTGGGAGAGGAGGTCAAATTCACTAAAAGTACTAAGAGTACAAACCGAGGGAAAAATGGTCAGAAATACAGAGGATAATAGAAGGAAGAAATTAACTTTAATTCCTCCCATATACCAGGTACAACTGTGTGCATTTTATGCTTGTTTTTCTTTCAAGCAAAAATAACAATCCTATGAGATAGGCATTATCATTCCCACTTAATAGATGAATAAACTAAAGCTTAGAAAGGTTAAGAAATTTGTCAAATGTCACACATTTCTGTAGCAGAGCCAGGATTTGAACCTATACCTGTTGTATCCTGCTTTCTCCACTAATCTTTATAAACACATTTGGAGGAAGTTAAGTAAATTAGTCACCCCTGGAGGAACCGATCATAGGATTGTGAAATCCCAAGGTGGAAAAAAAAATCAATTTAAGAACCCTGTTTCCTTCACCTTTGTATTTCTCCTGGTGTACAGCAGAGATGTTCAATCTTTGTGAAATGAATAAGTTTATGAATGAATGAACAAAAGAAGGAATTCCTTTACTCCTGTGATTAGATGGTTTAGTTTGGCTGAGGATCTCAGGGCAACCTGGCTGACATCTAAAGCCACTGTATGTTCCTCCTCTTCTAAATGCCATAAGCAGGTGAAAGAGAAGGTTATCTCATATAACTGTTGTCTCAAATTACTTGTAAGCCAGTTAAAAAACAGACTTCATGAATGCAGCCATGGGGAGTCATTTAGAGTTTTAAACCCTTCCTCCACCGGCCCTAGAGACTTGTCTTCCTAGAGTCTCTCTGTATTGGAATCCTGCAGGCCAACTGCAGACACCTCTTCCAATTTATAATGGTATCAGCTACGTTGGACTGCTACAACATGACAAAATGGGTGGGGTTCTAAAAATTATATATTCAAATCCCTTTTATCTCCTAAACACCTTCATAAGGTTTAAGTCTGAGGTTTTACTTAAACTGCAGAGCTGAAAAACAAAACAAGACAAAATGGAATAACGGACACAGAATCACAGATAATACTGAAATAAGGACAGGATAGGTGGGAGCAAATGGGAGAGATAAGAAAGGGGGGGGAAGCACCCAGAGAGTCTTTAAATGGAAGTTCAGATTCTAGCCAAGGCGGAGAGTTGGCCCTTGCTTCCTTTGTACCAGAACTCTTGGTAGCCGGGCACTATCTGCTTCCCAGCTGTAGGATAGATCAGCTGCCCCTGCAATCACGGGGGAAAACACCACCGAGAGAATCTGCTCATTCTCTTGCCCTGTAATGCTTACTCCCTGGCTGGTATTGCTAAAAGCACCTATGTTTCTCATGATAGAACAGGTAGGTTTACCTCTGCCGGACTTTGCTTGCTTTCTTCTTCTCAGTTCGTTGATCCACCCATGGCTTTATCCAGACATTCAACAAAAATTTATCGAGGACCTCTTTGTGCCAGGATCTGTTCTAGAGGTGAACCCTGCCTCTCCGTACTGACAGGTTGGTGGGTGAGGCTTATATTCTGTGCTTGCAGCTACTACATCAGGAGGTCACCATAGCCTTCTGTTGCTTTTTCCTTGTCATTTGGCAGGTGTCTGCCTGAGGCTTTTCTCTCATTGCGTACAGGGTGGAATTCAGTGCTTTGGGGATATGAATGATTACAGTGAACGGACTCCTGGATGTGTCTGTTATCTTGGTGAATTGTACGCATTTTTTTCAAAAGCTAGTTTACTTTTGAGCTAGATTTTTTTTTTTTTTTTCCTTAAATCCCACAACGTCCTTCTGGAGCACGCCAACGCCTGGGATGCCTGGAGCCGGAGCCCTGCCCACTCAGCTCCCCCTCACACCCCCCTGTGTTGAGCTAGATATTTTAAACAAGGCAAAACAAACCGGAAGGGGCTCATCAAAATTACCAACGGATCGACGAACATTCAGTGGCTTCTTGTGGAAAGCACTGGTCAAGGGACAGAGTTGTGGGGTGAGTGCCCATGCTGCAGGGCTCTTCATTCCGATTAAAGTGCAGCCAACCTGGACCTTGAGAGGTGTGGCTTACTTAGAGCAAGCTCTGAGAACACCCCAGCCCCGCCTCCTCATTTTCCTGTTTGGCCCCAGAGAGCCACAGCGCCTGCCCAGGGTTGTTCAGCTAATGAGTGGATACAGCTGGAAGGAGAATCCTCAGAGTCTGTCGTCTGTCCAGCGTCGTTTTCTGCAGATCCATTTGCCTGGGAGGGCTTAGCCCTTCTTGGGCTTTTATTGGGTTTTGCTGTAGGAATCTAACGCTAGGTAGGTTTCTCAGGTAATTGGAGCTGTGGGAGGGGCCGTGACAACCGGGTGGGGTGAGAGGCAGGGAGACGTGGAAGGAGAGAGGACCCTGAAAGACCAGGACAGTGGGCCTGGGGGATATTCTGCCTCCTTCCATTTTGCTCCAGGCTGGTCTTAGTGAGGTTTTCGGGGCAGCCTGGTCTTGAGCGCAGAGAGTAGGGGACGCCTTGGGTGGGTACCTGGCAGTCTGTGGGAAATATGTGTGTGTATGTGTGTGTGTGTGTGTGTGTGTGTGTGTGTGTGTGTGTGTCTGAGGGAAGGGAAGAGGCTCACAATGGAGGGATGTGATATTTATTCTGATTCCCATTCAAGTCATTTTCAAATGTTTCAAATTATAGAGCATTTTTCTTAAAAAACAGTAAGTCCTAAGTAATAATAACAATAACAATAATAAATAACACTGGGTCTAGGAATTGATGTTCATTGTTTACAGCGATTCCTTCTAAATATGTTTCTTTGATTTTAGAAGTTGGCTTTGGTCTCCTCTGAATCCTGGAAGATGTAATGGAATATTAAAGATGGTTTGGAATGGAACCTTTATTGGTGTGATTTTTGATTCGTTTCACAGGTCGAACATTCTGGCCGGAGACATCTGAAATGTACAATCAAGTGAGTTACGCCAGCCCACGTGGGATAGAGAGCAAGGCGGAGTGGGGTGAGTACGGAGAGTGCAAGGTTTAGACGCTGAGTTCACAGAACAACTACCAACCCGCTGTGAGGATTTGGGCAAATCAGGGTTCTTTCTATTCTGAAGTTTCATGATGCAAGTTCTACATGAATTCTGTACAATCAAAATTCATGCCTACATGAATAATTCAGAAAAGAGGGTTTCAGGTGGAGCTATTCAGGCAGACATTGTTCATCTTTCAAGTCAGTGATGGGAAATGATCAGAACTCCAGGATCATATGGCTGAGGTTCAGAAATTTTATTCATTCACCATGAAGACATTTTGATATTGAATTTAATGGTGTCCAGGCTTAGTTCTTCTATTTTGGTCACTTTTTAGTTAAAATGTTAGTTAGATTAGCAATGTGTTTATCTTAGTTATAGCAGAGCTAACATCTGAATAGAGACTTGTCAGAAAATTAATAAGGTTTTTCCTGTTTCTTTTGTAAAGAATAGTCATCGATTTGCATAAAATATGCCTTGATTATAGTGACCAGCCCATGAAAGAATATTGTGAGCCTAGGATTCTATTGTGGAATACAGGGTTTGTTACATTGAAACATGATTATGAAAATTCCAACATTCTTACTCCTGATGGTTAAAAGAAGAGGGATAACTTACTTGAAATAAATTATTGCTGTTGAAAATTTAAGTGTAAATCAGATTCTAATGCATTATTGTGCTAGTTGTTCTTCATTATGCAAAGTATTGTGTTAGAGATGGAAAAACGAATCTCTCTTCTTGAGAAAAAATATTATTCAACAGTTCTTTGATCATAAAGGGCCCCTGGAAATTTCACAGAAAATCCTCTTTTCTGTAGATTTGTTCATTGTCTCACTACCCCATAGACCTTTTTCTCACATTTTAGCTTGGTGTTCTAGATCTGAGAGTTAGGGTGCTGCCTCCTTAAAATACTTCGAATAAGTCTTTTCCTGTATGATTGTTCCATGTTCAGAAAAAACAGATGTATTTAAGATTTCTATTATAGACCCACTGTTATGATGATTGGCGCATGTAAGCTGTGTTTACCTTTTCTGGAGAGCAAATTGGCAGTAAATATCCAGAACCTTAAACTGCTGCTTATACCCTTTGGCTCAGTAATTTCACATCTAGAATTTTGTCCTAATGCCATAATCAGAGATGACAGATGAAATTGGTGTACAGAGATGCTTGTGTAAGAATATATGTAAGAAAATTGGAAATAAATGATGTCCAATAATGGGATGGTAATTGAGTTACAATACACCCACACAGTGAAATTTTATGTAGTCATTTAAGTCATGTTTTCATAGCATGTTTAGTGCTCTGATGTTAAACGAAAAAGAGCAGCAGTATGTAAAGTTATATAGAAGATATATTCCCAGTTTTATTTATATGGTCAATCAAATACCTCAAAGTCTTTTGAGGTATAATTTGCATACAGTAAGATTTTCCCTTTTCAGGTCTATATGTTGATTCGTTTTGACAAATGTATGTGGTCATGTGATAACCACCACAATCAAGATATAGACTCTACTACCCCAAGAAGTTTCTCTTGCCCCTTGGTAGTCGGTCCTCTCCCTCTACTGCCAATCCCTGCAAACTGTAGTTTTGCATTTTCCAGAAAGTCAGCTAAATGGAATCACACAGTGTGTTGCCTTTTGCATCTGCTGCTTTCACGTCTGAGGCTCATTTATGTTGTGTACATCAGTGCTTCACTCCTTTTATTATGGAGGAACATTACGGTGTATGGATGCATCACAGTTCGTTCATTCACCAGTCCATAGACATTTGGATTGTTTCCGGTTTCTGATGATTATGGACGATTTGTGTACAGGACATAATGTTTTTACTTCTCTTGGGTAAACATTTTAGGAGAAGGATTACTGGGTTGTATGATGAGTGTATGCTTAAGAAATTGCCAATGTCTTTTTCAAAGTGTCTGTACCATCTTGCATTCCTACCAGCAATGAAGTCCAATTGCTTTGAATCCTCGAAGCTCATGGTATTGCCCATTTAAAAATTTCAGCTGTTCTAATAGGTGTGCAATGGTTTCTCATTTTCCTAGTGACTAATGTCAAGCATCTTTTCGTGTACTTATAAGCCATCCATATATCTTCCCTAGTAAAATTTAAATCTTTTAAATCTATTTAAATCTTTTAAAATTAGTTGTTTCCTTATTATTGAGTTTTGAGAGTTCTTTATATATGCTGTATACAATTCCTTTGTCAGATATGTGATTTGAAAATATTTTTACCAGTTTATAACTTATCTTTTCATTTTCATAATAATGTCTTTTAAAGAACAAAAGTTTTAAATTTATCAACTTAGCTGATTTAAATTTCATGTTCCATGCTTTTTTATAATACATTTTTTGTTTAGAATAGTTTTAGATTTATACAAAAAATTGCAAAAACAGCACCGGGAGCTCCCATAAACCCCACACCCAGCTTTCCCTCTTATAAATGTTCGTATGATTTATTTGTTACAACCAATGAATATGGCTTATGTTTTCTGTAACCCATCTAGGAAGTCTTCGCCTGTCTCAAAGTCACAATGATTTTCTGTTTTATGTAGAAATTTTATAGTTTTAGTTTTTCAGTGTAGGTCTATGATACATTTTGAGTTAATTTTTGTGTATGATCTGAAGGAATGTTGAGGTTCATTTTTTTTTTTTTTCTGTGTGGGCATTCAGTTGTTACAGCACTATTTGCTCAATGGAACTTTTAATTTAAAAATATACATATATGCATATATATAAAATGTATGTGCATATATGTATGTATATAGTAATGTATATATTATTGAAAGATGTGCTTGAATGGTGGTTTCATTTCATTTTTTACCTTGGATATTTTCTGTATGTCTCTGCAATTCTACAAGCATAAGTTTTGAGTGAGCACAGTGTGGGGAAAAGTGATAGTGAAGGTAAATGAAGTAGAAGCAGAGACTGAGAGAAGCCGGCCTCTGAAGGAGGAATCAAGCAGGTTGTGTTGCCGAGAGAGTGATGGGTACTCCGTCACCCGTTTGTCAGTTTCTGAACTACCCTGCAGAGTCTGCAAGCCCTGCCTCTGCTGTGGTTCCTCTTTTACTCTGTAGTCTAGTCAGTCCAGTGGCTGAGAATCCTGTGGTTTTTACTTCCACTTCCACCCTTACAATAAATACCCACTACTCTGTTTATTGCAACCTAAAGGAAACATACCAGCCAACCTAGGCACATAGAAAGCTGGCACCTCTTTACGGGGTAAGGATGAATGACTAAAGAAAAACACGTACCCCCCCCCCCAACAAACAAACAAACAAAGAGTTTGGCCTCCATTGTGAAATTAGAGCTATGTCTTTTATTACAATATTGAATTTCTGATGCTTGTAAATATATTGCTAAGATCAAGGGATAACATATTCATATATTAACCATTTATTTATTTTTCAATTTGTTTTTCATATTTTTCCAGCTCAGAGACCAGAGATCTGGAAATAAGTGAATTCCGGTCAGGGGTGGAGAGAGGGTTGCAGGTAGAACATTTTTGAACATAGGCCAAAACTCGTACTTGTGACACTGATTATCAGAGATGGCAAAAGCGTCACCAAAGCTGAGTCTTCGTACATGAGACATAGCATGTCGTGGTTAAGATCGTGGGCTGGGTCTAAAGGCCATCTCTGGGACTTTCTTAGGTGTGTGACCTTGAGCAGGTTCCAAAGCCCCCTTAAGCCTCAGTTCCTCCTTGTGCACACAGGGGTGATTGAGAGGTGTCTATCAGGTACTGTGCCTGACACAGAGGACGTGCCACTTCATGTCCTTGCTCCCTAATAGTCCCCAGCGCTCGTGCCAGGCGCCCAGAGGCCTTGTGTTCATGCCTGAACTTTCAGGCTAATTGTTCACTTTGCAATGAAGGCCTCCCGTTTCACTGAGCCCTTGAGCCACCCCATCTGTTTAGCCATCTCTGTCTCCCTGTGTGGGTTCCCGCCTCCTTTTTAAGACCCTTAATTAGGTTTGGGTGATCGAATGATCAGTACCACCTGAGCATCAGTTACTAGCAATAAATGTGGCTCCTCTGAGTAGCTATGGCATACTAATTATTTCCACATAAAGGTAGTTTTCTGCAGCTTTGATTATACCTAAAATAATGGTAAATTATACCCAGTGCATATTTAACATTTTTTGGTTTTTTGTTTTGAAATCATTCTCCTCGGGTTCATGTGGTCAATCCAGAAACATCTGCAGTGACATTGGGGATAAAATTCTTTCGTTCTATTTGTTTTTCCAATTTTTAACTCCAGTGCATTTTTTTTTAGCATCCCACTGGGAAGTTCAACATCCCATTGTTTCTTCTGTTTTCTGGCTCATGTTTCCTAAATAGCCAATTAATTATCTAATAGGCACTATCTCTGGGAGGTTGTGGCTCTTTGCCAGGTCTAGCATGTTAATTCTTTCACTGACTTTCTCTCCAGGTCCACAGGAGAGAGGCAACAGGCCAAAGAAGCTACTGAGTTGGAACAGCTAGAAATTCAATTCAACTAGGATTAGGTTAGCACCTGCTAGAGGCAGTGTACATAGTGGTTAGGGCAGGAGACCCAGAAATGAACCACAAGTAAGCACAATGGACTGGGTATGAGAAAAAAATGCCACTCTTTCCAGCACTATAATCAAACTTTCCTTATTTTCGTTATACGATGGTATATGTAACATGCTACAAATACATAATCTTTTGGAGGCTTATTTTAATTTTCACATTGGGTCTCAGTGTTGGGGATACCATAGGGAGTGGTGTACTTGCCCAGTCTAAAGGGAGGAGAGCTATTTAGATCTGACTGATTTTTTTATAAGGTTTTGTATAGTAGAAATATTTCATAATTAATTAATTTTCAGAATATATTTAAAGATTGTAATTGGGAGGAAATCTAGTCAGGAGTCACTACAACAGTCCAGGAGAGGGGAAAGTGACAGGGATTAGAGTGGGGGGGAGGAGATGGAGAGATGAGAACAGATTTGGGGTTTTTTAAAAACACTTTTTGTTGGACTTCCCTGGTGGCGCAGTGGTTAAGAATCCACCTGCCAATGCAGGAGACACGGGTTCGAGCCCTGGTCCAGGAAGATCCTACATGCTGCAGAGCAACTAAGCCCGTGCGCCCCACCTACTGAGCCTGCACTCTAAAGCCTGTGCTCCGCAACAAGAGAAGCCACCGCAATAAGTCTGCGCACTGCAGTGACGCAACTAGAGAAAGTCCGCGCACAGCAACAAAGACCCAAAGCAGCCAAAAATAAACAAATAAATAACTAAATTTTAAAAAATGCTTTTTGTTGTTTAATTCACAGACTGTAAAAAGAACAGCTTTTGGTGTATAGTGCTATGAGTGTTAACAAATGTAGAGACTCATGTAAACCGCCCCCCATCATAACGTAGAATAGTTCCATCTCCCTGCCCCCAAGAAATCCCTCATGTTTTAGTCACCCCTCCCCCACCTCTAAGCCCTGACAACCACTCATCTTCATCCCCGTAGCTTTGCCTTTTCTAGAATATCAGAGAAGTGGAACCTTGTTGTATTTAAATTTTCGAGGCAGATTTCCTTCATTTAGTATAATGCGTTTGAGATATATCCATGTTATTCACATATCAATAGTTCATTCTTGTTTTTTCCAAGTAGTATTCCATTATATAGATATAGCAGAGTTTGTTTAATCATTCACCTCCTAAAGAATATTTGTGTTGTTCCCAGTTTTTGTCAATTATGAATAGAACTACTATATACATTTATGTACAGGTTTTTATATGAATATAAGTTTCACGTCTCTAGAAAAAACACGTAGGTGTAGGATTAACGGGTCATATGACAAGTGTCTGTTGAGCTTTATAAGAAACTGCCAAACTATTTTCCAAGGTGGATGTACCATTTCGCATTTTTACTAGTGATGCGTGAGCATTGCAATTGCTCTGCCTCCTTTCAAGTATTTGGTATTGTCTTTTAAAAAATCATTTTAATGGGTGTGTAGCAGTACCTCATTGTGGTTTTAATTTGCATTTCCCTAAAGCCTAATGATGTTGAGCATCTTATCACGTACTTAAATGTGTGATATGCTGGGTGTGAGACCTTTGCTGTGTATATGATTTGCAAACATTTTCTCCCAGTCTGTAGCTTGTCTTTTTGTTCTCTTAGTGTCTTTGACGCAACAAACGTTTTAGTTTTGATGAAGTTCAGTTTACTGAAGTCCGCTATTAAATAAACCCAATTAAAGCTTTTAACTTCAGACATAAAATCTGTGCTCTTTGTGGCATGCATTTGCTATTATATATTTACTAGCATCAGAATGTTTTCAGGCTTGTTGCTTATGGTTGCAGAAGTTGCGCACTGCACAACTCTAGGAGGTATGATTGTTATGGACCACAATGTATGGCAACCCCAAGAGCCATAAAGTGTGCAACTTTTACAACCATCCATTATCTCTGCAGTGTCTTCTTTACTACACAGATTGCCGTCATTGCTGTGGTTCTGTTTTACTTCTCCTGTCATTTATTTGTTATTATGTGGAATGTATATCGGAGGTATATTTAAGAAGCTCCTCTATATGAACCATCTAAAGCTAACTTCTTCATACTGACTCTTCCTCTCCTTGGGGTTCCAGCAACATCATGCTTTCAGGATGGCTTCCTCAGCTGACCTTTCCATCAATTCACATTTATGGAAATTGGAAACTCCCTGCGCTTAGCCAGTTTTCACTGTCTAGACAGCCATGGTTTTGAAACTCACATCTAAACAAATGACTAAAAACCGAAGATTTGTAGCATCATCCATTACACTACTCTGGATTTGCATTTTTAAAAAGCAACAGAATATAAAAAAGGGAGAAAACGCAACAGACTATAAAGACAGAGATGCCATTTGCAGGTAATATTTTGGCTATGAGTAATACATTATTAACTCCAAGTAGCTCTGAGTAAACTGCGAGGTGGCACATGACTTCCCCCTGACCATGTGAGGTACCGTTCCGTGGTAGAGATTTTTATATTCTGAACAGTTGACTGGTTGTACTTTCTTGCTCCCAGTTAAAGATGGGATCACAAGCTGGTAGTCGGTCAGCAGTGAGTGTCAGGGCAGAACCAGAAAAGCTTCAACAGAACAGAATTGTTCTCACTGTGCTGCTATGTCGTCATCTTCATCAGTTAATACAGGCTCTAAAAATGCTGCACTGTGTGAGGCAGGGTTAGGGAAGGAGGAACAGACGTCCTATTTATGAGTTGTTTTTACTCAAAATCAGGCTGATGATGTTTTCGTCTAGGGAAAGTGCAGAATCTGATTGTATCTTGGGAATGAATATAAGTTAACTGGGGAAATTATTAAGGAGGGTAGCTTGGAAGGTGTGGACTTCGAAGGCTGAAGGTTTGGGAGGAGTGGGTGTGTGTATGGTCAGGCCACTCAAGATGGCTGTTCTCTTGCTCCCTGTACATCCCCTGCTCAGCCAGTCCCTACTTCACTTACACCCTACTCACATGACTATCCAATCCTCTTAATCATAGGGCTTAATCAGTAACTACCTACATGCTTGCCCCCCGCCCCAGCCGCTGGTTTCCCCGGTAACTGATGAGCCAACCTGATGTCAATTCCCCCTATAAATGGTAGCCTCCTTCCCCCCTGAATAGCAAGGGTGGCTGCCGAGTCTTGCCCACCGTCTGCCGTACACGGTGGCATGTTGCTCCAGGGCTTTGCTTCGGACTTGTAAGGTTCCCTGTCCATTAAACCACTGCTGTCTCTGTCTCTGTTGCTGTCTCTGGGCTCTTTCTTCCGTCTCATGGCTGGGCAACTACAAGGCTTGTAGGACTGCGAAGTGCAGCCCAACAGTGTGTAATACCACAGGTAGGTCAAAAGATCGTGTAAGAAGGGATTACTGCTTGGAGGGTCCAAAGAAATGGCTAGAGGAATAAGGGAAGGGAATAATTTATTTGAGGGGCCCTTGATCCTGCTCTAAGAAGTGATGAAATATAAAAAGGTAAAACCAGCAGGTCTTCTGTTTTGTAAGTAAGCCCATGAAGATACTATAGGGAAGGTGATCTTCCCTGGATGTCTTCTACCTACCTGGCTTCTTCATAATAAGCTACGGAATGATTTCAGAAAGCATCCAGTTTTCCACCATTACATATGATGCTAGTTGTAGGGTTTTTGTTTTGTTTTATAGAAGTTCTTTATCAAGTTGATTAAGTCTCAACTGAATGATTTTTTTTTATGAATGGGTGTTGGATTTTGCCAAATGCTTTTTTTTTTTTGCATCTGTTGTTAAGATCATATGATTTTTCTTCTTTAGCCCTTAGGTGTGATGGATTACATTAATTGATTTTTAAATCTTGAAGCAGTCTTGCATACCTGTAATAAACCCCACTTAGTCATGGTATATAATTTTTTTATATATTGTTGGATGGATTTGCTAACCTTTTATTAAGGATTTTTGTGTCTATATAAATGAAAGATACTAGTCTGTAGCTCTCCTTTCTTATAATGTCTTTATCTCATTTTGTTCTTAGCTGGTTTTATTAATGCTGGCCTCATAGAATGAGTTAGGAAGTATTCCCTTAGCTTTATTTTCAGGAAGAGATTGTAGACAATTAGCATCATTTTTCCTTTAAACGTTTGGTAGAATTCACCAGTGAAACCATCTAGGCCTGATGCTTTCTTTTTTGGAAGGTTATTAATTCTTGATTAAATTTATGTAATAAGTATAGGCTTATCCAGATAATCTATTTCTCCTTGTGTAAGTTTTAGTAGGGAGTGTCTCTTAAAGAATTGGTCCATTTCATTTAAGTTATCAAAGTTTTGGATATAGAGTTGTTCATAACATTCTGCTATTATTCTGTTGATGTTCATGGAATCAGTAGAGATCCTTTTTTTTTTTTTTTGTGGTTCAGATTTTTTTTTTTAATGTGTCTTTATTGGAGTATAATTGCTTTACAATGTTGTGTTAGTTTCTGTTGTACAACAAAGTCAATCAGCTGTAAGTATACATATATCCCCTCCCTCTTGAACCTCTCTTCCATCCTCCCTGTCCCACCCCTCTAGGTGGTCACAAAGCATCGAGCTGATCTCCCCGTGCTCTGCAGCAGCTTCCTACCAGCTATCTGTTTTACATTTGGTAGTGTATATATGTCAATGCTACACTCTCACTTCGTCCCAGCTTCCCCTTCCCCTTCGTGTCCTCAAGTCCTTTTTCTGTGTCTGCCTCTTTATTCCTGCCCTGCCGCTAGGTTCATCAGTACTGTTTTTTTAGATTCCAGATATGGGATCCTTTCATTTCTGATATTAGCAGTTTGTGCCTTTGTTTTTTTTTTTTTTATATAGCCTGGCTATAAGTTTAACAATTTTATTGATCTTTTCAAAGAACCAGCTTTTGGCTTCTGTATTGATTTCCTTTTTATTTTTATTTTTTAATTTCATTGATCTCTGCTCTAACTTTTATTTCTTTTCTTCTGCTTGCTTTAGTGTTCATTTATACTTTTTCTCTAGTTTCCTAAGGTGAAAATTTAGGCTACTAATTTTAGATCTTTTCGAGTGTATGCATTCAGTGCTATAAGTTTCATTCTAAGCAATGCTTTCACTGAATCCCACACATTTTGATAGGTTGTATTTTCAGTTTCATTTAGTTAAATACTTTTAAATTTCCCTCGAGACTTCTTCTATGACTCATGTGTTATTTAGAAGTATGATGTTTAATCTCCAAATATTTGGGGATTTTTCTAGCTGTCTTTCTGTTACTGATTTCTAGTTTAATTCCAGTGTGGCCTAAGACCATAGTATGATTTCTATTGTTTTAAATTTGTAAAGATGTGTTTTATGGCTCAGAATGTGGTTCTTATTTTGAACAAATATTTACCTATTGGATCAATTAAGACTAAGAAAAATACAAGACTTTATTTTACCTTCATTTATTCCTTCTCCAGTACTTTTCCTTTCTTTATGTAGATCTGAATTTCTATCTGTTGCCTTTTGGTGTTACAGGTTATTATGTGATCTCAATTTTCTGATGGATCTAAGAAAAGTCACTGATTTTCAGTCTGTTCAGTTTTTATCTTGTTGTGAGGATAGGAGTGATGACTTCCAAGTTCTTTACATGTTAGATCTGACAATAAAAGGCCACATTGTATTTTTTTATGACTCACTTTTTAAATTTACATACAGAAAAATTCACTCTTTTGGTATAAAGTTCTGTGGTACAAACAGATACAAAGGTTCTGTGTCCAAATCTTTCCTTTTTATAAGGGTACTAGTCATACTGGATTTAGGACTCACCCTATCCAGTATGACCTCATCTTAATTTAAAATCGCATCTGCAAAGATCCTATTTCCAAAACAGGTGACCTTCTGAGGTTCCAAGGACATGGATTTGGTGGTGGTAGTGAGGGGGACACAATTCAACTGAATACATTTTAGCACTGAAAGGAGGAAGTGATCGAAATGGTGCTTGGCCAGAAAGCTTCAGGACATGTGATAGGCAGAATGTCCCCTCTCCTCCTCTGGCCCCAGCGAAAGTGTTCACATCCTAATCCCCGAAATATGTGTATATGTTGCTTTACATGCCAAAAAACAAAAAGGACTTTGCTGACATAATTGAGTTAAGGATTTTGAGATGGAGTGATTATCCTGGATAATCTCTGGAGATATGCAGTGCAATCACAAGGGTCCTTATAAGAGGGAGGCAGGAGAGTCAAAGGCAAAAGGAGATGGAATGACAGAAGCAGAAGTTGGAATGATGAGCTCTGGAGATGGAGCAAGGGGCAATGAGCCAAGGAATGCCAGCAGCAGCCTCTGGAAGCTGGAAGAGGAAAGGAAATTGATTCTTTCTGGAGCTTCCAGAAAGAACACAGCCCTTCTGACACCTTGATTTTAGCCTCCTAAGAGTCCTTTCGGACTTCTGACCCCCAGAACTGTAAGAGAATACATTTGTATTGTTTTAAAGCACAAAGTTTGTGGTCATTTGTTATAGCAGCAGCGGAAAGAGAGCTCGTTCAGCTGGTTCCTATAGATTGAGTGAGTCCTGGCTGTGGATGAAGAAGTAACAGTGGAGAAATGGAGGAAAGGACTGAAGAAAAATCATGCAAGAACTAGTGAGTGTGCATCTGGGGCAAATGAGAAGTCAAAGAAAGCTTTTGTGCTTCTGCCCTGTTAAATAGGCATGTGTTCTAATTTGGGAGATGATTTAAAAAAATTTTTTTTAAATTGAAGTATAGTTGATTTACAATGTTGTGTTAATTTCTGCTGTACAGCCAAGTGATTCAGTTATACATATATACATACATTCTTTTTTTAATATTCATTTCCATTATGCTTTATCATAGGATATTGAATATAGTTCTCTGTGCTATACAGTAGGACCTTGTTGTTTATCCATTTTATATATGAAAGCTCACATCTGCTAACCCCAGCCTCCCACTCCATCCTCCCCCAACTCCCTCCCCCTTGGCAACCACCTGTCTGTTTTCTATGTCCGTGAGTCAGTTTTCTGTTTCATAGATACGTTCATTTGTATCAGATTTTAGATTTCTTTAGGAGATGATTTAAAAAGGCAGGCAGATTCTGTTTAGGCCTGAAATTTTAAATAAAAATGATTTAAGTTTATAGAAGAGGTGGTGTTTTCTTAAATTAATGACTGAACTTAGGATGGACATGCAGTTTTTCAGATTCAAAACACTCCCAAGTGATCTTCATAATCATGTTCCTTCCAGATGACCTCCCACAGATGCCCTTGTTCACTTTACAAAACACCAGCATGTTGAAAGGACCTCTCAACATTTTGTACTGAGGGGTGTTAAAGGCTCACTTTGGCCTGGAGAGCTAAGAAATATATGTAGCCAAGCAGACACTTCATAGGTGGGATGATCCCCAAAAAGGACTATTTACCCAGGAGCACAGAAAAATGTCAGGGTAGGAAAAAGAAGTTGGACATTACCACTCACTATCGAGTTTGGATCAGACTCTGGGTTAAAAATAAACTCTCTGCTGGCCAGCTCATTCTGTCATGACCCCAGACTTCTTAGGAAACAGTAATGCTGGAACTCTTTTTTCAAAGACATAGCAAATTATGAGAACATCAGGCCAAACAGGGGATAAAAGATCAGATGCCCAGAAAAAGACTTCAACACCATTTAAAAATTATAACAACGATCTTTTATTTGAAAAATAAATGGTGATAGCTACAAGTTTCTTTTAACACTTGATTTTATTTATTTTAAAGAGGAACACTATTTTAAAAGGCAAAGGAGATTCTAGAATTGTGTCCCCAGAGACTCTTGAAAAAATAAAAATGAGACATTTATCCACCTGGGATGGATACAGGAAGTCACTGCCCACTCAGGTAAATAGGTGAGATCAGAGCAAAACTTGGCAGCCAATGGTTTTGAAGTCCTTTTCTCCAGTTAGAGACCTTCAAAAAATGCTGATGCCCAAGCCCCAAACCCTGATATTCTGGTATAATTGTTTGAGAAACAAGACTAAATAGGTCTGGAGTTCCTTGAAAATGAGAAAATTCCTTGACTGACAGAGATTTTCTAGTTACGGTGACTTAATTTTAATAAAATGATCATATTTATGATCACTTTAATTTTAATAAAATTATGATCACATTTTAGAATTATTGTCAAAATCTTATCAGTATGACCACTTGAGTGAGCCGAATTCTTTAACAGATTTCATGTAGCCAGCGTTCATCACATACTAAGTATGCAGCGTTACTCTTAAGAAACTGCAGTTCAGTAGAGAAGTGAGGCATGTAAAAAAGGGAAGAGTTCTCACGCCTTGCGATATGTACCAACATAGATTTATGTTTAAATTAAAGGAGTAGGAGACAGGGAGGAGAGGTAGGATTTATTCAGGGTCAGGTTGGGGTGATGTTGAGATAAGAGAGGCTTTTGGTCGTAGCTGAGTTTGGAAAGCCAAATAGGGTTTGTGAGGTCGACAAACAAAGAGGGCATTTCCAGACCCAGGGAAAGCGGGTGAAAAAGCATAGACCTGAGACAGCATGTTTAGCAGATGATCATTCATTTTGCTGGAGGGTGACATTCGGGAGACACAGCAGGATTTGGGGTTGGCAGAAGGTAGGAGGTGAGGCTAGAGAGTCAAGCTGGACCCAAGGATAAGGCTCCCTTTCAACAGGGGCCATATCCTAGAACCATTGGCCAACAGTTGGAGGGTTCTAAGACATGGGACATGAACAGACTTGCTTTTTGCAGGATCCCTCTGGCAGTCCTGGTGGGGAGGAGTCTAGGAGGAGGAGTGAGACTGGAGGCAGGGAGACAAGTAATGAGGGTGCTGCCAAGCCCAGGCAGAAGGGTTGAACTACAGTGACTAGAGAGCAAGGGCTAGATCTAGACTGTATCAGGGAGGCGGGATAAACAAGACCTGGCCAGTGGGCGATGGATACAGAGGAGACGGGGAGGCAGGTTGACTTCCAGATTCTTTATCTGACCAGCCAGATGACTTATGATACCCATTACACACTAAACACCGTTGATTGTATAGACTCAGTACTACAGGAGCAGACATCTTCCGCTTAGCTCAGCAGCAGGGAGAGGGAACTGTGTTTCTGCAGGTCTCCTCAGCCTGCAGTGTGTGGATGGGGGTATAGCGGTGTGGAATTTGTGTGCAGGTGTTCAGGGTAGCATATTGGAATGAAGTAACGCCGTCTGCTTTAGTTGTGGTCAAATAAAACAACATAAAATTTACCATTTTAACCATTTAAAAATGTACAGTTCAGTGGGTATATACCAGTTCAGTGGTATAGAATATTGTTATACAACATATATACCACTGTAGTGTGTACGTATATACACATACACAGTATATATACACATTGCATATGCAGTGGTATATACACCGTTAATATATTAAGCATGCTTACATTGTTGTGTAAATATTACCACCATCCATCTCCAGAACTCTTTGCGTCTTGCAAAAATGAAACTCTATACCCATTAAATAAAAATTCCTCATTCCCCTCCCCCCCAAGACCTGGCAGACATCATTTTACTTTCTGTCTCTCTGAATTTGATGCTTTAGGGGTCTCATATAAGCGGGAATATATAGCATTTGTCTTTTTATGACAAGCTTATTTCATTTAGTATAATAACCTCAAGGGTCATTCATGTTATAGCGTATGTCAGAATTTCCTTCCTTTTATGGCTGAATAATATTCCATTGTACTGTATACCACATTTTGTTTACCCATTCATCCATCGATGGACACTTGGGTTGCTTCCACTTTTTGGCCATTATGAATAATGCTGCTATGAATAATGCTGCTTGAACAGTATCTCTTCAACACCTTGCTTTCAGTTCTTTTGGATGTATACCCAGATGTATTATTGCTGGATCATATGGTAATTCTACTTTTAAGTTTTTGTGGAACCACCATACTGTTTTCCACAGCGGCTGCACCATATTATTACGTCTCACACGGTACACAAGGGTTTCAGTTTCTCCACATCCTCACCAATACTTATTTTCTGTTTTGTTTTTGTTTTTTTAAATGACAGTAACCATCCAGTGGGTGTGAGGTGGGATCTCACTGCGGTTTAGCAGTGGCCTTTTGCTCCTGCTTCTGTTAGCTAAAGCAGCCACAACCTCAGCCCTCAAATTATCCCTGTAGTTGAGGGGTCCATGGGGTTTTCTGATGTGGCTTATACCATCGTTCTTGCCCGTGCTTTTTCCAACACCCATCAAGCCCAGTGGGGACAACCACCCGCCTCCCACTGCCCATGAGTCCAAACTGAGCCTTGAACTCGAAGCCTCTTTTCCACCAGTGCCCTGAACCAATCATTTGACGTGGTCAGTCCATTGCTGCCCCCTCTCTAACTACCTGACACAGAGGGAAGGGCCAAAAAATAAGGCGGAAGGTACAAAACTGGGCATCCCTCCAACCTTGTCCCCATTTGCAGGCTAAGCCTGTTTCCATCACTCCCTCCACCTCCCCAGCTGCACATCCCCTCCCCAGCCTGGATGTTGTCCTGGAGAGGAAGGAGCCCCTGGTCTCTACCCACATAGAGCCTTAGCCCTGCAGGAAGGCTACCAACCCCACAGGATCCAACCACTGTCCCCATGAGGCTCATGGGGTTTTCCTGCAAATAAGACCCTGGTGGGCCTACTCAGGCATCCTGAATTCAACCAAGGGTACACATGTAGGTCTTCCCTCTGGCCTCTCCCTTTATTGTCATAGAGATTTCAGGCAGATTGCTAGAATGTTAACCTAGTCTTTTGTCTAATATAGAAATTACTCAATTGTATGTGTTGTATAAATCCTGGCAAAACAAATTCTTGCAGTAGCTCAAAGTGATACTTCCTGTAAGTCATTTCTGTTCACTTTTATGCTCAGACCTGAGGCTTGGGGCCTGTATTTGTTTCCAAGGGCTGCTGCCACAAATGACCACAAACGAGGTGGCTTAAAACAACAGACATTGATTCTTTTACAATTCTAGAGGCCTTCAGTTGAAATCACAGTGTCAGCAGGTTTAGTTCTTTCTGGAGGCTCTGAGGAAGTATCTGTTCCATGCTTCTAGGTTCTGGTGGCCGCTGGCAACCCTTGGCATCCCTTGGCTTGGGGCAGCGTGACTCCGGTATCTACCTCTGTCTCCATGTGTTCTGCTTCTCAGTGTCCCTATGTGAAGTCTCCCCCTCCTTTCTCCTATAAGGACATCAGTCATTGGATTGGGGGCCACCCAAAATCCAGGATGACCTCATTTCAAGATCCTTAACTACATCTGTAAGACTCTATTTCCAAGTAATGTCATATTCGTAAGTTTTGTTACAAAGTCCAAGCTCATACTGCTTGCCACGTGATACGCCAGTACATCGAGAGATGAGCTGTCAGGGCAAGGAATAGCGACTTTATTCGGAAAGCCAACAGACTGAGAAGATGGTGGACTCGTGTCCCAAAGAACCATCTTACCCGAGTTAGAATTCAGGCTTCTTTTATACTAAAAGGGGACGGGGCGTGGTTGGTTGTTGCACACTTCTTGGTGTTGGAACCCTTTGTTCTTGCAGCTGTCCACATAGGTCAGGTCACAATGTTCTTGTAAACCTCCAACAAGACAAATGTTATTCTCTGTTCTGGAGCTTTGTATCTCTATATGGATGGAAAAGTGTTATCCTTTAAGGTCAGAGCCTTGAGAACAGGCTATCCTGTATATTTTAGGCTATAGGCAAAATTCTTAACTTGTAGCAAAAGAAATAGAATACAAAGGCTAAAGTAAAAGAAACAGATCCAATATGGAGTCAGATTTGTTCTTCCCTATTATAATATAGGGGGTTAGGACTTGGATATATCTTTTGGGGGCTACTGTTCATCCTACTACAGGGCCCAATGTCATTTCTGTATCAGTCATTAACCTTTTTTCAAGGTAATGACCTAGCAAAAAGATTTATCTGATAATTGGCTGTTTGGAATAAGCTGGGAGATGGCCCCCTTCTGCCTTTAAGGTTACGAAGATTGTATTTGGTGCTCTGAAGAGTATTTATTATTAACGGGGATTTAGAGTCACACACATACACACACACACACACACACACACACACACTCTCCCCAAACAATTTGATTGTAATTTTCTACTTTAATTATTTTAAATTTAAAATTTTAATTATATTTCCCACTTTCTGAGGTGAATTTCCCTCAGTTTTCAGAACTTCCATCCTCTACCCTCACCCTGAGTTGGACAAGTGATTTAGCTTTTCAGAGAGTGTCTCACACCTGTATTCCTTAAGGCACAGGCAGCCCCGAAATAGGGAATGCCTCTTCTCAACACGTTCCTCGCCTGAATTTGATGGTGAAAGGATTCCTGACCACCCCGCCCTCCTCCAGAGCCCGGCTGGCCATGGCCACGTGCTCCTCCTGCTCAGAAGCTGTGTAGAGTGCTGTGCTTAGTTCTCATGTCACTTGACCCACAGACTTTGTTATTTGATGAACTCATAGCATTGGTTGCAAATATCAGTTTCCATTTGGCAACTAAGAATAATTACTGTGTACGCCATCTCAGATGGATGACTTGGAACTTCTTAAGAAAAAAAGACTCAGATAAGATTTATTGCTGTTCTCAGGCACTTCCTGAGTAGAATCTACTACTCACTCCAGGCAGAGATTGTGAAATAAGACTCTCCTTGGCCAAGAGAGAAAAATCTAAAGTCTACAGAGATCAGACACAAGTACCAAGCAAGGAAAGAAAGTCTCCTGAGAGGAATATGAAGACGGAGTTTATCTAATGAAGGCCTCATTTCCTGTTCCTTTCCCCTAACCCTTGTGCCCACTCTGTGTTAGACAATGCCAAGACTAGGGAAACAAATACTGGCAAAAAAAGGATGAGGCCAGAAAGGGAGGTGAAACACTTTCAAGAGATACAGTACTCCCTGCATTCACAGGACTGAAGCAGCTACCAATAAGATGTATTTCACCTCCTTAAATTGAGGTTGTGAGCTGTTCCTTATCTTCACAGGACCAAAACAGCTACAATAGCCTACACATGTATTTACCTTCCAAGAAAAGTGGCTAAAAAATTAGTGGCAAATTGTTAACTAACCTTTTTCCATTTTACCTGCTGGAGCTCACCCAGAGGAGGAGACACAATATTGAACAATTGGCTACTGTCACCTGTCCTCTGAGAAACAGTCTCTTAATATGGAAAAGACAGTCACTCTGAATGGCCCAGGAATAAGGGAATTCATCCATCCATTCATCCATCCTTCCATCCGTCCATCATCCTCCAAACACACTGAGCACCTATGGCATAGTGGGCACGGTAAGAGATGTAAAGGTAAGAGGACATGGTGCTGAAATCACATGTCTTTCAACCTCAGGGTCCTGTGATTCTGTAGTTTTCTTCATTAGATGAGAAATCCATCAATCTTCCTTTATCCACACCAAACAGTAGACTACTAGTGAAAGAGGTATCTGAAGCCAAAGTGTAGGTTCAGATCCCAGCCCCATCACAGGTGTGTGATTATGGGTTAATTAGTTAACCTCTCTGGACCACAGTTTCCTCATTTGTAAGTGAGAAATAATTCCAACTTCAAGGAGTTATATGGAATAAATAAAATATAGAGAACTCCTGTACATAGTAGTTCTCTTTCTCCTAACTCTTATAGGAAGATGTTTCCCTCTAACAGGGATGTGGCATTTCTCTCTGAAATAGTCTGTGGTGTTTAAAACTTTGGTTTAAGGCCCATAAAGAAAGGAATTTAACTGTATACCCCAAGTCAGGATTACCTGGCAGGTCTAGTTTTTTCACAACGTCTTCCTTTCAGGATACTTAGAATGTCCAAGTTTGAAGAAGTTTCAAAGCTCTCAAGTAGTCTCCTGCTTCATGCCAGGTCAGCTTGGAATTTTGCTCCCTGACAGTGCTCCATCACCTAGAATATTTACGGTTTTAGTACATGCAAGTGCAGTGGAGATTTCCACGGGAGCCATTATTGCTCTTACAAATACTTAAGTATTTGCTCAACCAGCCTACGGATTCACCGACCTATATCGGGGAGTCACTTACATTTCCCAAGTATGTGGGTCAAAAGCCACTTGTTATCATTTGGGCCAGGCACACACTATTTATAATCTTATCTAAATTTGATTTTAGTTTCTTTTAATCCTAAAGTCTCTCCAACCAAAATTTTAGGATGAGAAAATGTTTATTTCTGAATGGTAGTCTTTATTATTCAAAATGCATGTATGGTTCTTTGGAAAAATAAGATGAATATTGGTAAATGTCCTGTCAACCAATATGGAAAATATCAATAGAGGTGGAAATTCCACAATGTTCTGCTAATTTCACAGAGATTACATTGTGTAAATTGTAGATCTTTTGAAGACCTGGCTCCATCAATCCCTCCTACCAACTAGTTCTGTGATTATGGAAAACAATCTTTTACTTTTCTAATTTGTAAATGGAAGCTATAATGCCTATCTATGTTCAGGATAGTTGTAAATTACAGATGATGCCTGTAAAAAGTGTAGCAGAAAGCCTGGCACATCACACTCAGTAAACATTGTATTACTATTATGATTTCCTTTCCATAATCCCCACTACTTCTAAATGAACTGCATCTCAGGGGCGGGACCTTTTGTTGGTCAAAATGGCATCCATACAAGGCTTAAGCTATCAAAAATGCAATATTTTTCTTCTATGCTTGAGAGATGTGACCCTTCCTTTCTTTATACATGAATAAAGACTACTTATAAGTAATTAATCAAATGAGTTACTAAATTTGGTGGTAGAGATTATTGAGGACTTGAATCTAGCACACAGAGGTAGTTGGAATTCCCTCCATTTCAGGCACTGTAGATATATTTATGGCAAACCTTAGGTGTCAGGCTGCTAGGCTCAGGTACACAGTGATGAATCACACATATGTGGTCCATATTTTCATGATGCTTCAAGCCCTTAAACACAAAAGTTACACGTATAAATACAAACTGTGCTAAGTAAGTGCCATGAAATAAAAGACTAAAGGCTATGAGAGTGAATAACTTGGGGGACAAAATTTAGATTGCGGGATTGGTTGAAGCAGGCCCCTGTGGAGACATGACCTTTAAACTTTGACCTATAGTAGCTAGCCTGGAAAAGAATGGATGTCTAGTACATTCTAGGAGGAGTCTGGAAAAAGCAGATCTAGTTTGAGGAACCAGGAGAGAGCAGGTCTCAATCACCTACCGAAGGGGCACAGAAGGAAAGATGGCATTAGAGAGGGGACAGGGCAGGTCCCTCCAGGGTCTTGTGGGCATGTTACAGATTCTATATTTTATCCTGGGTACAGTGGAGACCATAGGTGTGTTTTAAGAGGGGGGGTTATCTGCTCAGATTGAGAATTTTTAGGTGACATGCTAGCTGCTTGTGTAAAGAATGGATTGGGATTGGGGTGGGAAGAATGAGGGGGGCACAGAAGTTAAGAAATAAATCTGGGACACCAGTTGGAAGGTGGTGAGAGATGGGCTGCTGGATGGATCATAGGGAAGAGGTTGATGAGGGAAGGATGGAAGATGAGGTTTCCTGCTTGAGCAGCTGGGAAGAATGCCCTGAGCAGAGCATCGTGAGAGTGGTCTTACGTCGTTCGTGGATTTCAATTGCTGCTATTTTGGGGATTAACTCATATATGTAGAGAATTTTGCTCAGGATTTTTGCTCTTGATTGTTTTGTTTCTATCAAATTGCTGGGTTGTCACCATCTTGTCTACTTGATCATCCCCAATTTTTTTGGCATCTTCTAACACAGAGATAGGGAATTGGTAGATTATAAATACGCATCGTCTTCTGCTCTGCCTCAGTCCCAATCGCAAAACTTTAATAACCACTGCTTTCGAAGAGTCTCAGATTCCAACAGGATTGCCCTCATTGTTCTCTGAACATCTGCCCCTGTCTCTTGTTGCACCTTTGCTCTTATCTGAAGTGCCCTCCTCCTTCCTGCCTGCCCACGAGAAGCCCGACTCTCCTTTAAGATTCAGTTCATGTCTACTGCTTCAGAGAGGCCTGTACTGATCACTCAGCTCACGGGTGACACATTAGACTTGAAGTTTTAGTTTTCTTTGTATGAGGATGGCCTTCCCCACCCCCAAAACATGATAAGTTCTTTGAAGGCAAGGATGGGGTCTTTATGTGCCTACAGAACCTTTCATGCATCTTGACAGAAGGTCAAAGTTGAAATAATGTTTCTTGGTCAAGGGGTTGAGTTCATGCCAAGTCAGGCAGTAGGGGAGGCTGGTGAAGGAGTTATTCTTGGTCTGGTGGGAACTTAAAACCACTCTCCTACTACAAATTGAAGGCATCGAACTACCTGACAACGCATAAATTATATTAAGTTTCTAACACATTCTGCACATATCACAAAAGAATTGAGTTTATGGCCTCTGTTCTCTCCTATCTTCCAATGCATATTGGAGACTGATCCCGAAGAGGAACATATTTTTAGAGATTTGTGATAGTTCAGTGCTTTCTGTTGCTGTATTTTCTAGAGCCACATTATTCATTTCTGTTTTTATTCCTTCTCTGAAATACATTCATCAAGACAGCTCCTGGGCGTGGGTCCAAAAAGCAGTTTCAAGAAACCAGGAAATTAAACAGTGCCAACCAAACTCTCGGTTGCAACAATGATTATTAAGCATATTTCATTTAATTCCAGGCTGACCGGGACCACAGAAAATTAACTCTTGCCTTTTTGAAGTCTCCCTGCTTATGGAGCTGGGACAGCTAACTAGTGTCTGTCTAAAGTTTTGAAAGCCTAATCCCCCACCCAGAGTATGCCAAATCATGACACATTTTTTTTTAATTGAAGTAGAGTTGATTTACAGTGTTGTGCCAGTCTCTGCTGTACAGCAAAGTGACTCAGTTTTACACATATATACATTCTTTTTTTGATATTCTTTTCCATTATGGTTTATCTCAGGAGACTGGATATAGTTCCCTGTGCTATACAGTAGGACCTTGTTGTTTATCCATTCTAAATGTAAGAGTTTGCATCTACCATCCCCAAACTCCCAATCCATCACTCTCTCTCCCCTGCCCCGTTGGCAACCACAAGTCTGATCTCTAAGTCTGATGACACAGGTGTCTTTAAAACATGTCCAAAATAACTTTGCTTTGAGAATCTGGGGAATTTGTGAAATAATTTGGAGGCCACTTACAGTATCATAAACCCAGTCCGTGTAGTCTTTTGGTTTAGGAACTCGAAGGGGAAAAAAAGGAAAGACAAAGTCAAAATGGACACAGCTTATTTTTTACATTGGATTTTATAGTCCTCTTTCTGGAAACAATTCATTCAAAATCCACTGAACTGGATTCCTCTCCTCCTTTTGTCTGGGGGTTTCAACATCTAGCTCATTGGTTCTTAGTCCCAGCTCAGGTCAGAATTCCCTGTGGAACTGGCACCCAGGCACCAGGGAGATGCCAATCTACAGTTAAGATTTTGGACCAAAGTGGCTAAACATTAACACACTGTAGTGGATATGCTTCTGTCCAAGCACATGGAACAGGAATGTCCACAGTAGCCGTCATTATAACAATGCCAGCCAGGGTGAAACCACATACAAGCCCGTGTCTCTGTCCTTTGAAGTAAAAGGCTTTTGCTTTAGTCTCCCAGGCCTCCCCTGAGTCTCAAAAGGCTGGCTCAAGAGTTAATGATTAGGAAATGTGAAGATGTAGAAACGAAGAATATCTGTTTGACTAGGAAACTGGTAACACTTTAGATCATAAACTAGCCACACAGCAGGGTCTCTGAACGCCCAGTTCCCCGAAAGATACAGATAAAGATCTGACACACATTCCTAACTTATTTTTACAGGAAACAGACCCACAGCAATTGAAAACTGCTGGCCACAAGCATGTAGACCCCAGACGGGTTGAAACCAGAAGATGGGTGATGCTCGAAACTTCACCTTGATGCCAGCCAATCTGAGAATTGCACATGAGCTGCCCTGCAGCCCCACCCTTCTCGATGCCTTTAAAAGCCCTTTGCCCGCACCGAGGTGTTAAGATGTGTTTTAAGGACACTAGTCCCTCATCATCTCGGTTAGCCAGCTGTCCTTACCTCGACACCTTGCCACTTGACTTATCGGCCCGTCGTGCAGCAAGTAGCCAGACCTGAGTTGGGTAACATGGAAACAGCTCAAAGGTCTACCAACTGTAGAATGGATCGCTAGATGGTGGAACACTCATCCAAGAGAAGACAATACAGCAGTGGAAATAACTGAGTTTCAGCTACACAAAGCACCACAGAGGAGTCTCATGATATTGAATGCAAGAAGCCAGCAACGCAAAACTGCATATTTTTTCATTCTATTTATATAAACTTCAAACACAGACAAATCTCACCTGTGGTGTTGGAAGTCAGGATATTTTGGTGAAATTTGGGGTGGGAGATGGAGCATTGACTGGGGGTGATCACGGGGCAAGAATCCATGGTGCTGGTGATGTTTTGTTTTTTGAGCTTTGTGGAATTTAGAGGCCTAAGGTTATACAACATAAAATATGCTTTTGCTTTATCATTTCAGTATGTGCTAAACTCTATACACCGGAATAATTAAAGAGGTTTGCCTGTCATATCAAGCAATGTAATCTTTTAGAAAAGATGTTTGGTCAAAAAAATAACGAGATTTTACAGTGACCATTTATCATAGTGGGTCTTGATTTTCTACTAGTTCTTGGTCTTTTAAATATAATACAATCTTTGAGATGGACCTAGTTAAGACAATATTTTAGAAGGTAATATGTTAATCGAGAGTGAATGGGGGTCTAAGATTAATTCTGCTCTAGAGCAAATAGATAAAACCAATTATATGCTCTTCAAATAAATGTATTATCTTACTGACTCACATTGTGCTACAGACCTTAGCAGTGTTAACATTGGACTATTTTAAACTCCCCCTTAATATCTTGAGGGCACTTAATGAATTTATGAGGTGAAATATTTTATCGAGTCAAGCCATACTGGACCAAATTATTTAATTCACTTCTAAGTGTTATTATTTTCTGATTATGACAATAATGTAAGTTTATTGCAGAAAAGTTAGAAATAACCAAAAGAAATAAAAACTCTCATAATTCAGCCACCTGTAGGTAAACTCTTTTAACACTGTGGTATGATTATCTGGGAAGGAGGAAGAATGTATATATGCACTGAAACAAAGTTAGCTATATAGCTTTGAGTCCCACTTTGTTTTCTTTTTTAATCTTTATTGGAGTATAGTTTGCTTTACAATGTCAGTTGCTTTACAATGTTGTGTTAGTTTCTGCTATACAGCAAAGTGGATCAGCTATACGTACACATATATCCCCTCTTTTTTGGATTTCCTTCCCATTTAGGTCACCACAGAGCACTGAATAGAGTTCCCTGTGCTATACAGTAGGTTCTCATTAGTTATCTATTTTATACACAGAAGCGTATATATGTGAATCCCAATCTCCCATTTCATCCCACCCCTTCTCCCCCCTTAGTATCCATACGTTTGTTCTCTACATCTGTGTCTCTATTTCTGCTTTGCAAATAAGTTCATCTGTACCATTTTTCTAGATTCCACATATAAGCTATATTATATGATATTTGTTTTTCTCTTTCTGACTTACTTCACTCTGTATGACAGTCTCTAGGTCCATTCACGTCTCTGCAAATGGCACAATTTCATTCCTTTTCCTGGCTGAGTAATATTCCATTGTATATATGTACCACATCTTCTTTATCCATTCCTCTGCTGATGGACAAAGTCCCACTTTTTAATCTAGTCATATAATATAAGCATTTTCCTAAGTCATAAATGTGCTGCAGATTTATGAATTTTAAAGGTCACATAGCATGCCATAATTTATGTAAACTCAACTGTTGGACATTTAGGTTATTTCCATTTTCTTGCTTCCATTAAGTGCTAAGAATAGAATGAGCCTTGTATGGTGGAGAAAACAGGTTAAAGAATGTCAGTTCTATCTCAATTTAAAAAAAAAGAAAGAAAAAGAATTAAAGTAGGTAATGTGAGGGAGAGGAGCTGGCATGGCCATATTTTGCTATGCCTTCCTTATCTATTGATGGCGGTGTTTGTATCCACTGTCCTTCCTCTTCCTCTCTTTCTCCTCCCCTCCCCCTCTTCCTCCCCCTCCCCCTCCCCCTCCTCCTCTTCCTCACCTTCTCCAGCCACGCTGGCCTCCTTGCTGTCCGTCAGCACACCAGTTACTCCTCTGCCTTCGGGAATTTGTGACTCCTTCTGCCTGGATTCCATTTTTCTCCTGTCACTATGTGGCTCACTCATTTCCTTGACGTCTTTATTCAAATGTCACCTTATTAGTGTGACCTTCTCTGGTCACCCTATCTAGCTTTGACACTCATAACCCCAGTTCTTCTATCATCTCCCACGATTTATTTATCTCTTTCCCCCTAGCATTTATTATTATCTACCATCATTTCTATTTCATTTATTTTTCCTTCTCGGTCTCCCCCACTGGACTGTAAGTGCCAAGAGTGGAGGGATCTTTGCCTGTTTTGTTCAGTGCTGAGTCCTCAGTGCCTGGACTGTGCCTGTCTCATGCTAAATGCTCCAAAAAATATTTGTTGGGTGAATCAATGGATCAGTGTTACTGCCATCATAATCATCATCAATAGTCCATCTCTATTCCTTTTTTAAATATCCAAGCTGTGCGGAAATTTATAATCTGGTCAGAGCAAGGAGTACATAATTTAACAGACTCCATTATTTGAAGTGACCCAGGAATGGGTTTATCATCAGAGGCAGAGCGAAATGTGAAGTTGAAGAGATGGTCTTTGTTTATGTCACTAAACAGAAGAGCTAGGTGATAAGAAGCTACTCTAAGTACATAATTAACCAGATTGAAATGATCCAAAGGGATCTGTGAAGGAGAAGGAAGTTCAGGATTAAGAAACCTCTTCATTGTTCCAATTCTTGCAAAATGTAAAGGGTAATTTATTAAGCTGACAATTTATCCTCTTTGTTCAGAAGAACAAAGCCTGACCTAGTCCAGCTACAGCAACTCTGCCGATCCCCAGTATTGGATCAGATCAACAACGCATTTTCTTTATTCCTCCTCCCGCTCCAAGACCAATAGATGCTGTTGAAGAAAACCGAGTAATCAGCTCCATTGCAAATATGTGATACCCAGCCTCAGGCAGGCTCACTGCTCTGCTTAGCAACCCTGGAATGGAGTGGTTCTCAAAGTTTTTGGCCTCAGGACCACTTCTTTACTAAATTATTGAGGGCCCCAAAGAGCTTTTGTTTGCATATCATACCTATTGATGTATATTGTATCAAAATTTAAAACCAAGAAATTTCAAAAATATTTAAATCATTAAAAAATAGCAATAATAAAACCAATACATATTAACACAAATAACATTTTTATGAAAAATAATATTATTTTCCCAAAGAGATCAGTGAGAAGAGGAGCATGGCTTTATATTTTTGTGAAGCTCATTAATGGTTGGTTTAGTAAAAGACAGCTGAATTCTCATATCTGCTTCTGCATTCAATCTGTTGATACATAGCATACCATGTTGCTGGAAAACTCTACTGTCCACTCATGAGAGAGGGAGAATAAAAAAGTAAATAACGTCTTACTTTTATTATATAGTTTACCCTTCAGTCTGCTTCAATTTGGCATGTGCACTGAATCTGTCTTCCCTAAGGTCCCTGATGGTCTTTGTTTGTGTTACCAATAACTTCCTAATTATCATCAAATCCAATGGTAAGTTTCATTGGCCAGAGAGATTAAGGGTAAGTTTCCTGAGCATTAAGGTAGGTATTGAAGACTGACTCTGAGTTCGCCAAGTCAAGGTGAAAGAAAGGGCAGAGAGGGGTGAGAATGCAGGGCAAGCAGTCCCTGTGAAGGGGGTGAGGGAGAGTGAGGCTGGAAATGTCCTGATAAGGCATCTGCACTCTACTTGGGAGCATTAAGAAACCATAGGGGGTGACGGGGTGACTAGCTTGGGAAGGAGGAATATTGAGCAGCTCTTGTTTAGGACAAGAGGAAAGGGAGAAAAGGATGCAGATGTTGATATCGGTGGTAGTGAAGTGTAGGAGAGTGGAGAATGCCCGTTCTTCAGTTCAATACATAATTATTGAGCTCCTACTAAGGACCAGATACTTGATAGTTTCTACTTACTCCATATTATAAAATGAATGTCATTAGTTAAGAATGAAGGGAAGAGGGGTGTGGCTTTAGCTTCGATGAGCAGTAAAGGTTTGTAACAACTTCTGGAATTGGACATTGTTGAGGGCCTCACGAAGATTGGCAATCATGGAACCATGACTGATCCATGGCTAGCAATTGTCAGAGCCAGTGAAGCAGAAGCCCAAAAGGGTAGGTGAACTATGGGGTGCTCATGAGAGCATAGTTAAAATGATTGGCCCCAGGTTCCAGGCTTTTTAAAAAGAAATTATTGAGGTAAAATTCACATAAAATAAAATTAACCATTAACCATTTTAAAGTGTGTGATTCAGTGGCATTTAGTACATTCACAGTGTTGTGCAACCATCACGTGTACGTTGTTCCAACATATTTTACCATCTAAAAGGAAATCCTGTACCCATTAAGCAGTCATCCCCTATGTGCCCCTCCTGCCAGCCTGAGGCAGCCATTCACGTACTATCTGTCTCTATGGATTTTCCTATTTTGGATAATTCATATAAATAGAACCATGTAATATGTGGCTGGTTTCTTTTCATTTAGCATAAGGATTTAAAAGTTCTTTCATGTTGTAGCATGTATCAGTACTTTTTTCCTTTTTGCTGCCAAGTAATATTCCATTTTCTGGATATACAATATTTTGTTTATTCATCAGTGATGGATATTTGGGTTGTTTCATTTTTTGGCTATTATGAATCATGCTGCTATAAACATTTGTATACAAGTTTTTGTATGGACATATGTTTCCATTTCTTTGGGGTATACATATAGGTGTGGAATTGCTGGGTCATAGGGTAACTCTATGTTTAACTTTTTGAAGAACTGCCAAACTGTTTTCCAAAAGGATTCTACCATCTTAAATTTCCACCAGCAGTGTATGAGGGTTCTAAATTCTCCACATCTTTGTCAACACTTGTTATTGTATGTCTTTTTTTTATTATTATTACATCCATCCCTGTGAGTGTGAAGTTGTGATTGATTTGCATTTCCCTAATAACTAAAGCTGTTAAGCAACTTTTCATGTGCTTATTTACCATGTGTACATTTTCTTTGAATTGTCTTTTCAACTCTGGCCCATTTTCTCTTTGGATTGTTTATTATTTTACTGTTGAGTTTAGAGAGTTCTTAATATACTGTGAATGTAAACCTTTTGTCAGATATGTGATCTGAAAATATTTTCTCCCAGTTTGCGGTTTGTCTTTTCATTCTCTTAACGGTGTCTTCTGAAGAGCACAAGTTTTTTGTTTTGTCGAGGCCCAATTTACTATTTTTTAAAAGTATATGGATCATGCTTTTTCATTTCACGTCTTAGAACTCTTCACCTAACTCTAGTTTCTGAAGATTTTCTCCTATGATTTATTCTAAAAGCTGTATAGTTTTACATTTTAAATTTACATCTATGATCCTTTTGAGTTAACTTTGTATAATGTGTGAATTTAAGTCGATTTATTTTATTGTTTATAAGTATTTAATTGTTCCATTAATATTTGTTAAAAGACTATCCTTTTTCCATTAAATTGGCTCTGTACCTTTGTCAAAAATTGGCTATACTTGTGTGCAGGGTCGATTTCTGGACCCTTTATTATGTCTCCTTGATCTGTGTGTTTATCTTTTCCTCAATACCATACTGTCTTTTTTTTTTTTAACATCTTTATTGGAGTATAATTGCTTTACAATGGTGTGTTAGTTTCTGCTTTATAACAAAGTGAATCAGTTATACATATACATATGTCCCCATATCTCTTCCCTCTTGCATCTCCCTCCCTCCCACCCTCCCTATCCCACCCCTCTAGGTGGTCACAAAGCACTGAGCTGATCTCCCTGTGCTATGCGGCTGCTTCCCACTAGCTATCTATTTTACGTTTGGTACTGTATATATGTCCATGCCACTCTCTCACTTTGTCCAAGTTTACCCTTCCCCCTCCCCGTATCCTCAAGTACATTCTCTAGTAGGTCTGCATCTTTATTCCCATCTTGCCCCTAGGTTCTTCATGACCATTTCTTTTTTTTTTTTTTTTTTTAAGATTCAAATATATGTGTTAGCATACGGTATTAGTTTTTCTCTTTCTGACTTACTTCACTCTGTATGACAGTCTCTAGGTCCATCCATCTCACTACAAATAACTCAATTTCGTTTCTTTTTATGGCTGAGTAATATTCTATTGTATACATGTGCCACATCTTCTTTATCCATTCATCTGTCGATGGACACTTAGGTTGCTTCCATGTCCTGGCTATTGTAAATAGAGCTGCAATGAACATTGTGGTACATGACTCTTTTTGAATTATGGTTTACTCAGGGTATATGCCCAGTAGTGGGATTGCTGGGTCGGATAGTAGTTCTATTTTTAGTTTTTTAAGGAACCTCCATACTGTTCTCCATAGTGGCTGTATCAATTTACATTCCCACCAACAGTGCAAGAGGGTTCCCTTTTCTCCACACCCTCTCCAGCATTTATTGTTTGTAGATATTGTGATGATGGCCATTCTGACTGGTGTGAGGTGATATCTCATTGTAGTTTTGATTTGCATTTCTCTAGTGATGAATGATGTTGAGCATTCTTTCATGTGTCTGTTGGCCATCTGTATATCTTCTTTGGAGAAATGTCTATTTAGGTCTTCTGCCCATTTTTGGATTGGGTTGTTTGTTTTTTTGTTATTGAGCTGCATGAGCTGCTTGTAAATTTTGGAGATTAATCCTTTGTCAGTTGCTTCATTTGCAAATATTTTCTCCCATTATGAGGGTTGTCTTTTCATCTTGTTTATGGTTTCCTTTGCTGTGCAAAAGCTTTTAAGTTTCATTAGGTCCCATTTGTTTATTTTTGTTTTTATTTCCATTTCTCTAGGAGGTGGGTCAAAAAGGATCTTGCTGTGATGTATGTCATAGAGTGCTCTGCCTATGTTTTCCTCTAAGAGTTTTAGAGTGTCTGGCTGTACATTTAGGTCTTTAATCCATTTTGAGTTTATTTTTGTGTATGGTGTTAGGGAGTGTTCTAATTTCATTCTTTTACATGTAGCGGTCCAGTTTCCCCAGCACCACTTATTGAAGAGGCTGTCTTTTCTCCACTGTATATTCTTGCCTCCTTTATCAAAGATAAGGTGACCATATGTGCGTGGGTTTATGTCTGGGCTTTCTATCCTGTTCCACTGATCTATATTTCTGTTTCTGTGCCAGTACAATACTGTCTTGATTACTGTAGCTTTGTAGTATGGTCTGAAGTCAGGGAGCCTGATTCGTCCAACTCCGTTTTTCTTTCTCAAGATTGCTTTGGCTATTCGGGGTCTTTTGTGTTTCCCTACAAATTGTGAAATTTTTTGTTCTAGTTCTGTGAAAAATGCCAGTGGTAGTTTGATAGGGATTGCATTGAATCTGTAGATTGCTTTGGGTAGTAGAGTCATTTTCACAATGTTGATTCTTCCAATCCAGGAACATGGTATATCTCTCCATCTATTTGTATCATCTTTAATTTCTTTCATCAGTGCCTTATTATTTTCTGCATACAGGTCTTTTGTCTCCTTAGGTAGGTTTATTCCTAGGTATTTTATTCTTTTTGTTGCAGTGGTAAATGGGATTGTTTCCTTAATTTCTCTTTCAGATTTTTCATCATTAGTGTATAGGAATGCAAGAGATTTCTGTGCATGAATTTTGTATCCTGCTACTTTACCAAATTAATTGATTAGTCCCAGTAGTTTTCTGGTAGCATCTTTAGGATTCTCTATGTATAGTATCATGTCATCTGCAAACAGTGACAGCTTTACTTCTTCTTTTCCGATTTGGATTCCTTTTATTTCTTTTTCTTCTCTGATTGCTGTGGCTGAAACTTCCAAAACTCTGTTGAATAATAGTGGTGAGAGTGGGCAACCTTGTCTTGTTCCTGATCTTGGTGGAAATGATTTCAGTTTTTCACCATTGAGGACGATGTTGGCTGTGGGTTTGTCATATATGACATACATGCCTTTATTATGTTGAGGAAAGTTCCCTCTATGCCTACTTTCTGCAGGGTTTTTATCATAAATGGATGTTGAATTTTGTCAAAAGCTTTCTCTGCATCTGTTGAGATAATCATGGTTTTTCTCCTTCAATTTGTTAATATGATGTATCACGTTGATTGATTTGCATATATTGAAGACTCCTTGCATTCCTGGGATAAACCCCACTTGATCATAGTGTATGATCCTTTTAATGTGCTTTGGATTCTGTTTGCTAGTATTTTGTTGAGGATTTGTGCATCTATGTTCATCAGTGATATTGGCCTGTAGTTTTCTTTCTTTGTGACATCTTTGTCTGGTTTTGGTATCAGAGTGATGGTGGCCTCGTAGAATGAGTTTGGGATTGTTCCTCCCTCTGCAATATTTTGGAAGAGTTTGAGAAGGATAGGTGTTAGCTTTTCTATAAATGTTTGATAGAATTCGCCTGTGAAGCCATCTGGTCCTGGGCTTTTGTTTGTTGGAAGATTTTTAATCACAGTTTCAATTTCAGTGCTTGTGATAGGTCTGTTCATATTTTCTATTTCTTCCTGGTTCAGTCTTGGAAAGTTGTGCATTTCTAAGAATTTGTCCATTTCTTCCAGGTTGTCCATTTTATTGGCATACAGTTGCTTGTAGTAATCGCTCAGGATCCTTTGTATTTCTGCAGTGTCAGCTGTTACTTCTCCTTTTTCATTTCTAATTCTATTGATTTGAGTCTTCTCCCTTTTTTTTGTGATAAGTCTGGCTAATGGTTTATCAATTTTGTTTATCTTCTCAAAGAACCAGCTTTTAGTTTCATTGATCTTTGCTATCGTTTCCTTCATTTCTTTTTCATTTATTTCTGATCTGATCTTTATGATTTCTTTCCTTCTGCTAACTTTGGGTTCTTTTTGTTCTTCTTTCTCTAACTGCTTTAGGTATAAGGTTAGGTTGTTTATTTGAGATGTTTCTTGTTTCTTAAGGTAGGATTGTATTGCTATAAACTTCCTTCTTAGAACTGTTTTGCTGCATCCCATAGGTTTTGGGTCGTCGTGTTTTCATTGTCATTTGTTTCTAGGTATTTTTTTATTTCCTCTTTGATTTCTTCAGTGATCTCTTGGTTATTAAGTAGTGTGTTGTTTAGCCTCCATGTGTTTGTATTTCTTACAGATTTTTTCCTGTAATTGATATCTAGTCTCATAGCATTGTGGTCGGAAAAAATATTTGATATGATTTCAGTTTTCTTGAATTTACCAAGGCTTGATTTGTGACCCAAGATATGATCTGTCCTGGAGAATGTTCCATGAGCACTTGAGAAGAATGTGTATTCTGTTGTTTTTGGATGGAATGTCCTATAAATATCAATTAAGTCCATCTTGTTTAATGTATCATTTAAAGCTTGTGTTTCCTTATTTATTTTCATTTCAGATGATCTGTGCATTGGTGAAAGTGGGGTGTTAAAGTCCCCTACTATGATTGTGTTACTCTCGATTTCCCCTTTTATGGCTGTTAGTATTTGCCTTATGTATTGTGGTACTCCTATGTTGGGTGAATAAATATTTATAATTGTTATATATTCTTCTTGGATTGATCCCTTGATCATTATGTAGTGTCCTTCTTTGTCTCTTGTAATAGTCTTTGTTTTAAAGTCTGTTTTGTCTGATATGAGAATTGCTACTCCAGCTTTCTTTTGATTTCCATTCACATGGAATATCTTTTTCCATCCCCTCACTTTCAGTCTGTATGTGTCCCTAGGTCTGAGGTGGGTCTCTTGTAGACAGCATATATATGGGTCTTGTTTTTGTATCCATTCAGGCAATCTGTGTCTTTTGGTTGGAGCATTTAATCCATTTACATTTAAGGTAATTATCGATATGTATGTTCCTATTACCATTTTCTTAATTGTTTTGGGTTTATTATTGTAGGTCTTTTCCTTCTCTTGTGTTTCCTGCCTAGAGAAGTTCCTTTAGCATTTGTTGTAAGGCTGGTTTGGTGGTGCTGAATCCTCTTAGCCTTTGCTTGTCTCTAAAGGTTTTAATTTCTCCGTCAAATCTAAATGAGATCCTTGCTGGGTGCAGTAATCTTGGTTGTAGGTTTTTCTCTTTCATCACTTTAAATATGTCCTGCCACTCCCTTCTGGCTTGCAGAGTTTCTGCTGAAAGATCAGCTGTTAACCTTATGGGGATTCCCTTATGTGTTATTTGTTGTTTTTCCCTTGCTGCTTTTAATATTCGTTCTTCATATTTAATTTTTGATAGTTTGATTAATATGTGTCTTGGCGTGTTTCTCCTTGGATTTATCCTGCATGGGACTTTCTGTGCTTCCTGGACTTGATTAACTATTTCCTTTCCTATATTAGGGAAGTTTTCAACTATAATATCTTCAAATATTTTCTCAGACCCTTTCTTTTTCTCTTCTTCTTCTGGGACCCCTATAATTCAAATGTTGGTGCGTTTAATGTTGTCCCAGAGGTCTCTGAGACTGTCCTCAATTATTTTCATTCTTTTTTCTTTATTCTGCTCTGCAGTAGTTATTTCCACTCTTTTATCTTCTAGGTCACTTATCAGTTCTTCTGCCTTAGTTATTCTGCTATTGATTCCTTCTAGAGAATTTTTAATTTCATTTATTGTGTTGTTCATCACTGTTTGTTTTTGCTCTTTAGTTCTTCTAGGTCCTTGTTAAATGGTTCTCGTATTTTCTCCATTCTATTTCCAAGATTTGGGATCATCTTTACTATCATTATTCTGAATTCTTTTTCAGGTAGACTGCCTATTTCCTCTTCATTTGTTTGGTCTGGTGGGTTTTTACCTTGCTCCTTCATCTGCTGTGTGTTTCTCTGTGTTTTCATTTTCCTTAACTTACTGTGTTTGGGGTCTCCTTTTCGCAGGCTGCAAGTTCATAGTTCCCTTTGTTTTTGGTGTCTGTCCCCAGTGGCTAAGGTTGGTTCAGTGGGTTGTGTAGGCCTCCTGGTGGAGGGGACTGGTGCCTGTGTTCTGGTGGATGTGGCTGGATCTTGTCTTTCTGGTGGGCAGGTCCACGTCTGGTGGTGTGTTTTGGGGTGTCTGTGGCCTTATTATGATTTTAGGCAGCATCTCTGCTAATGGGTGGGGTTGTGTTCCTGTCTTGCTAGTTGTTTGGCATAGGGTGTCCAGCACTGTAGCTTGCTGGTCATTGAGTGGAGCTGGGTCTTGGCATTTAGATGGAGATCTCTGGGAGATTTTCGCCGTTTGATATTACGTGGAGCTGGGAGGTCTCTTGTGGTCTAGTGTCCTGAACTTGGCTCTCCCACCTCAGAGGCACAGCCCTGATGCCTGGCTGGAGCACCAAGAGCCTGTCATCCCCACGGCTCAGAATAAAAGGGAGGAAAAATAGAATGAAAGAAAGAAAGAAGAAGATAAACTAAAATAAAATTAATAAAATAAAAAATTATTAAGAAAGAAAAATTTTTAAGTAAACAAACAAAAAAACGGACAGACAGAACCCTAGGACAAATGGTAAAAGCAAAGCTATACAGACAAAATCACATGCAGAAGCATACAGATACACACTCACAAAAGGAGAAAAAAGGAAAAAAAGATGTATATCGTTGCTCCCAAAGTCCACCTCCTCAATTTGGGATGATTCGTTGTCGCTTCAGGTATTCCACAGGTGCAGGTACATCAAGTTGATTGTGGAGATTTAATCCGCTGCTTCTGAGGCTGCTGGGAGAGATGTCCCTTTCTCTTCTTTGTTCGCACAGCTCCTGGGGTTCAGCTTTGGATTTGGACCCACCTCTGCGTGTAGGTCGCCTGAGGCCGTCTGTTCCCCGCCCAGACAGGACGGGGTTAAAGGAGCAGCTGCTTCGGGGGCTCTGGCTCACTCAGGCCGCGGGGAGGGAGGGATACGGAGGCGGGGCGAGCCTGCGGCGGCAGAGGCCGGCGTGACGTTGCAGCAGCCTGAGGCGCGCCATGGGTTCTCCTGGCAAAGTTGTCCCCGGATCACGGGAGCCTGGCAGTGGCGGGCTGCACAGGCTCCCGGGAGGGGCGGTGTGGAGAGTGACCTGTGCTCGCACACAGGCTTCTTGGTGGCGGCAGCAGCAGCCTTAGCGTCTCATGCCCGTCTCTGGGGTCCGCGCTGATCGCCGCAGCTCGCGCCCGTCTCTGGAGCTCGTTTAGGCGGCGCTCTGAATCCCCTCTCCTCGCGCACCAGGAAACAAAGAGGCAAGAAAAAGTCTCTTGCCTCTTCCGCAGCTCCAGACCTTTTCCCGGACTCCCTCCTGGCTAGCTGTGGTGCACTAGCCCCTTCAGGCTGTGTTCACGCCGCCAACCCCCGTCCTATCCCTGCGATCTGACCGAAGCCCGAACCTCAGCTCCCAGCCCCGCCCGCCCCGGCGGGGGAGCAGACAAGCCTCTCGGGCTGGTGAGTGCTACTCGGCGCCGAGCCTCCGTGCGGGAATCTCTCCTCTTTGCCCTCCGCACCCCTGTGGCTGCGCTCTCCTCCGCGGCTCCGAAGCTTCCCCCCTCCGCCACCCGCAGTCTCCGCCCGCGAAGGGGCTTCCTAGTGCGTGGAAACCTTTCCTCCTTCACGGCTCCCTCCCACTGGTGCAGGGCCCGTCCCTATTCTTTTGTCTCTGTTTTTTTTCTTTTTTCTTTTGCCCTACCCAGGTACATGGGGAGTTTCTTGCCTTTTGGGAGGTCTGAGGTCTTCTGCCAGCATTCAGTAGTTGTTCTGTAGGAGTTGTTCCACATGTAGATGTATTTCTGATGTATTTGTGGGGAGGAAGGTGATCGCTGCGTCTTACTCTTCTGCCATCTTGAAGCTCTCTCCACCATACTGTCTTGATTACTGTAGCTTTATAGTAAGTCTTAAAATTGGGTAGTATGAGTTCTCGAGCTTTGTTCTGTTTCACAACTGTTTTGGCTATTCTTGTTCCTTTGTCTTTCCATACACATTTTAGAATCAGCTTTAGAACCTATAAAAATTCTGGAATTTTGATTGGGATTATGTTGAATCTGTAATTCAGTTGGAGGAGAATTGATATCTTAAGAATATTGAGGCTTCCATCTACGAACATGACAGATATCTCCATTTATTTACATCTTCCCTGATTTCTTTCATCAGTAGCTTTCAGCTACAGATCCTGTACATGTTTTGTTAGATTTAAATCTAAGTGTTATATTATTTTGGTGTGATTTTAAATGGTACTTAAAATTTTTTTTTCATATTCTAATTATTTATTGCTAGTATATAAAAATGAAACTGATTTTCATATACTGACCTTATATTCTAGGGCCTTATGAAACTATTCATTAGTTCTCGAAATCTTTTGTCTGTCTTCCTTAGAATTTTTTCAGGTAGATCATCATGCCATTTGGTAGTTGAGATAATATTATTTTTTCTTTCCAATTTGTAAGCCATTTCTATGTTGCTTTGGATCCATCCCATGTAAGTGCTCAGGGGAAGTGCTGGGATTTGTGTTGGTTCATGCATAGAATTCGGGGATTCCCTTCTTTGATTCTCTCCTTTCTTGGGTTTCCCCACACTGTCTACACTCAAAGGACCCCTATGCTTGGTCCTTTGCCCAGAAAGCTAGGATTTCTTTTGGAGTTTTAGCCGAACTGCAGTTGCACATTTCTGCTGCATTCGGCTGCCCTTGGCGCAATTGGCAAGAAAATAGAGAACAAAAAATTAATGGGGTTCCCCCTTCATACCCTTGGCACTGCAGGACCACTTTTCTTGGTTCTTCTGGCCAGAAAGATAGGTTTTCTCTTGGGGTTTTAGGTGTCATTTCACTACAGAGTAGCTCTGCAACTGAGACTATTCTTGGGGCAGGACAAAGAGAGGAAAAAAGGGAGAAAAAAAGAAAAACCAGCAGATTTCCTCTACATTTTTTAGATAGTAGGAACTCCTTTTCCCAGTCCTCTGGACAGGAAGACAGGCTTCCTCTTTATTTTGTGGCCCATTCCCACTTCAGAGTTTCACACTAGGGCCACCCTCAGGTCAACCATAGGAGACAAAAGAGGAAAAAGTACCAACTTTTCATATAAGAGTCTGTTCTCCAGAAAAACAGAAACGGTAGGAGATTGACTGATTGATTGATTATGAGGAGTTAGCTCATGCAGTTATGGAAGCTGAGAAGTCCCTTGATCTGTGGTCTGTCAGTGAGAGACCTAAGAATGCCAGTGTATAATTCAGTCTGAGTCTGAAGGCATGAGAACCAAAGGAGCCAATGCTGTAAATCCAAGAGGGCAGGAAAAGACTGATGTCCCAGCTCAACAGTGAGGCAGGAAAAAAGGGTCAAATTCCCCTTCTTCTGCCTTTTGTTCTATTCAGGCTCTCAACAGATTGGATAATGCCCACCCACATTGGGGAGGGCAATCTGCTTTACTGACTCCACTGAATCAAATGCTAATCTCATCCAGAAACACTGTCACAGACACGCCCAGAAATAACGTTTAATCTGGGCACCCCATGGCCCATCCAAGTTGACACATAATAACAACCATCACAGGGTCGTTCTTCAAGTTTGGGAGTTCCCTTACCCCACTTGCCTGCTCTTGTTAATTTTTAAGTTTCTGAAGTAGTTATTCTTCATATTTTGACCAGTGTGTAGCTGCAATCAGTGGGAGAGGTAGGCAGCAGTGGGCTTCATCCTTGGCACACCAGGAGTCTGAGTAGGTTTCTGACGTGGGCAGAAGTAGAAGGAAGTCTAGGAACCATGAGACTTGAGTGTTTGATGGGTCATCAATGAAGATGTTGAAATTACCTAGATGATGACAGGAATCTGGGTGGAGAATGCCTGGGGGTCAGGTGCCAGAGTTTTAATGAGTAGAGCTGAGTGGCTTGGGTAGGAGGAGATGACAGGGATGAGGATGGGTAGAGGGAAGCATGAAGACTGTCAGCTGGTGAATGAGGCTCACATGAGGAGTTTTTCAAAGTGATTCAAAGTGGTAGAGTCACAGTTTGGATGTGGCGGCAGAATCCTATGTGAAGGTCCACCTCACCTTCTATGGATTGGGAGATAGGTAGGTTATGTGAAAATGAGCAGCCTTTGCTTTGAGAAGGATTTGAGGGAAGTCATGGTGCGTAACAAGTGAGCTTTCAGGTAGTATGAAAATGTTCTGGGTGAGGGAAGGGAAGAAGAACTCAGTGAGGGCATAAATATGCCACATATAACCTTAACACTTATAACCCTGGGCTCAGTGGATTCTTAGCATGCAGGTGAGAAGGCAGGATAAGATTGTGATTGAGAGCATGCACATAGAAGCTGAGTTGGTGCCCTTCCCAGCTGTACCCCTTGTGTTGTGTGTGATCTTGGACAAGTTACTTAAAATCTCCGAGTCTCAGTTGCGTCATCTCTAAAATGGAGATAATAACAAAGGATCATGAAGATTAAATGACAGTATGGGCAAAGTGTTAATGCAGTACCTGACAACACAGAGCAAGTGCTCAATAAATGATTGCTATTATTATGCTCATTTTTTTTAACCCATTTCCCCCACTCCCTACCCCCTACCTCTGGCAACCACCAGTCTGTCCTCTGTTGCTTTGAGTTTGGTCTTTTTCAGATTTTACATAGAAGTGGGATCATTTGTCTTTCTCTATATGACTTATTTCACTTAGCATAATGACCTCAAGTTTCATCCATGTTGGCACAAACAGCAGGATTTCCTTCTTTTTTATGGCTGCATAATATTTCATTCTATATGTATACCATATGTCCTTTATCCATTCATCTGACAGTGGACACTCAGGTTGTTTCCATGTCTTGGCTGTTGTAAATCATGATGCAGTGAACATGGGGGTGCAGATATCTCTTTAAGGCAGTGATATTTCTTTCAAATATATACACCCAGAAGTGGAATTGCTAGATCATATGGTGGCTCTATTTTTAATTTTTTGAGGTAACTCCATACTGTTTTCCATAGTGGCTGTACCAAATGACATTCTTATGAACAGTGTACAAGGGTTCTCTTTTCTCCATATCCTTGCCAGCACTTCTTACCTATCATTTTGATAACAGCCATCCTTACAGGTTTGAGGTGATATCTCATTGAGGTTTGATTTGCATTTCCTTGATGACTGGTGATATTGAGTACCTTTTCGTGTACCCTCTTGGCCATTTGAATATCTTCTTTGGAAAACTGTCTATTCAGATCTTTTGCCCATTTCATAATTGGATTATTTGTTGTGTTTTAGGGTTTTGCGGGGTGTTTTGTTTGTTTGTTTTTGTTTTTTTGCTACTGAGTTGTATGAGTTCCATATATATTTAAAATATTAACCCTTATCAGATATGTGGTTTGTATTTATCCTCATTTTAACAGCTAAGAGGGGCTAAATAATCTGTTTGAGGTCAGATACCTAAGAGGTGAGCTTCAGGTCTTCTGATTTCAATTCTTTGATATGGAGGGAGCCCAGGGCAGGGATGGCCTGACGAGTAGAAGTAAGTGGGCCAGTAAGCCAGTCCTCTCCCCAGCTCTTATTTGACAGTCCCTAGTGGCAGATTCATCTCTTTGTATTTAAGACATCACTCCATTAAAAAACAATGCAGATCTCTCTAGAGGAGATAATACAGGGAAACTTACGTATAGTATTAAGTGTCAGGCACTGTGTTTAACTGGACATGCATCGTCTCATTTAACCCTGGCAGGGACCCCTCATGCTGGAGTTTTTCTTCAGGTTTGCAGTTGAGGAAACAGACCTGGAGAAGTGAACTCAAGGTCACATAGCTCATTAGTGACAGCGTTAAACTGCAACCCTAGACTCCTACCCTAAGTCCCGTGTGTTTTCCTCTGTGCCACAGCTACTCTCTCCCAAGGTGAATGATGCTAGATAACCATTTGAACAAAGTAGTAAAAAGACATACTTAAGACTACTAGTTCTCACCCAGGCACTGTTCTCTGGGTGACTTTGAGTTTGTTACTTACTCAGTAGGTTTGGAGTTTTTCTCTCTGGGGAACAGAGATGACAAATTCCTAGACTTTGCCTTTGTTAGTCTGCTGTGAAGACCACTAAAAATTAATAAATCTCACTGACAGATTAAAGTTTCCAAGTTGAAGAGAGTAGTTTGAATCATTCTGAAGCCATATATTAGGTCTGTTAAAGGTGAAAGTTGGGATTTCAAACAGCTCTGATAATCTCCATCAATTCCTTTCTCCAGGATTCGACTGCTTGTTCTCATTCCGTTTTAATTTTTTCCCTTTTTTCTTTTTAAACTATACTTCCCATCTGTCAGCTCATTCCCTCTAATTTCTCCCCATGTCTAGTGATTGTCATTCCCCATATGTCTACAGGAAATCTACCATCTAAGAAGAAAAAAATTAGAAAACAAAACCAAGAAAGTAAAACTCAATGTTAAAGTGTAACTTGGAGTTAACACCTCTACTTCTAGACAAAATGTAATAACATGGACCATATTTATACTCCTGCTGGAAACAGCTAAGAAGTGGACAAAGTATACAAAACAACTCTCCTCAAGACATCAGGTGTCAGTCAATGAAGGACAGTGATACCTGAAACTGGGAAATAAATGAAGTGATCCCTACTGTGCCTTAGCTTCCTGACTGGATGGGGCTTCGAGGCTGTGGTGTAGAGAGGAAGAAACCAGGCAGAGCCCAGCAGTTTTCCAGAATTGTGGAGATGGAGTCAGTAGTTCAGGGATGCTGCTAGATTTCACAGGGCAGAGTAACAGAGAAGAAAAAGCTGCACAGAGAGAGAAATCCAGAGATCAACAGAGTGTCTGCCTTGAGTATTCAATTGAGTATTGATCAGCTCATGTATATAAGGAAACCTTTAAAGGCCAGGGGAAGAAATAATTGAAAGGATTAGAGGGAACAACACCCAGGGTCACATAAGGCCAGGAATAATACATGTTCCATACAGTCAATGTGGAAGACCTCATAATTTACACGCCATTGGTGGAGTTCTAAAGAGAATCTTGCATCAGTAGTGGGGAAAAATTTTCCTTCAACTGAATGCTGCTCTTGTTGTGCCTAAAAAAGCTTAGCAGCAAGACTTGAAATAATCAGACTATTTCTAAGTAATTTAACTGTACCCCAGAACAAAGCTCAAACATATTTAGAGGAATACAAAAGTATCCAGCACCCAATAAGGTAGAATTCACAACTTTGGCATCCAATCAAAAATTACTAGACATGAAATGAAGCAAGAAAATACAACCCATAATGAGGGAGAAAATCAATCGATCAAAACTGACCCAGAAATTACACAGATGATAGAATTAATAGATAAGAGCATTAAAATGGTTATTATAACTGTATTCCATATATTCAAGAAATTAGAGGGCAGATTGAGCATGTTAAATAGAGACATGAAAGTAATAAATAAGACCCAAGTCAAACTTCTAGAGATGAAAATGATAATGACTAAAATGAAAAACCCAGTCTAAGATTGCTAGATGGGATTAGTGGCATATAGACATTGCAGAAGAAAAGATTAGTGAACTTGAAGACATAGCAATGAAAACCATCTAAAATGAAACACAGAGAAGACTTCAAGTGGCCATATGTACATGTAATTGGGTCCTCAAGGGGGAGGGCAGGCAGGAAAACAAATTGAATAAACAATGGATAAGAAGTTTCAAAGTTGATGAGAACTGTAAAAACAGGGATCCAATAAGCTCAGTGGACCCCAAACACTGTAAAGATGAGGAAAACTACACCAAGGCACACCATAATCAAATTGTTTCAATCCACAGGTGAAGAGAGAATCTTAAAAAGAAGCCAGAGGAAAAAGATAAAAATGAAAGTAGATTTCCCATCAAAACCAATGCAATCTAGAATACAGTGGAACAACATTTTTAAAGTACCTGAAGAAAAAAATCATTCTGATTTTGGATTAGGCAAAGATTTGTTAGCTACAAGACCAAAAGCATAATTCATTAAAAGAAAAAAATAATTAGACTTTATCTAACTAAGCACTTATGTTTTTCAAAGCACTGTTAAGAGTATGGGATAAGGCAGAGACTGGGAGAAAATATTTACAAATCATATATGTAACACAGGACTTGCATCTAGAACATATAAAGAACTCTCAAGACGCAATATCGTAAAAATTATAAACAATCCAGTAGAAGATGGGCAAAGATTTTAAAAGACACATTATCAACGATGATATATGAATGGCAAATAAGCACATAAAAAGCTATTCAACATCGTAAGGTGAAATGCAAATAAAAACTATTACACTACACATTGATTAGAATGTCTAAAATTACAAGATTGCCCTACCAAGTGTTAGCTAGGATATGAAACAATTGGAACTCTCATACACTGCTGATGGGAATGTAAAATGGCACAACTACTTTGGACAGCAGTTTGGCAATTTCTCAAAAAGTTAAACATACACCTGGTATATGACCCAGCCAATCTACTTTCTTATATTTTCCCAAAAGAGATCAAAGTCTGTATCAATACAAAGAATTTTACATAAATGTTTATTTGTAATAAAGCCACATGTGGAAAGAACCCAAATGGTCTTTGACATGTTAATGGATAAACAAAAAAGTAAAGAACTATTGATACAATAACAGGGATAAAATTAAAAATAATTATTCTGAGTGAAAGAAGCCCGAGACCCCTTCCCCCACCAAAAGAGAGAGAGTATGTCTTTATGATTTCATTTATATAATATTCTAGAAAATGCAAGATAATCTATGGTGACAGAAAATAGACCAGTGATTTCCTAGGGATGGGGGTTGGAGAGATGTGGGATGGAGGGATAACTGAGCACCAGGACATTTTTGGAGGTGACAGATATGTTCCTTGCCTTGATGTAGTGATATGTACATGGGTGTATGCTTATGTCAAAACCTATCAACTTGTATACTTTAAATATGTGCAGTTTTTTGTATGTCAGTTATACCCCAATAAAGCTGTATATAAAGAACACATGATTAGATGTCCTGTCTCTCGACCTCCAGAGCTACTATTTCAAACCTGGTCCTCCAGCATCTACTGATTCTCTGAATCCCCAGTATCCTTTCAATGAATCACACCATGTCTTAAAAATAAATGTAATTAGAAGAAAGGGGAAACACCCTGGCAGTTATAATGTGTAGCAATTAGAGATGTCTCATAGCTTTTGGAAGTGTGGTCCATAGATGGGATGGGCAACGTATTATATGTTTGCTTTAAGCAACTCAGAACTGATGGCAGGTCCCAGATGCTGAGTCTCAGTATACCCTTTACCTTGACATTCATTAGTTACTTGTTTACCAGTTAGTTATCCTCTGCCTCTTCCTACTTGGTCTGTTTTGATCACTTCTGCAGTTACAGTAGAACTATAAACACCACATAATAGGTGCTCATTAAATCTTCTTTTTAAAAATTTTTATTGGAGTATAGTTGATTTACAATGTTGTGTTAGTTTCAGATGTACAGCAAAGTGCATCTGTTATACATATACATATAGCCACTCTGTTTTAGATTCTTTCCCATATAGACCATTACAGAGTGTTGGGTAGAGTTCCCTGTGCTATACAGTAGGTCCTTATTAGTTATCTATTTTATGTATAGTAGTGTGTATACGTCAATCCTAATCTTCCAATTTATCCCTCCCCCTGCCTTACCCCCTGGTAACCATAAGTTTGTTTTCTATTAAATCTATATTAAATGAATGATTGCATTTTATTGCTTCTGTATAGAATGTATGTCCAGATATTTGACAGTCCTAATGATAAATATCCTCAAATCATCAGAGTTTCACTGGTTTCAAGGTTTTCTAGTCTTTAAGCCATTTTTAGGTTTTGTAACAACCACCACAAGGTAGACCTAAAGCTTCACTCCCTGGATCACACAGTGCCCCTCTTTCCCCTCTTTGTTCACACCTGCTGCAACTGAATGATGAAGACTGTATAATATGATACTTGTTTAAAGAGGCCAGATTCCTTTTTTTTTTTTTAAGTCAGACAGAATTAAATCTGACTGTGTAAAACTCTGCCAATGCTGTGGCAGCAGCGATAAAGAGGATCAGTTCAAGTTGAACTCTCTGGGCTGATCCTTATGAGCTGCCTGGGGCATGAGTGCAGTTAAATAGAAATGGTGCATTCATAAATATGTCTACTGCTTAACCAAATAACAAAAATCATGCATTTAAACAAGTAATTCATTTCACTGGAGAACACTTTTCTAAGAGAGTTTGAATGATGGAAAATTCCTTGGGGCCTTTCCTATTGCAGAAGGGCAGTTCACCATGAAGGGCGTGTTAACAGAAATATGAAACCCGACATAGTTGTTGAAAGGTCAGTGTTGTCTGAATAACAACATTCTCTAAATTTTGTCTTACCTTGTGACATGATAATCCACGTCAGTCATTAAGCACTTATTATAAGTGGGACAGAAGTTGACAATTTCTACATGCTTCAACACCTATTGATAATATTATATTTAGTCATGTCTGCACTTTGCATGTGAACATCCATTGGTAGTCATTCTTCTCCCTGAAAAATAGGCCCCATATGTTCCAGTGGATTTGCAAATTTAGCTTTCCTGAATTGGGATAAGGAACAGCAAAAGGGCATCACTTGATACCCATTGTTTGATTTTATTGGATAGTTATGGACCTATCCCTATATAAGGATTCAGGCTTTTCTCAATCTTCTCCAAATTGAATTAACAGCTATTGTCTATATTCAATTCCACTGAACAAACATGGTGTTACATACCAGACATTATGAGACATATAACTGAAGGAAAATTGCTTCCCAAAGTTTACTTGTAATGGATACAGTAGATGGACCCTCAAAATCAGTCCACCTTCCTAATGATGCCTTGTTTTTGGAAGGTCATGAAACCACTCAGTGGATCAAGATCAGTGTGGTTAAAATGAAATAGAACCATAGAGAAAATATCAGAGTACATTACACTTAGTAAGGATAAACAATGTTTCATGGAATTTTGTTTCATTTATTTATATGTATAGATGCATGCTTACATAGGGTTGTAATGAAATATGTGTTTCTTAAGGTAGGTTGGGGTCAAGATGTTGAAAGACACTATTCTAATACACCTTCCTGAACTGTCTGCCTCTCTGAAGCTAAGGTTCTGGTTGGGACTTAGGTTCATCCATTTGGATGTACTTGCACAAGATTTGGAAAGTGTGATGGTTAATTTTATGTGTCAACTTGACTGGGTCACAGGGTGCCCAGGTATTTGCTTAAACATTATTCTAAGTGTCTGTGAGGGTGTTTTGGATGAGATTAACATTTGAATTGGTAGACTGAGTAAAGCAGATTGCCCTCCCTAAAGTAGGTGGGCCTCATCCAATCAGTTAAAGACCTGAATAGAATAAAAAGGCTGACCCTCCCACAAGTAAGAGCTGACTGCCTTCAAACTGGAATATTGGTTTCTTTCTGCTTTCAGACTCAAACTGAAACATCAGCTCTTCCTGGGTCTCAAGGCTGTGAGTTCTTCAGGCTAGAACTACACCATCAGCTCTCCTGGGTGTCCAGCTTACTAGCTCACCCTGCAGACCTTGGGACTTTTCAGCCCCTACAATTGTGTGAGCCAGTTCTTTATAATAAATCCCTGTCTATCCGAATAGCCAAAGCAACCTGGAGAAAGAAAAACGGAGCTGGAGGAATCAGGCTCCCTGACTTCAGACTATACTACAAAGTGACAGTAATCAAGACAGTATGGTACTGGCACAAAAACAGAAATATAGATCAATGAAACAGGATAGAAAGCCCAGAGATAAACCCACGCACCTATGGTCACCTTATCTTTGATAAAGGAGGCAAGAATATACAATGGAGAAAAGACAGCCTCTTGCTGGGAAAACTGGACAGCTACATGTAAAAGAATGAAATTAGAACACTCCCTAACACCATATACAAAAATAAACTCAAAATGGATTAAAGACCTAAATGTACAGCCAGACACTCTAAAACTCTTAGAGGAAAACATAGGCAGAGCACTCTATGACATACATCACAGCAAGATCCTTTTTGACCCACCTCCTAGAGAAATGGAAATAAAAACAGAAATAAACAAATGGGACCTAATGAAACTTAAAAGCTTTTGCACAGCAAAGGAAACCATAAACAAGACGAAAAGACGACCGTCAGAATGGGAGAAAATATTTGCAAATGAAGCAACTGACAAAGGATTAATCTCCAAAATTTACAAGCAGCTCATGCAGCTCAATAACAAAAAAACAAACAACCCAATCCAAAAATGGGCAGAAGACCTAAATAGACATTTCTCCAAAGAAGATATACAGATTGCCAACAGACACATGAAAGAATGCTCAACATCATTAATCATTAGAGAAATGCAAATCAAAACTACAATGAGGTATCACCTCACACCGGTCAGAATGGCCATCATCAAAATATCTACAAACAATAAATGCTGGAGAGGGTGTGGAGAAAAGGGAACCCTCTTGCACTGTTGGTGGGAATGTAAATTGATACAGCCACTATGGAGAACAGTATGGAGGTTCCCTACAAAACTAAAAATAGAACTACTATCCGACCCAGCAATCCCACTACTGGGCATATACCCTGAGTAAACCATAATTCAAAAAGAGTCATGTACCACAATGTTCATTGCAGCTCTGCTTACAATAGCCAGGACATGGAAGCAACCTAAGTGTCCATCGACAGATGAATGGATAAAGAAGATGTGGCACATATATACAATGGAATATTACTCAGCCATAAAAAGAAACGAAATTGAGTTATTTGTAGTGAGGTGGATGGACCTAGAGACTGTCATACAGAGTGAAGTAAGCCAGAAAGAGAAAAACTAGTACCGTATGCTAACACATATATATGGAATCTAAAAAAAAAAAAAAGGTTCTGAAGAACCCAGGGGCAGGACAGGAATAAAGACGCAGATGTAGAGAATGGACTTGAGGATACGGGGAGGGGGCAGGGTGAGCTGGGATGAAGTGAGAGAGTGGCATGGACATATATACACCACCAAATATAAAATAGATAACTAGTGGGAAGCAGCCACATAGCACAGGGAGATCAGCTCAGTGCTTTGTGTCCATCTAGAGGGGTGGGATAGGGAGGGTGGGAGGGAGATGCAAGAGGGAGGAAATATGGGGGTATATGTTTATGTATAGCTGATTCACTTTGTTATACAGCAGAAACTAACACACCATTGTAAAGCAATTATACTCCAGTAAAGATGTTAAAAAATAAGTAAATAAATCCCTATCCATGTAGATATGCATCTTATTGGTTTTGTTTCTCTGGAGAATCCCAACTAATTCAGAAGGTGAAAGATGCATCTATTGGTTCTACTGCTTTTTCTGGCAAACACAATGTGGTGAGCAGAATTCTAAAAATAGTCCCCAAGTTTCCATACCCGAATGCTGGGAACCTGTGAAAATGGTGAGATACCACTCCCATGATTTTGTTATGTTATATGACACAGTTGATCTTAAAATAGAGAGATTATCTGGATGGACCTAATCTCATCACATAAGCCCATCTAAAAGCAGAGAGTTTTCTCTGGCCGAAGGCAGTAGTGGAAGTCAGAGGAATTAGTGTGAGGAGGATTCCATTTGAGGGATCTTGCTGCCAGCTATGGTGTTGTGAGAGAGCCTGTAAGGAGGCCCATGGAAGGAGCTGTGAATGGCCTCTAAAAGTTAAGAGTCACCTCTGGCCAATAGTCAGGAAACAAAGACCTCAGTCCTACAACCGTAAGGAACTGAATTCTGCCAAACCCAAATGAGCTTGGAAGGAGATTCTTCCAAGAATGAGAACCCAGATGAGAACCCAGTCTGCTGACACCTTGACTTCTGCCTGGTGAGATCCAAGCAGAGAACCCTGCCTGGACTTTGGACCTATCAAATTGGGATAATAGTTGAGTTTGGGGTAAAAAGTTTGTGATAGGTTGTTATACAGCAGTAGAAATATACATAGTCATGGAGATGTATTTTCCTCGGCAGCATTAGCAGGGATTTAGAGGCAGTCATTTGTATCCAGAGGCAGGGTGTAGGACGTCTGTTTTTGTTGGTGCAGATCTAGCAGGTGCACTGGCTCTGGAGCCAGCAGTTCCGGTGATAGCCTTCTTGTTTTCAGCTTTCCCATTGTGGCAGAGGTTGGAGTCACTCTGGCAGAACAACAATTCTGCCGTGTTGTCCTGGAATCTAGACCCCACTTATCTAGCCCTTCTAATGTTCCTCCTATTAAATCACTGCTTACATATAAGATAATTTCTGTCATATGCTACTGAACCTTGACTATTATGTCTCTAAATCTCCTTAAATATAATGACAGCTGTCAGCTTATTTAAATCTCTCAAGTACTCCTTACTTCTTGAAAATCCTTCTTTTGGTTTTAAAGACATCTTACTCTCCTGGTTTCTCTTATATATTTTTTCTACTAATTTTCATTCCATTTTACTGGCTCCTTTTCATTCAACAAACAGGCATTGAACATCTACTAGATTGAAGACACAGTGTGTGCAGAGTGCAGGGGTCCCATCAAGAACTGGTCATGCACAGATGTAGAGAACAAATGTATGGACACCAACGGGGGAAAGTGGCGGGGGTGGGGGTTGGTGGTGGTGGGATGAATTGGGAGATTGGGATTGACATATATACACTAATATGTATAAAATAGATAACTAATAAGAACCTGCTGTATAAAAAATAAATAAAATAAAATTCAAAAAAAAAAAAGAAAGAATTGGTCATGGACCCTGTCCTGCAGGGACTTGACAATATGTAAATGATAACTATATAAGGTGATAAAATCTATAGTAGAGGTGGGTAAAATATACTCTGGAAGCCCAAAGAAGAAAACTTATCACTCTCCGGGGTGGTCAGGGAGTAATTCATAAAGATGATGGCACTTGAGCTGAGTCCAGAAGGTTGAGTAGACCTGTTTCAGACAGACGAAGTAAGGAAGGGCATTCCAGGCAGAAGGAACAGAGAGGGCAAAGGCATGGAACTTTGAAAATGTGACATATCACAGGAGCAGCAAGGAGTTTGCTGTGGCTGGATTTCTGGGTGCAGATGGGAGATTAGTAGAGAAAAAAAGTCAGGATTTGTATAAAATGTGACATGTGAATTGGATCCTAAAACAGAGAGTTTACTGGAGATAGTTATCATAGGAAAGTTCTTCAACTTTGAGGACTACCCACTGTATTCAAATAAAGTCTGAACTCCTTGGCTTTGTTAAAAAGGTTGTTCATCCCCTGACTCACTCCCTAGTGTCACGCTCAAACCAGCTTCCTCTCCCCTAACATACACCCATTTACTCCTTTACTCATTCATTTATTGTATTTTTTATTTTTTTGGCCGTGCCACATGACTTGCAGGATCTTAGTTCCCTGACCAGGGATGGAATCTGGGCCCTGGCAGTAAGAGCACCGAGTCTTAACCACTGGGGAATTCCTTGCTCGTCCATTTCTTTAAGTCAGAGAGCTTGGGTGGCTGGGGGGTGGACGGGAGAGGCAGATGGCTGGGAGGCGCAGGTCATTGAAAGGACTTTGGCTTTTATCCTAGGCGACATGGAAAGGCCATTGAGGGCCCTGATCTATTTTACATTTTAAAAGAATCACCCTGGCTACTGTCTGGAGAGTTGAATGGGGTGGGAGGCAGAGGGTAAGCAAAGAAACGAAAAAGAAAGTATTGTAATAATCCAGAAATGACTCTGGCTTACACCAGGATGAGAGTGGTAGAGCCAGTGAGAAGGGTTATGATTCTGTGTGTATTTTAAAGGCGGAGATGATAGGATTTGCCAGTGGATTGAATGTGGGGTATGAGAAAACAAGAGGCGTCAAGGATGACACCAAGGTCTTTGGCCTGAGCTACAGGTTGGAGATGGTTTCAATTTGCATTAGATAGAGATCGTGGCAAGGGTGGGTTTTAGAGAAAATAGCAGGAGTTGTTTTCTTAACATGGTGATTTTGAGATGCCTGTCAGACATCCAAGCTTACATTTTGAGTATGCCATTGGTGTCTGGAGTTAAAGGAGACGTTCGGATGGGACTCATGGGTGGTTTACTTGGTATTTAAAGCTATGAGGGAAAAAAAAATAAAAAAAATAAAGCTGTGAGATTGGATGAGATCACCTAGGCGGTCCGAGTAAATGAGGAAAACAAGTACAAGGACCGAGCCCTGGAGGTTCTAGCTCTTAAAGTTCTGGCTGACGCGGAGGAACGAGCAAAGGAACCTGGAGGGAGTGGCCACCGAAGGAGGAGGAGCGATCTCAGGAGGACGTCAAGTCCTGGAAGCCAAGTGAAGAATGTGTTTCAAGGAGGGAGAGATCAAGTGGGTCAAATGCTGATGGCAGGTCAAGTAGGATGCGAGGTCAAAGAAATGATCATTGGATTTTGCAAAGTTGAGACCATCGCCGCAGGGCAAAAGCAGTTCCCGCGGCACTGGGGAAAAGCCTAATTGGAGTGGGTCCTACGGAGAATTGGAGGAGACAACGGATAGGCAGTTCTTTCAAGGAGTTTTGTTACAAAGTGAAGGAGAAAAATGAGGCAGTAGTGGGTGGGAAGGGAAGGATGTGGGGTCAAAAGAGGGCTTTTTTTCTTTTTAAGACTGGAGAAGTAACAACCTTTTCATATTGTTCATTTTGCTGACGGAAATGATGATGTAGGAGAGCGGGGGAGAATTGCTGGCAGCAGTGTCCTTGAGAAGGCAAGAGTGCCTCAAGTTCAGTGTCCAAAGAAGAGTTGGCTCAGACAGGGATGAACAGGTCATCCGTACTAATGCTGGTGAGAGAAGAGGACATGGGAATAGATACAGGTAAGATGGTAGATGTGGTAGCAGGTGATTTTGCAAGTTTTCTTCTCACTGGTTCCATTTTCTCAGTGCAATAGGAAGCAAAGGTACAAGAAGAGAGTGAACAGCTGGAGGTCTGCAGAGAAAGGATTTGGGAAGTATGGGGTTGGGCAGAAAGTTCGTTCGGGTTTTTCCCTAACATCCCAGTAGTAGTCTAGAGGTGTAAGTGAGTAGCCTTGTGACCTTACTTGAGGTCAGCGGGCCTGAGATAACTGTTGTGTGTCTTTCTCCAATGACATTGGGTGTTGATATACATAAGAGGTGAATTAAATTGAATTTCTTGCACTTCCCTACCCCTTTACCTTTTCATGGACTGTTCCATCTGCCTGCAATGTCCTCTCTACCCTGTTTAGTCATCTTCCAACTGGCTCAGCTGCCACTTACTTGAGCCTACCAGGCAGAGTTCATTACTGCCTTCTTGGAGCTATCGTGGTATCTGTGCATCCCTCTCTTGTAATAGCTGCCATATTGCACTGATATATTTCCCTGTCTCCCTAGTTAGTTTGGCTGTTCCTCGAAGGTGTCGATTTAGTAATCTGAAATCGTAGTATTGTATTTGGCCCATGGTTGGCATTCATTAATCGCCTATTAAACTGCATTGAATTCCAGGGAGAGAATCAGCAGAAAGGGTCGGCAGGTAAGAGAGGTAGGGTGTAGAGATAGAAAGAGTGGTGACATTTAGAACAGGGAGATAGGGTGTAGAGATAGAAAGAGTGGTGACATTTAGAACAGGGAGATAGGGTGTAGAGATAGAAAGAGGGGTGACATTTAGAACAGGCTCAGCTGCTCTACAAGGAGGGGAACTCCTGCCCCTGAGGATGAGTAAGATAACTGCTTCCTCAGCTTTAGTGGTGGAGTGAAACTGAAGCCCATGTCAATTGGTTCAATAATACTTCTACGGAGTTTGCTTTGAGGATCAAATGACGTCGTACGTGTGGAAGAATTTTGTAAATGAACTACACAATGTAAGATGTTATTTCTTACAACACTCTACGTCAAGGTAGTAGAAATGTGTTGAATTTGTACATTTTACTAGCATATAGGCTGTATAACAAAGGAAGAGGAGAATGGGTTAAAGGTAAAAACACTGATGATAGTTTGAATCTTCTTTTGGCGTTCTTACTCATAAAAGTCTCTACAGAAAATACTCCTCACGGTCTCTTTCAGTTACAGCATGTTCCCGGGCCGCTCACTGTCTCGGAGCCAGAAACCCTGGTGTGACCTACTTTGTTAAGCCAGGTGGTGTCATAGACAGACAGACGTGGCAGCTCATCGTGCAAGGAGCGGGACATGAAGAGCCTGCGATCTGGCTGGCTGGCGTCACAATGCACGGGTTTGGGACATGTCTGTGCTCAGCAAAGGCCAACCTTCTACAGCACTCCAGCACTCGAGGGAACTTTCTAACACGTTGGCGATATTAACAATTCCAAAGCAGTAGAGTGTTTAATCCTCGATGCTGACAGGAAGTAGTATTACTTTAACACAGGTTCTGACTCTTATGGTTCGTTAATTGTTCGTGTCTATTTGTCTTAGGTTTCCCTTAAGTTTCATGTTTCTTAAAGCAGGGACCATATTTTATACTTCATATCCTCTGCTTACACATGCCTGCCACAGTATTTTATGGGTACTCAGCTTCCATCTGTTATAGATTGGGTTGTTTTACTAGGTGTCCAGCAGCTTTCATGGTGACCAGGTACAGACAGAGCATGAAGAGGAAGGCAAGGCTGGTGCTTTTCTACTATGTAAAGCACATGTTGCTTAACCTGAAATCCTGGGAACTTATGATGTCCTGCGTGAATGACTGTGGGTTTAGGACTTTGTTATTCTACCCCTTCTTCCTATCAACTTAAAATATCTTTCTGGCAGTTTATCTTTCTTTCACTCCCTAACTTAAAATAAATTACAGCATTGCCTTTGGGCTACCTGCTCATGTGGGATTTAAATTCATAAAAGAAGAAACTCTAGAACACAGAGAGCTTTGTGTTTTGAGGTACACCAGGAAGGCTGCCTTCTTGCTGACTTTGTAGGGTGACTTGGGTTATGCTGTTATGTTTCTGGGAGGATCTTCCAAGATGCAAATATATTTATTGGGAAGAGTAGCCTGTCAGTCCATGATCGACTAACAGGAAACTCAACTTACTTCCCGTAGACTTGATTCTACCAGTCACAGTAAGGAGTGAAAAACAGGACAGATTAGTTTTGATGAGAAAATGCATCATAACTTTCTTAGAACGTGGAGTTATGCCCATAGAAAAACAGAATAAGAGCATGAGATTGGGGACCCAAAAGTTGATTGTGAAAGCGGAATCCTGATGCCAGAGCAAAGAGCAAAGATAAAGGCTGTCTAATCTCTTTAGGTTGAAGAGTTTGCTCCAGTAGGGAAAAACACTCCTTCAGAGTTAGGAGAGAGGCTGGTCAGTATTCTACAGGCTCCCCATGACCGCCTCCTGACCGTGACCTTTCAACTCATGCAGAAATCCTTTCTACTCTCCCTTGAACTTCTTGCCTCCATCCTTCTCACTCTACCTATTTAATCCCTGAGCACCATCCACTTTCCTTTGAACTTTCTGGAATCCTGTTCTTACTCTTCTTTTCACCTTGTTCCTGCTTCTATTATGGGCAATTTCAGAGTTCTGGGAATGTCGGTCCAAGAACGTAGCTTCAAATTTCTCTGACTGTTCGGACGCCCACAACCTTACTCACTAGGTCCCTTTAGCAGCTAACTTCCATGGCCACAGTCTGGGCTCTGTCACCACCCAGACGTCCAACTCTGGAATCCCCTCCCCTGACCGGGTGTCCCACTATCTTACCCACAACTTCTCTTCTTCAGCCTGAGGGAGACTTGTAGTCCTCACTCCCTCACCCTGGTTTGCCTGTCTCTTGTCCATCATGGCTCCACTTCCCTTCTTCATCCAGTCTACACTCCGCTTTGCTTCAGAGCCTCTCATCCTCTGATGAATCTGCCTTGCTGGCCTTGAACCTTGGATGAGTTTCACTCTCAGTCCCCTCCTCTCATACTCAACCCACTGAGCTGCTGGAGGGAATCACATAGTCTTTGGGGTCACTGCCACTATCACTTTATTGCTGCCAATGTCAGCTGGACCCTTCAGGCTCCTTGACAGTCTTAAATATGTCTGGTCACCTTCCATTCCCACTCCTTACAGAAGCTGTTCCAAACCTCCATCATTTTCCTCCAAATGTCTTTCTCACCTTTCTTTGGGGAAATGATTCTTACTTCATAGATAGAACTTAGATCATGGACACCTTCAAGCTCTCACTGAGCTCCCTACACCTACAACCTTCAACGTCCTCCAACCTCCACTCCGGTCTCAGAGAAAGAAATGTTCCTTCTCCCACTCAAGACATTCATTCATTCATTCAACAACCACTGAGCGCCTACTCCATCTTAACATACAGCCACTGTGCTGTATATTGGGGATATTAGACATAAGGATGTAGACCCTACCAACAAGGAAATTAAAATCACGTAGGGGAGACAGACCTGTAAATGAATTATAATAATTCCGTGTACATTATGGTGTAATGATACAAACAAGCGTAGAGCATTTTAAGAGCATGAGGGCAAAACCACCTACCTCAGCTTTGTGAGAAGGAGATGATGTGTCATGAGGGACTTTTTGGATGGCGTGTTGCTTGAGCTAATCCTTAAAGAGTGAGTAGGAGTTAACTATGCAAAACTGGAGTGGGAAGGAGACAGGCGGGTCAAGGATTAGAGGGCAGGGAAAAGAGAGATTGAGTAGAGGAAGAGGATACAAGTAAAAGCGTGAAATTAAGTTATTCTCATTCTTGACTGTGTCCTAGACTTCGTTATGTGACCATCCCACAAATAACCTCAAACTCAACCTATTTTCCCCAAATTTCCTTCTCTGTCTTTATTCTTTATTATAGCATATGACACCTCCACCTGTTGGGTCACCAGAAAACTGGGAGATTTCTTCAGTTCTTTCCATTCCCTCTCTCCCATCATTTAAACAGTAACTAGTTGATTCTACTGCATCAACATTCCTTGCATGCCTCTCCCTTCTTCAGCTTTGCTTAGTATCAGTGCAGTAGTCTCATATTTGACCTCACCCTCCATACCCCACCTAGAGTGATCTCTCTAACACGCAGTGGTTACATCACTGCCCGGCTGAACCATGGTTCCCCACACTTCCAGCATGATAGCAAAGGCCTTTCCCATACAGCTGCCCCCTCCCACCTTTTCTTCAAATTGCATTCATGCACATTTTAAACTAAATTCTTCCAATACCCCAGTAGGTGAGTCCGATATTTCCCAGAGCCGACAGTAACATGACATATTCAAAGACATCTAGAAGCCAGGAGTACAGGTGAGCTGGAACTCTCCTTACCGTGGTGCCCCCAGTTCAGTGACTGCATCCTTATCATTCCCTGGCCATTTGTCCATGCCTGTAGGCTCTAGTCCCATCAACGATCAGCAGTTTCTTTAATACGCCCTATTATTTCATGCCTAGATGTCATTTCCCCCCCAACAGGTACAAGAATGTTAAGGCAGCATCTTAATATGAACACATTTTAATGCAGTCTAAAACAAGAGCCAAATATTTATTCTTTTTTTTTTTTTTTTTCTTTCCTGAATAATGACTGTGATAGGCACTCTTAACCCATTCCTCCATCTTTCCCTTTTGATTCTCTCTAGGATGAGGATGACACCAATGACCTTCAACGTATTGACTTCCTGTGTTAATCTTCCATCAACAGTTTTAAGTTATTTTAAATGTCCTGCTTCAAGTTGTATTGCTTCTGCTATTTTACATGGTCTTCCCTTTCACTTGTCCTCCTAGGACACCCTCACCACCTTTTATTACCACCACCCCTACCTCTCATACTCTTAGGTAGTTCTTCTAGTCACCCCTCCTGGTTCCCGAGTACGATCAACCACTCTCTCTCTGAGCCCTGACTCTAATCTCTGTATTCACTTCTATTGGCATCTCTTACACTTTTGTGTCCCCTCCATAAGAATGAATCTTTCACGGACCGGGTTCACTCATTTTCTTAATTTCTGGTACCTCCTAGAGTTTTGGAACAGGGCAGGTATAAGCAGATAGGGTAGGGGGTCCCTGGAGGAGAAGAACCAGATATAGCTTTTTCACGTTAGAGAAGCCATTTTAGGCCTGCGCCATTTTGTGACCTAAGCCTGGCTACAATGCTTGCCCTTTGACAGGTCTCAGTAATAATGATCCTAAAGGAACAAAAGAATAAACCACTGTTATCAGGCAAGAGAAGGAACAATAGCAAAGATAACGAATCAGTTGTAAAGACTCCCCTTTCTGTTTCAATGGTAAAGCTTAGCCTGAAGCACTTTCTTGAGCTGTTTTGCAGAAATTAAATCCCCCTTGAGAGGTCAACAACCAGATCAACTGGAACCTAAGGGATGATGATGTTGACCTTTTCTGACCCTCATGGCTTTAGTCATCTAAAGCTTGGACCCTGTCGACCTTTGCCCCAACTCTATATGGCATTCTCCTCTGCTCAAGCCCCTTCATGAATATGCCTACACTCCTCAAATCCCTTCATGAATATGCATGTGGCCTTAGCTTAAAATTTCCCCACTTTTGCTGTTTGGGGAGACACTGCTTTGGGAAATCTCCCCGGTGTTCTCCTTACTTGCTCAAGTAATAAATCCTTCCTTCTCCTGATCTTTGGCTTGGTTGTGTCTTTTGGCTTGCTACTCACCAAGAGGTGAACCCAGTTTTTCAGGTAACACAAGTACTCCATATATTGATGCTAAGTCAATAAATGAAGGAAGAAATGGGATCCAAAGACAAAAGCCACACCAAGACTCTGGTACTTTTGAATTCAACCAGAGGGTCCTTTTGGTCAATCCTAGCAGAATTCTCCATGTTCCAAGAGTTGTAAACCGAGAGTAAGATCTCTTTTCAGAAACCTGAAAGGTAGTTTAATTTCCTCAGAGGCCGGTCCTTGAAAGGTTAATGGTTAGAACTATAAGCAGGTAAGAAGATTCTGGATCATGGAAAACCTCGAATGTGGTGAGAGCAATGGCCACCTGGGGAGGGCCACATTAAGAACTACACTAGCCTCAAGGGGATGAGGTGCTGCCCTTTCTTAAAAGGAGGATTCTCGGTGTGGCCCTGTATAGGGGGAGAAGACAAAGGGAGGACAGAGAGTGGAGAGGAGAGGAAGTTGGAATCCCGATTAAGTAATGGAGTATCAAAGGACTGTTATCGTCCTCTTCCTACATTTCCCTATATGTGTCCTGAGGAAAGCAATATTTTTTTCCCTAACTACTTTTGTTTTTAAGGGTAATAATACATGGTAAAAATTCATATAGTATAAAAGGATATTCAACGAAAGTAAATCTCTGTCCTGCCCTGGGCCTCCATTATTCTTCCCCAGAGGTAACCACTATTATCACTTTCTAGTTTTTTCCCACAAACCTCTAAGTATATAAATGCATATTATGTGTAAAACACACATCTTAGTATATAAAGGCATATATATAAAGCACACATGTACACCTATCTAAATATACATTTATAGCTATATTTTAAAACTAGTCGGTAGCTCCTACCATCAAGAGCTCTCCATTTTAGCTCCTGGAGACCTACTTTTTAATTGTGGTAAGAACATATGACATGAGACCGACCCTCTTAAAATTTTAAGTGTATAGTACAGTGAGACATTATTTTTCAAACTGCTACATAATACTTCTACTCTGATTGTATTATATGTATTTAATCAGACCCCTATTGATGAATATTTAATTTGTTTCTAATCTACTGCGATTTCAAGCAATGCTGCAGTAAAAATCCTTGTACATATGTGTATCAGCCAGAGTCCAGGGGGAAGCAGGTGGTACCTCCAAAGCTTAACTGAAGAGAGTATAATGGAGGGACTGTTGATACAGGTGCCGGCAGGATTAATGAACCAAACATTACATGGTTAAGTGGTCAGGAGCTAGCAACAGTGAGAAGCCCTCACCTCCCCTAGGCACAAAAGGACATGGGGAGGGAGCAGTGTCGGTAGACGCCAGTGAGCCCTTTGCCCTACGAGAGGGGTTACCCAACAGGAGCTGTGGCCATAGATTGAAAAGTGTAGCCACTGCCAAAACTGTAGCCATCAGAGTAAATATCCTGGCTGCGCTCTCCTCTTGCTCTCTGGTTTCCTGCTGGTACATCTGCTGAATACAAGTGGAATCCAGAAGACAAGAAAGCCCAAATGATGCTGATCCGTGGAGGTCAAGTCCCAGGGCACAGGCTGGCAGAGGAGGGTCAAAAATATATCTGGAAGGATAAATGGAGAATAATCAGTATAATATATTTTTGTACAAATGTGCCATTCGCCTGTTGGAAATTTTCCTAGAACTGGAATTGTGGTGTCAGTAGGAAGGACAGAGACCCCTCAATATCCATTCCCCTCCTCTTCCTTGGTTATTATTGAGGCTTAGCTGTGCCTATGGCTGCACAGAATTAAGACATTTCCCAGCCTCCCTTGCAGCCAAAGCAGTGTGGCAGCTTCTGAGAAACTTCTTTGAGACAACTGGTGCATGCCTTTGTCCTTTATTATTTATTCCTTCCTGTAATTCACCTGCTGCCTTGGACTATGAGATCTAGGGCCACACCCTTTGGACGGTGAGTGGTGAGCTGGAGAGAACCAGATTCCTAAGTACTTCATATAATCAAGCTGTTCTACCAGTTTTGGACTGGACTTTATTTACATGGGAGAGAAATACACTTTTACCTCGATAGTTATTTTCTTTTCTGTGTTGTGTAGCCAAACCTAATTCTAATGAATGGGTATAGATAATAAGTGTAAACATTCTTAATTTTTATGGACCTTGTTAAGCTTGGCATTTTAAACTGAATTTTTCAGACTGTTTGAGTTTGAATCCAGCTTCTCCGTTTACTGGACGTGTGATCTTGAGCAAGCTTCTTGATCTTTTTGTTCCCCTTCCAGTATGATTCATTTATTTTTTTCACATTTTTAAAAAAAATTTTATTGAAGTATAGTTGATTTACAATGTTGTGTTAATTTCTTCTGTACAGCAAAGTGACTCATTTATACTTCTATATATATTGTTTTTCATATTCTTTGCCATTACGATTTGTCACAGGATATTGAATATAGTTCCTAGTGCTATACAGTAGGACCTTGTTGTTCATCAAGTTTCTTAATCTTTACGTGCCTCAGTTTTCTCATAGGGATAACAATAGAAACCACTTCATTTGGTTGTTATGAGGAGTGCATGAATTAAAATATCTAAACACATAGACCATTGTCTGTCCAACATAGCAAATACTCAATAAATGTAAGCTGTGGAAAAAAAAGAACAAGAAGTGTCACTCATCACCCAGTTAAGGGTTAAGTCACAACCCACGCAGGACAGTGCACCTGCACCTGCACCTGAGAGGAATTCAGGATGAAAAACAGGATAGGGCACTCTGTGCTTTAGATAAGAGGGCCCCTAGATAGTTAAGATGCATATCTCAGGAAGACTTTCAATGACCTCAGATTCTTGCATCTTCCCATATATAGAAAAGCACTAAATCATTAACTTGAGGTATGTTGTTTGTGATTAGCAGTAATCTTTTACCAAGATGTGTGCTTGACAGCATGTATTTTCTAGCCAAAAAATGCATATCTACTGGTTCCTCCCCTACTTCTCTGGAGCAATTTACTCAGAGCTACTGAGTGGCTGTCTCCTGGGCTATAGTCCTCACTAAGACCCCGAATGGAACTTAAACTCACAACTCTCATGTTGGGCGTTTTTCTCTCAGTCAACAAAGCTATCGCTATTATTATTATTACTATTGTCATGTTTAATTGCCCTCCAAAGAAGAGGTACCGGTTAATCTACTCAGTGTCTGAAAGTGCCTCCTTCCTCTTCCCTCACCAATATTGTGCATTAGCAAAGATTTTTGTCCAACAGATGAATAGTGGTGTTTCATTTTTATTTTAAATTGCTTTCTAAAATTATGAGGTTGACCATCTTCTCATATTTGTTAAGCCATTTATATTTCTTTTCTAGTGTGCTTCTTGTTTGGGTCCTCTGTTCATTCCATTGTTTTTTAAAAATTATTATTATTGTTTTGTATTGCATTTTGTTTTTGTAAAGCTCTTAATGTATTATGGAAATTAACCTTCTGTCTGCTGTGGGTGGTACAGATGTTTTCTCTAATTTTCATTTGCCTTTTGACTTTATTTTTTCTATACAAAAATTTTAAATTTTAATAAAGTAAAAATGATCCCTCTTTTCCCTCATAACATCTGAGCTTAATGTTCAAGTTTTGGAAAGATCTATTTCGCTCTGAATATTAAGAATAATTTCACCATGTTTTCTCCTAGACCTTTATAGATTGATTTATATCAAAAATCATTTTCCCATTGGGAATTTAATTCGGGGTGGACAGTAAGACAAGTAATTCTGCAGAGGACTGGGTTGGAGGGTTGACAAAAATGAGCCCCCTGATACATAAACCCTACAGAAGTTGTAGTTTACTATTGTTAAAAAACAATTCAGCCGAGTTAATTTGAAGATCTAATTGGCTTTATTAGGGGACTCATGAATCAGGAAGCATCCCACCTAGTAAACAGTAGGACTCCTGGGAGGAATACAAAATGGAAGACTTTTATAGAAAGGGGAGTGGGGCAAGGAAGTCATTAGCAAAAGAAAAGAAAGGGTAATTTTGGGCCAGGACTTCTTGTTTTTTGAGGGGGAAGGACCATGATTTTTTCATGAAGATTATCTCTTCTTTTTCCGGAATGGGATGGAGAGGGCCAGCCGATGTGACAGATTACCTCACTGGTGCTGACCAGAAAACTCCAAACTGGTTGATTTAGAGTACATTTCTGGGGAAGGTTGAAGTTGCAATTAATTTAGGTATTAAATCTAGGTTTTGGTATCATAGACTTGAACACAACAAATCCATGTGGTTTTTCTCTTTAACACTATGACCCACACAATAGACAGGCTTTAAACAAAGCATGCCAGGCGCCGTCAGGCATGCAGATGTTGGGTATGCTTGCTCTTCTTCTTTGTGGGAAACACATGGGTTGTTTATGATGGCATTTTGTATTTCCAAGGTAAGGTCCTGCCAGGTCCAGCATAATTACTTTACCAGATTGTAAAACTGCTTTTCACACATTGTATCACCTGATTCTTACTTCCTGCTTGTGGGCACAGTTTCCCTCTACCAGGGCCATCCTGCTCCCTATTATCACAGGTTAGATAATAATGCCAAGGGGACTTCCCTGGTGGCGCAGTGGTTAGGAATCCACCTGCCAACGCAGGGGACACAGGTTCAAGCCCTGGTCCGGGAAGATCCCACACACCGTGGGAGCAACTAAGCCCCTGTGCCACAACTACTGAGCCTGCGTTCTAGAGCCCACAAGCCACAACTACTGAGCCTGTGTGCCACAACTACTGAAGCCTGCGCACCTAGAGCCTGTGTTCTGCAACAAAGATAAGCCATCACAATGAGAAGCCTGTGCACCGCAATGAAGAGTAGCCCCTGCTCACCGCAACTAGAGAAAGCCCATGTGTAGCAACAAAGACCCAACGCAGCCAAAAATAAAGAAATAAAAAAACAAAAAATATTTTTTAAAAAAGATAATAATGCCAGGACATTTTATACCTGTGCCAACAGTGACTCATCTGTGAACACATGCAGTCAGATATTACCCATGTTTCAAGGTCAAGGACGGATTAAGCCCAGCAAGCTGGACCATCACTGGGCTCCATCTTTGTCTGATTCTTTTCCAGGTCATTTGTCGGTTGCTTACACAGCTAGCTGATCATGATGGTTGAAAACACAAGCTTCAGAGTAAAACTATCTAGTTGTGTACTTCCGCTCTGCCGCTTTTGAGCCATGGGGTCAAGAGCCAACTTTCCTTCAGCTTCTCGTGCTTTGCTTTCTCCTTTGTCAAATGGGGATGATAACATAGTGTGGGGATCAAATAAATAAATATATGTAAAGTGTTTAGAAAGTCCTTGGCAACAAGTGCTCAGTAAATATTAAAAAGGCTTTACCCAATCCATAATAGAAAAGTAATTTCCATTTTCTCCTAGGAATTTACAGATTCTTTTATACAAAAATGTGTAACATTCATAACAAATGTTATAACATATAATAAATATATAACATTATAACAAAAATGAAAACATTCATAAGAAAAAAGTATTATAACTGTATGAAGAGTTTCATTATTACTATTATTTGAATAATGCATTTGCTTTGAAATGTCACCTTTGTCATATACTAAATTTGCATAGGCATTTGAGTCCAGTTCTGGATTGTCTCTCATGAGTCATTCATCTGGCTTAATCACATTTGCTTTGTAATATATTTCATTATCTGGTAGAACTTGGCCTAAATTCATCATGCGTCCTTTTCAGAAATTTTTTCTGGCTGAGCTTGAATTTTGGTATTTACACAAAGCTTAGAACCAGCTACTCTGATTTTAAAAATCAATTAATATTTTGTTGGGCTTGCAACAAATTTACATATTAATTTAGAGAGAATTGACATTCTTACAATATTAGCTTTTCCTATTCCGATACAAGGAATAGCTCTCCATTTATATTCAAGCTGTTTTTCCTTTTTAAATGTCTCTCAGAAGATTTTTAGTTTTGTGAAAGTCTTCTTTATATAGTTCCTGCATGTTTCTTAAGTTTATTCCTTCCTTCCCTCCTTTCCTTCCTCCCTCCCTCCCTTCCTCCTTCTTTCCTTCCCTCCCTCCTCCTCTTCTTCCTTTCCCTCCTCCTCTTTCTCCTGTTAGGGTAAATGACACCAGCTCTTTCATTATATTTTCTAGTTACTTCTTGTTCGTATGGGAGAACTATCAATTGTCCTTTTGGGAGCCTGGATCATGTAACCGGTTCAGAAAGATGAATGAAAAATCTAATCACCCCTCCATCACTGCAATTATATCTAATCACCCGATGCTGGAAGGAGATACACTGAGTCAAGAGAATACCTGTTTTATAAGAGAGGCCCCAGAGGAGACAGTAGCCTGAGGGAGCAAATGGAGAGGGAATAAATGTGGCTGGAAAAGGGGCTGACGAAGGGTGAACAAAGTGATTGGGGTAACACCTCAAAAGCAGGTTGATTAGGAATAGCACAAATTAAAAAAATGTTTATCTGATCAAAGGCATACGCAGGAAAAGTTGTGATCCTGGATTAAAACGAGATAAATGAAGCCTTTTATTCAAGAAGATAGATATAGGGGCTTCCCTGGTGGCGCAGTGGTTGAGAATCTGCCTGCCGATGCAGGGCACACGGGTTCGAGCCCTGGTCTGGGAAGATCCCACATGCCGCGGAGCAACTAGGCCCGTGAGCCACAACTACTGAGCCTGCGCGTCTGGAGCCTGTGCTCCGCAACAAGAGAGGCCGCGATAGTGAGAGGCCCGCGCACCGCGATGAAGAGCGGCCCCCACTTGCCACAACTAGAGAAAGCCCTCGCACAGAAACGAAGACCCAACACAGCCATAAATAAATAAAATAAATAGATAAATAAAAATTAAACTTAAAAAAAAAAAAGATAGATATAAAAACCCAGAAATCAATTATTTATAAAACAGAAAATACATAGCATTAAGAGATAAATTCAAGGACTGTTTTCTTTTTAAATAACCAAAACAAAATCAATAAAATCAAAGCTAGTGTTTTTTTTTGTAAACAGAAAATTCAAAAATATGAGGAAAATAAAAGGTGATAACAGTATAGAACTTCTTATTATTAAAAAAAAATTCTGTGTGCCTATGCTAATAAAATAGAAAATGAACGATTGGGAGAAAATAGAAATGACTAAAATTGATTTAAGAAAAACTAGCAAGAGAATGAAAGCTACTCAGGTCATTTTTTTAAACTGGCATAACCCTGACTCCAAAGAGGTAATGGATAAGACCCGCAACCGGATAGCCTGGCTGGGATCTATTTAAGATACACTTATGTGGTCCTTAGTGTCAGGCATGGTTCTGAGCACTTCACAAATATTAGTTCAGGCAATTCTTCGGACAACCCTACAAGGGAGGGATAACTATTATCCTCATTTTACCAGTGAGCAAACTGAAGAAATCAGAGGTTAAGGAACTTATTTGTCTGCTACCCAGGGTCACACAGGGGGCACGTGATGGGACTGAGAGCGGAGGGGTGGGATGAAATAATGCTCCCAACATGTCCTCCAGCGCCAATTACTGGACTTCAAATCCTGTCTCTCCCATGCCCTAGCTCTGTGACTGTGGGCAGGATGTTTAAGCGTTTTGTGCTTCAATTCCCATCATGTGTAAGACTGAGAAATAAATGAAATAATCATATAAGGGATTTCGAACAGTATCTGGAAGATAAACACTTCTTAAACATAATGCTATTATTACCGTTGTCATTAGTAAAGTAGGACAGAGAGTACATAGAAATACATCGTTCTAAATGATAACTGTAAATGCAAACTGAACTCAGTAAAACGATAAAGGGATTACCCACCATGGCCAACTTTAACCTAGGAATAAATACAAGCATGTTTTATTCATTCACTTTAATATATCCAATAAGAATATATATGTGTATATATATGTATGTGTATATATATATGTATCTCAATAGATAATTGCAACACTTTCTAAACAAACAAACAAAAAACCCCCAAACAAACAAAAAACCAAATCTTAGGCTTCTAGGACAGCAAATCCTTCCTAAACATGATAAGGAATATATATATTAAATAAGCAGCTAACATACTTCATGGTAAATTACCTGGAGCTCCGGGGTCTCAATTCTCTGAACATAAGAATCACCTGGAGAGCTTTTAAAACCTACTGAAGCCTGAGATCTGCCCCAGACCAATTAAATCAGAATCTCAGGGGGTTGGGACTCCAGCAAAAAAGTAGAGAATAACTGGTCTAGAAGAAAGCTAATTAAAATCAAGACCTAAACAAGGATGCATACCAGGACCATTTTTAAATAATGTTATTTTCAGGTCCAGTGCATACACTAAAACATGAAACAAATAAGAGATTAAAATATTGGCTAGGATGAGATAAAGTCATCTTTTGTCACCAGCATGACTATGTGCTTGGAAAACCCTAGGAGAGTAAACTGATACACCTGAAGAATTTTTAAGAGAACTTACTTATCTACAAAGGCAGCTTTCCTACGTAATCAACAACAAAACAAGTCAGAAGATGTAATGACAAAGATTTCATTTGTGTTGTTAACAAACAGAAAATAGAACAAAAATATGTGGAACGTAGATAAAGGATATAATAAAATTTAGTTTGGAGAATACAGTCTAGATCTGCGGTTTCAAGCTGCACTTTTTGGAGTCTCAGGGCAAAGGTGAGCTGGCATGCGGTGAAGGGAGCAAATGCATCTGAGTAAGGGGGCCACAGACCCTCAGCCCTGCTCTAATTGAAGCAGCTGCATTTTTCTTATTTTCTGTGTTGACTTTTTTGCATATGATTTTGCTTGAGGAAAGGTTTTTGCCACTAACAACAACAGCTAAAGGTGTGAAAATCTCCAGCCTAAATAACATATTCCTTGAGAATATCCAGTTCCTTTTGTTCTCTAAGGAAAGTTTGTTCATTCATTTATTCATTGTCACGTGTTCAGTGTTTATTGAGTACCACAATATACCCAAAATACCAACAGTTGCTGGGCACCTACTAGGAGCCACCACTGTGCAAGATGGTGTACATACTTGACCTCACGTATTCTTTGCAAACACCATGCGAGGAAGGTAGGCTCCCTATTATTTGCAGATGAGAAAAAACATTCAAGATGAGGAACTTGCCCAAGCTCCCATAAATGGTGAGAGATACAGCTGTAATTTCAAAGTATTGCAGCCTGACTTCATAGCTCCTTTTCTTTTTCCAACATACCACACAACTTCCTAAAATAGTGATGGCATTTGAGATAATGATAATGATTTTAAAAAAATTATTTATTTATTTATTTATTTATTTATTTTTGGCTGCATTGGGTCTTCGTTGCTGCGCGCGGGCTTTCTCTAGTTGCAGCGAGCGGGGCCTACTCTTCGTTGTGGTGCACGGGCTTCTCATTGCAGTGGCTTCTCTTGTTGTGGAGCACGGGCTCTCAGCGTGTGGGCTTCAGTAATTGTGGCACGCGGGCTCAGTAGATGAGGCTCGTGGGCTCTAGAGTGCAGGCTCCGTAGTTCTGGCGCACAGGCTTAGTTGCTCCGCGGCATGTGGGATCTTCCCCGACCCGTGTCCCCTGCATTGGCAGGCAGATTCTTAACCACTGCGCCACCAGGGAAGTCCCAGTGATAATGATTGTGTTGATGTTTGTGACCCATCGGAATATGGATGTGGAGGTTCATGTTGGTGGGTATGGAAAAGGCAATGAAGGCGATGTTGCTATTGGGGAGGGTGATGTGTATGGGATGAGTAAGCTTCTGGTGGTAGAGCTGGAGCTGTTCTCTGTGATGACTCGTCCTTGTGTCAGTTGAGATGGAATGACAGGGGACTGGGTCAGACACCTTCTGTCAAGAACACAAGTCCTGACTGTTGGGTCTGGAGAGTTGAGTACAAATATTTGAGGCAACTGAGAGAGTAAAGGAGAGGAGATGTGGGGTGAGGGGACTCAGGTCAAAACTAAATCACCAACAAAGACTGCTTGGGCAGCGCAGGTAGCTTGCCTAGAAAAACTTTCTCCACCTGGGGCAATTCTCAGAATTACTTTGCTCTTACATCTATTGCACATGTGCCAATAGACCCTGCCCCTGTGCTTAGGTACAAGGAAGGGAAGCACATGGTATAAAAGGTCATTCTGCATTTCTCCAAAGAAGACATACAGATGGCCAATAGGCACATGAAAAGATACTCAACATCACTAATCATTAAGAGAAATGCAAATCAGAACTGCAGTGAGGTACTACCTCACACCAGTCAGAATGGCCATCATCAAAAAGCCTACAAACAATAAATGCTAGAGAGGGTGTGGAGAAAAGGGAACCCTCCTACACTGTTGGTGGGAATGTAAATTGGTGCAGCCACTATCAAGAACAGTATGTAGGTTCCTTAAAAAACTAAAAGTAGAATTACCATAGGATCCAGCAATCCCACTCCTGGGCACATATCCATATTTGAACTCTAATTCAAAAAGATACATGCACCCCTGTGTTCATAGCAGCACTATTTACAATAGCCAAGACATGGAAGCAACCTGAATGTCCATGGACAGATGAATGGATAAAGAAGATGTGGTATATATATACAATGGAATATTACTCAGCCATAAACAAGGAATGAAATAATGTCATTTGCAGCAACATGGATGCACCTAGAGATTATCATACTAAGTGAAGTAAATCAGACAGAGAAAGACAAATATCATATGATATCACTTATATGCGGAATCTAAAAAAAATGATACAAATGAACTTATTTACAAAACAGAAACAGACCACAGATATAGAAAACAGACTTATCATTACCAAAGGGAAAAGGGGCGGGGAGGATAAATTAGGAGTTCGGGATTTGCAGATACACCCTACTGTATATAAAATAAACAACAAGGACCCACTGCATAGCACAGGGAGCTATCAATATATTCATTGTCTTGTAGTAACCTGTAATGGAAAAGAATCTGAAAAAGAATACATATATATATATATATATGTATATATATATATATATGTATATATATATATATATATATATGTATATATATATATATATATATATATATATATATATATATATATAAATACACACCCAGAGACATGTATATCTGAATTGCTTTGCTGTATACCAGAAACTAACACAACATTGTAAATCAACTATACTTCAATTTAAAAAACGGTCATTCTGATCGCTGATTGTGTTAGTCTGAAATCTTGAAATTAGGTAAGACATGCTTTGCATGGTAGACATAAAGGTTCTTATCACTTGAATGGGATATTTTGTTGTGAATAATTACTGGTGTACAGCTTGTACCAGGAACTGATCATTTTTAAATAAAATATCCACTTAAATTCTAGATTCATAGAAGTGAGCAAATAAACTTCAGGTTGTAGTAGCTCTACCAATGCAGAGCGCCCCACCCCCAGGATCCTAACATCCTGCTTAAAGCAAAAAGTCCACTCTGTCTTATTACAGTATGACCCAAGGAAACTTATAGAACATATTTTCTAATGAAACAACAAAATGAAATAGAAAACATGAGGTCATAGACTCTATGAAATAAAAGTTCTTATTTTTAATGAAGTCTATCAGCATTTCAGACCTGCATGAAGTTGAAATAAACAAACATTCTGAACACCGGTGTGTAAGAACTAACAACTGAAAGTGTAATTGGAGGTGACCAGATGATTTAGTTGTGTCCCAAGCAAGATGTCCTAATTTCAAACCTATTCGTGTATTCAAAGCAACAGAATACTTATTCTATTTAAGAGGAGTTGTTTTTTCTACCCAAGGAAAAACACAGCACAGACACCCAAATTCTAGATTGAAAATAGAAAATTATTAGCATTGTAATTTATGTAAATGGCGCTCTATTCATGTGAAAGTAATTGGTATCTTTCAGTCATATTTTAATTATTACAAAAATAGGTTATAAATAATCATGTGAGAAGACTTCATTTTTAAAGCTGAAACCCTACTTGTTTAAAGGGTCTACTATTTTATTATACAAAATGTGAAAAGAATGACTCATATGTGTTCCAGTGCTTTAAAAATAAAATTTCTCTTTGGCGGTCTAAAAATTATATTTAAGGTTTGGTAGGCATAATATATACTTGGGTTCTGGAGTGATAATTCCCAATCTTATTGGACTTTATTGAATATTTTTGTCTTGGTGGCAGTCCTTGGGAATGTAGGGGTTCAGAACAGGCCTCCCCAATTTTTGTTCTTTTGGCATGTGGATTACTATTATCTGAAGGTAGTGAAGACCCTGTGGGCTCAAGAGAAAACTACTGCGTCTCCCTTAACTACCTAGAGGAATTTAACCTGTTTTTAGGTTTTTTTCCCCAGAAAAGGAGTTATTACCAGAGATAAATTTGTTCGAAGCGGTCCCATGTATATGGCAGGGCAAACATCTAATTACCAAACATGTGCTCTTCTTCTTATCCTGTGAATGACCCCCTCCCTGGCCTTGGAAGCCCCAGAACCCTGTTCTGTTCCTTAGCTTAGGATGGCACATCGACCTCATGTTATCTTTCTTGAACCTCTCGTTCAAATTTGATTTTCGCCTGTTAATCTGTCTCATGTCACTTTAATTCTTAGACCAGTCAGAAGAACCTAGAAGGGTAGAAGAAAGTTTTCTTCTTCCCCAACAGGTGGAAGAATGGGTATAAAGTTCTCAAACTGAGCGCATCAGAATCGCCTACAGGGCTTGTGAAACAGATTGTTGGGATCCACCCCAGAGCGCCTGATTCAGTGGGTCCAGCTGGGCCCCAGTGATTTGCATTTCTAAGTAGTTCCAGGTGACTCCAGCATTACGCTTTGAGAGTCAGCGCTTATAAAGGATGGATGTGACTCAGCCGCTGAGGATTGCGGGTGTGAGCGGTGTCCACGGCTTTCGGGACCCCCTTCTCCGGACGGTGAGTGTGGGCAGCTTGTGTGGAGGGTATGTCTTGTGGCAGAGGCCTTGCCGTTGAGGCTGCCAGGTGTTCTGGGGGACTTGTCGACCAGGGACTCCTATTTATACTTGTTTATGTGCTCGTTGTTTGCCTGCTCTAACCTGAGCTGGGGAGGCCCATGTTTATGAATTCCCAGAGCCTTTTGGTCCTCGATTCAGAACCAGGACAAGACAGGCAAGTTTCTTTGCGGTCTCCCTTTGCTTGTGGATGGAATTTTTTTCTATTCCCCTCTCTCCACCGAAGCTGTACGTCTTCCAGGGCTCTAGCTTTAGGGGGCATGCGTGTGTTTTGTTTTATGTTAATTTGCGCTCTTTGTTACCTTCTTAGGATTTAATTTGTGGTTAATTTTTCAACATGGATGCTTAGATCATTGTTTTTTTTTTTTTTTCTTTCCAGTGTTTCTTTCTTTTTTTTTTTCTCCTAATACAGGCATTTAAGTTCCAGCTTTCTACCTGGAGTGAGTTCAAGGCTTGGCCTTCCTTTCCCAAGTGACTATTAAAATCCAAACCCCTTGGTTAGGAAAACCAGCCAACATCCTAGGGCAGCCAAAGCCATTTGGGCTTGCTTACCACCCTGGCCTTCAGCTTTTTTTACGTTGTTGTTGTTTGCCGTCCTAGGGAATTTTGTCTCTTTCTCACCAGCTCAGATTTGCATTGACAAGTCGTTTTGTTACAGTTTGAGTCATTTCTAGGTGTCTTGCAGTAAGAGGCTTTTCAGGACCTCCATTCTGTCATAGTGCATCATACTGACATCTAGAGATAACAACAGCTACAGACTGAGAATAAAATGAGATAATAGTACCTGTAAAGCCCTTAGTGCCTGCTAGATAAGAAGATCTTGGTAAATATTAGCTGCTTTTATTATTATTAGCATACCTAGATCTCAGTGGGTAACTAGTGGCAGAGGTAAAGAAACTTAGTGCTGCAGGAAGCAAATCCGTAGAAATGGTGATGGAGAGAGGAGGAATCATGTAAAATCAAATTTGGACAAGATTATGATAACTGATTAAGGATATATATGACTTTTTTGGGAAATATTTTGGTATTTATAGAACATGTATGGGACTTACGAATAGACCCAGAAAACTGACCCAATCAAGAGAAAAACTTTCTTTTTAAAAAAAATGTTTTTTGAAGTATAGTTGCTGTATAGTATGTTAGGTGTACAATATAGCGATTCACAATTTTAAAGGTTATATTCCATTTATAATTATTATAAAATATTGGCTATATTCTTTTTGTTATATATATCCTTGTAACTTATTTTAGACCTAATAGTTTGTGTCTCTTCCTCCCCTACCCCTGTCTTGCCCCTCTCCCCTTCCTTCTCCCCACTGGTCCCCACTAGCTTGTTTTCTATTTATCTGTGTGTCTGCTTCTTTTTTGTTATATTCACTGGTTTGTTGTATCTTTTAGATTCCACATGTAAGTGATACCATACAGCATTTCTCTTTCTTTGTGTGATGTAATTTCACTTGGCATAATGTACTCCAAGCCTTATACAGAGGGAGAAATCTGGAATCCAGTTCAGGGTCCCGTCCACAGCTGCGGGGCTCAGCAGGCACAACTCTCGGGGCACCATTTGTAGACTGAGATGTCACAGTGTCTGTGGCCAGACTGAAGACACACTCCTTCCGAGGATCACACTTTGGCAAAGTTGAAAACAGGAGCGAAGACATTTTTAAAAGCTAGGCATTTTTTAAGGCGGTAATTAGGAGTGTCCTTGCTGCCTCACAGGTACACACACTGTGTTAAATTAATAGCTGCGAAGGGGTAGCTTTCTGTGTGTTTCCTCCTGACCTTACTGGCTCTCAAAGCCCTGGGATTCCCCTGATGAATCAGGTGGGTAAAATCAAGTTGTATTCAGTCCCTCCAAACTACTTGAGGCAGAAGCGCTAAGGACTGGATTCCCAACAGCTGTGCTATGTGGCGTCTCTCAGGCTCTCTTTTTCCCCCATGGATGCTCTCTGCCACTCTGTCCTTTGCTGCGTCTTTCTCGCTTTTCTTGTCCCTTCTCTGCTGACCGTTCCCCTCACCACCACCCCGGTCTCCAGCAGGGAACACCAGCCTCTCCTCACCCCACAACACATCATACATCAAGTTCTGGCTGGGTTTTAAGCTGGAGGCTGTGGTCCTTGGGAGGGCTGGGGCCACTAGGTATCAGAAAAATGATCAAAAGGGCATGCTGGTGGACCTGGGAACAGGTGGGCCCTGTAACCATGAGGAGGTCAGTTATCAGAATGAGGAAACAAGGTCAGAGGAGTAAGAGCAAGGAGCTGGTCACTGCAGCTGGGGCACAGGCTCCTTGGGCTTCCTTGCCCAGGTACAGGACTGGCCCATAGCGGACAGCAGTGATGACCAGGAGGGGGGATGCAGAACTGGGCCCGGGAGCCCACTCCAAGGGCCTCTGGCTGGGGCCTCGCTTAAGCAAGGAGCAGAGGCCTTGTTCCTCCTCTTGAGCAGCTCCTCTAAACCAGAGTCGGAGGAAGGCCAGGAGGGGTGGGCATGGGGAAGCTCAGCTCGGCTGGCACAGTGGTTCCCCTCACTTGGGCTCTGGATCACCTCGGGGAATGTGTGTCTTTATTTCCGAAGAACTTCAACATAAAGCCTTTCAGAAAGATAACAGCTTCTCCCCAAAGTCAAAGACCTAGATCTCACCAGGCCATTTCTGAAGAAGAAAAGAGGTGAGCCGTGTGGGCATTTGCCAAAGGGCCAGCAAAGAGGGAATAGTAGAAGGGGGTGAGGTGAGTGCCTTGGGGTGCTGGCCCGGTGGAGATGCCCAGGTTGTCGCGTGGGCACCTTTCTCTGGAGTACTGAGCAGGGCCAGTGGGTGAAGTAGGTAATGAACTCGGGCTTGGGGCTCCCTGTGAACACAAGGCCAAGCCAGGAGTCACCCCACAGAGAAGCATTGGCATCTTTTGACTTAGTCTTGCAAACAGGGATGGTTTCATGGCAATCTTGGTATTAAATAGCCTCATAACACACCTGTGCAAGCATCGCTTCTTGACGACTACTTTGACTTTTTCACGAGTTAATGGGAGTCTGAGAAAGGGGATGGGGCAGGTGCTGGGGTCCCCAGTAATTCTTTTTCAACATTTTAAACTCATCATGGTGGCACATGGACCACATAGGAGGAAAAGAAAGAGCAGAAAGCATGTAGGCACATCCACTCAGGATCCTGATCAATACTGAGGGAGAATGGAGGCTTTTAAATGGTGAGGAAGGTACTCGGGATCTAAAGATAGTGTTCATCCACCAAGCAGTCAGGTTGCAAATTAGTTACACCGTTAAACTATTCGCAGAGCGATTAAAATTAGAGCATTTTACGAAGTGGGCTCCACTTACCATTTGCTCACGATAACTGCCACTTAGAGAATGTTGACTGTGAACTCAGCCTTCAGTGCAAATTCTCATTCAATTTTCACAGCTTCTTTACAAAGAAGGCCTTGCAATTATCCCCAACTTTATAGGTGAGGAAACTGAGGCCCGCTAAGGTTAAATAACTTGTACAAGGTCATCAGAGCTGGAACTCTAACCCAGTTATAACCCCCAAGCTTTTAACCATGATGCTAAACTTCCTCACAGCAGACCTGGCAGGTGGAGATTAATAGCTGCATTTCACAGAGCAGGAGACTTTAAAGGAGGTTAAACTATATGAGATTGCTGATTTTTTCAATTTTAACTTACAAAAATGACAATGCCATATCCTGCAACCTGAAAGAGACTAAGTGACTTAGCCAAGGTCATCTCAGGAAATGTGTCCTCCTAAAACCCTAAACCCACGTTCTTTCTACTACAGTCAATCTGGGAGTAAATAACTAGTTTACTCCCAAATGACTGAAGGTTGTCACCCTTTGAGGTCTCCCCACTTTGTGGGCCCAGGTGTCATGACAAAGATACAGGGTTTGTAAAGAGTCTGTCAGTAGAAGTCTTTAGCTGAGGCTCTGAGATCACAGAGAACAAAGTCCTAGAGAGGGCAGGGCCGGCTTGCAGCCCACGTTCCAGATGCAGGGAGCAGCTCCTGCTGTCTCAGACATGAAGAATCATGCCTTCAGGAACTTGAAATAGTTGGGCTTGGTTAGAACATCAGCCTTTCACTGGGGAATGGGGGAATATTGTAGGGGTACCTCCCAAAGTGCCTGGAAATATTACTGAGGTTTACACTCCTACAGAGCAGTGTTGAATTATTTTAAGCACTGAAGTGACCCAATCATGTTTGTGCTTAGAACACCCTCCCTGTATGTGTTTGCAGGTTGGATTGCAGTGACATGCCTGGGGGACTAGTTACACAGAATCCAGATGGGACATAGTGTGTGCCTGACCTATGTCTCAGAGGGGACAGAAGGCAGGAATGATTTGGGACTGCTTAGGGAATAGAATTGACAGGCCTTGGTGACAGATTTGGGAGCAAGGGCCATTCTACAAATGATAATCGTGTTTGGAACCTACAAATAGATTCTCAGCCTTCACTGAGTCTAAAGAGACTGTCACACAAACTTGCAGAAGAGGAAAAGGTGAATCCTCTAAAAGAGCCCCAGGCCACAAAGAGCTATGCCCTGTCTTCAAGAAAGACGGTAACAAGGGAGGAATCTTCCAATCTGGACACTGGTCACCAGGGGACGTCTCCCCACTCGTGATGGGGCCGACGTTCTGCAGTAGGTACTTAGCTGACATAATGGCCAACATTCATTTGGATTGCTGACTGCCGTGCTTTGTGTTGTCGGATACTCTGATCATCACCCCTGCTTTTTCACTGAGTGGGTAAACCAGCCAACCTACTTTATTGGTGTGCTACATGAGGATATATTACATCCTGAATCGTTAGTTACTCATTGGAAAACATATTTTCGAATATCCCTAAATCCTTGGGAGGAAAGGAAGGTTAGGCACCAGAATCTAAGGACAGGGCTTGCTGGATGGTATTAAATGCCCAGGAAAAAAAGTGCACAGGTATCTTGTGTAGGGTCATAGGGCTTATTTGGTTACTGGAAGAGAAGGTAGGTCTAGCTCTGCTAGTCTCCAGGAGCACAGTTCCCACAACAAATAAGAGATGAATAGGCTAAAATGGGATGGAATGTGGTCATCCCCCTCTGGGGCGCTGTGTTCTCCAAGTCACAACCTTATAGTATGACTAATACTATGACTATGACTAATACCTTAGACAGGAAGACTTTTTTTCTGATGCAAATGTAGGGCACCCACATGGCTCAAGAGGGGCCGCCTTTCCCTTCAACATTTGCTGTTTCAGGAGGTCCCTTTCTGTTCCTAAGATACAGTCTGCAGTCATCTGGTGTATACTTTTTCCCTCGAAATGATGGAATAAGGGGTTATGGAGTATAGACGAAAAACCATATTTCAAAGACACTGTAGGCTAAAACAGATTTTGTTTATTGGTCTGGGAACGTAATCCTCAGAAACAATATTGTTTCTGTGAGGAATTGCTTTCCATGTTACAAACAATTGAGCATGTAAATAAAATTGAGAGCACAACTCATTTGAAAGTTAAAGGACGCCCTTACTGACACTGAGTAGAAATATGTAACAAGGTATTAAACGTTCTTTGTCTTTGTCTTCCAAATTCAGTAGTAATCCAATTTGTAGCTAAGTACCAGGGCCTCTCAAAGTTAAGATTCCCTTTCTGAGTCTTCCTTGCAGCTAGGTGTGGCTGGTGAGAGGGTAATAAGATGACGGCATTGTATAGTTTCAGGTATACAACCTAGTGATTGAATAATTTTGTAGGTGATACTCCATTTAAAGTTACTACAAAATAATGGCTATATTTCTCTGTACTGTACAATATATCCTTGTTGCTTGTCGATTTTATACATACTAGTTTGTGTCACTTAATTCCATACCTCTATCTTGCCCCTGCAATCTTCCGTCTCCCCACTGGTTACCACTAGTTGGTTCTCTGTATCTGTGAGTCTGTTTCTTTTCTGTTTTATTCATTCATTTGTTTTATTTTTTAGATTCCACATGTAAGTGATAACATAGAATATTTGTCTTCTTCTGTCTGACTTACTTTACTAATCATAATACTCTATAGGTCCATCCACATTGTTGTAAATGGTAGAATTTTATTCTTTTTTATGGATGAATAATACTCCATTGTGTGTGGGTTTATATATACCACATCTTCTTTATCCATTCATCCATTGAAGGACACTGAGGTTGGTTCTGTATCTTGGCTATTGTGAATAATGCTTCTGTGAACATTGGGGTGCCTGTATCTTTTCCAAGAAGTGTTTTTTTCCTTTGGATATCTACCCAGAGTAGAATTGATGTATCATATGGTAGTTCTATTTTTAGTTTATTGAGAAACCTCCATTTTATTTTCCATAGTGGTTGCACCAGTTTACATTCCCACTAACGGTGCAGGAGGATGCCCTTTTCTCTAATCCTCTCCAACATTTGTTATTCGTTTTCTTTTTGATGTTGGCCATTCTGACTAGTGTGAGGTGATAATCTCATTGTGATTTTGATTTGCATTTCTCCGATTAGCAATGTTGAGCAACTCTTCATGTACTTGTTGGCCATCTATATGTCATCTTTGAAAAAATGTCTATTCAGATCTTCTCATTTTTAAAATTGGGGGTTTTGATATTAAGTTGTAAGAGCTGTTTGTATATTTTGGATATTAACCCCTTAGTCATACAAGATTGCAAATATTTTCTCCCATTCAATAAGTTGTCTTTTGTCAATATTTTCCTTTGCTGTGCAGAAGCTTTTAGTTTAATTAAGTCCCATTTATTTATTTCTGCTTTTGTTTCCTCTGCCTGAGGAGACAAATCCAAAAAAATATTGCTATGATTTATGTCAGAGTGTTCTGCCTATGTTCTAGGAGTTTTATGGCTTCAGGTCTTTTAGGTCTTTTAATCCTTTGAGTTTATTTTTGTTTATAGTGTGAGGAAATGTACTAATCTCATTCTTTGACATGTAGCTGTCCAGTTTTCCCAGTACCACTTGTTGAAGAGACTATCTTTACTCCAGTGTACATTCTTGCCGCCTTTGTTGTAGATTGATTGACCATAAGTGCATGGATTTATTTCTGAGCTCTGAATTCTATTCCACCAATCTATGTGTCTGCTTTTGTGCCAGTACCATGCTGTTTTGATTACTGTACCTTTGTAGTATAATCCGATGTCAGGGAGCATGTTACTTCCAGCTTTGTTCTTTTTTCTCAAGGTTGCTTTGGCAATTTGGGGGTTTTTGTGGTTCCATATGAATTTTAGGATTGTTTTAGTTCTGTGAAAAATATCATTGGTATTTTGATAGGGGTTGCGTTAAATCTGTAGATTGCTTTGGGTAGTATGACCATCTTATTTTTCCAATCAAAGAACACAGGATATCTTCAAATTTCTTTGTCACATTTTCACATTCCTTCATAAGTGATTTATGGTTTTGAGAGTATAGGTCTTTCATCTCCTTGGTTAACTTTACACCTAGGTATTTTATTCTTTTTTGATGCAATTTTAAATGGGATTGTTTTCTTGTTTTCTTTTTGCTCGTTCATTATTAGTGTATAGAAAAGCAATAGATTTTTCTGTAATTCTTGTACCCTACAACATTACTGAATTCATTTATTCTAATATTTTGGGGTGTGATGGAGACTTCAGGGGTTTCTATATAGTATCATGTCAGCTGCAAATAGTGACAGCTTTACTGCATTTTTTCCAATTTGGATGCCTTTTATTTTTCTTGTTTGATTGCTGTGGCTAGGACTTTCAATATTGTGTTTAATAGAAGTGGTGAGAGTGGGCATCCTTGTCTTATTCCTGAATTTAGACGAAAGGATTTCAGCTTTTCACCATTGAGTGTGATGTTAGCTGTGGATTTGTTGTAAATGGTCTTTTATACATTGAGACATGTTCCCTCTATACCAACTTTGAGTTTTTGTCACAAATGGATATTGAATTTTGTAAAATGTTTTTTGTGTCTATTGAGATGAGTGTGTGATTTTTATTCTTGGCTTTGTTAATGTGGTATGTCAAATAGATGGATTTGTGAATATTGAACCTTCCTTGCAGCCACAGAATAAATCCCACTTGCTCATAATCTATGATCTTTTTATATATTACTGAATTCGATTTGCTACTATTTTGTTCAGAAGTCTTGCATCTATATTCATCAAAGGTACTGGCCTGTAACTTTCTTTTTGTAGTGTCTTTGTCTGGTTTTGGTGTCAGGGTAATGGTGGCCTTGTGGAATGAATTTGGGAGTGTTCCCTCCTCAATTTTTTGGAATAGTTTGAGAAGGCTAGGTATTAACTTTTTATATGTTAGGTAGAATTGTCCTGTGAAGCTGTCTGGTCCTGGACTTCTCTTTGCAAGTTTTTTATTACAAATTCAATTTCACTACTAGTTATTGGTATGTTCAGACTGTTTATTTCTTCCTGATTCAGTCTTGGCAAGTTGTAAGTTTCTAGAAACTTGGCCATATCTTCTAGGTTGTCCACTTTGTTGGTGTATAACTATTAGGCCATAGTAATATGATTTTTTGTGTCTCTGTAGTATTAGTTGTTCTCCTCCATTTCTTCTTTGTTTTATTCAGGTCCTCTCTCTTCTTGACAAAACTGGCTAAAGGCTTGTCTATTTTTTTTAATACTAAAAAAACCCAGCTCTTGGTTTCATTGATCATTAACTTTTTGGGGGGTGGTCTGTTTTATTTCCTCTCTGATCTTCATTTCCTTCTGTTGACTTTGGGCTTTCTTTGTTCTTTTTCTAATTCCTTTTAGATGGTAAGTTAAGTTGTTTGAGATTTTTTTGGTTTCTTGAGGTAGGCTTGTATTGCTATAAACTACCCTCTTAGAACTTCTTTTGCTGCATCCCACAGTTTTTGGTAAGTTGTTTCCATTTTCATTTGTCTTGAGATATTTCTGATTTCCTCTTTGATTTCTTCATTGACCTATTAGTTTTTTCAGTAGCATATTGCTTAGTCTCCATGTGTGTTTTTCCCATTTTTCTGTCTGCAATTTCTAGTTTCATACCATCATAGTCAGAAAAAAATGCGTGATATTTCTATCCTCTTAAATTTGTTGAGACTTGTTTTGTGGCATAGCATGTGATCTATCGTGGAGAACACTCCATGTGCTCTTGAAAAGACTGTATTCTGCTCGGTTTTGTTTGTTTGTTTGTTTGTTTTTGATGGAATGTCCTATAGATATCTAAGTCCACCTGCTCTGTCACTTAAGACCACTGGTTGCCTTACTGATTTTCTGTCTGGATGATCACTGCATTGATGTAAGTGGGGTGTGAAAGTCCCCTGCTATTACTGTATTACTGTTAATTTCTTTGTTAATATTTGCTTTATATATTTGGTGCTCCTGTACTGGGTGCATATATGTTAATGGGTATAATGTCTTCTTGTATGGATCCCTTTATCATTATATAATGCCTTTCTTTGTCTATTGTTACAGACTTTGTTTTAAAGTTTTTCTGACATGAGTATTGCTACTCCTGCTTTCTTGTTTCCATTTTCATGAAACACCTTTTTCTGTCCCATCGCTTTCCGTCTGTGTGTCTTGAACTCTGAGGTGTGCCTGTTGTAAGCAGCATGGATAGGTGGGTCTTCTTTTTATCCAGTTAGCCACCCTATGTCCTTCTGAGTGGAGCATTTAGTCCATTGACATTTAAAATAATTATTGGTAGGTATGTACTTATTGCCATTTTATTACTTGTTTTCTAGTTTTATAGTTCTCCTGTGTTCTCCTTGTGGTTTTTCCCTTGTGGGTTTTTTTTTTTTCTTCTTTAGTGGTATGCTTGTGTTCCTTTCTCTCATTTTTATTTAGGTTTTTGATTTGTGGTTACCACGAGTTTCATATATATTGACCTATAACTAGATGTATTTGTCTTCAACAGGGAGTCCTTTAAGTTTAAACACTCTAAAAGATCTACATCTTTTTTACTCCCCTCCCCCACATTTTGTTTTTGATGTCATATTTTACATTTTCATGTTGATCCATTTACTGATTATTGTAGTTATAGTTGATCGTACAGTTTTGTTTTTTAAATTTCATACTAGTGTATATAGGTGTTTGATCCTCAGCATTTACTATGTATTTGCCTTTACTAGTGGGATTTTTTTTTTCCTTTCCTGTAGATTCTTACTTCTTTTACAGCCTTTCTTTTCCACTTAGAGAAAACCCTTTAACCTTTTTATTAGGGTACGTTTACTATTGATGACTTTTTTTTTTTTTGGCTTGTCTGTGAAGTTTTTTCTCTCTCCATCAATTCTAAATGATAATCTTGCTGGGTAGAGTATCCTAAGTGCAGGTTTTTCCTTTTAAGCACTTTGAGTCTATCATGCCAGTCCCTTCCATCCTGCAAAGTTTCTGCAGAGGAAGCTGCTCATAGCCTTATGGGGATTCCCTTGTGTGTGACTCTTTTCCTCTTGCTGCCTTTTGAATTCTCTTTAATGTTTGCCACTTTAATTATGATATGTCTTGGTGTGGGTCTCTGGGTTCATCTTGTTTGGGACCCTCTGTGCTTTCTGTACCTGGGTATCTGTTTCCTTCTTCAGGTTTGGGAAGTTTTCAGCCATAATTTCATCTATTACATTTTCAACCTTCTTCCCTCTTCCCTTTCTGGGACCCCTATAATGCAAATGTTGGTACACTTGATGTCCCAGAGATCCTTTAAACTGTTCTCAGTTTTTTTGTTTTTACTGTTCTGATTGGGTGATTCCCATTATTCTATCTTCCAGATCACTTAATGCTTTCTTCTGTATCACCTAGTCTGTTCCTTCTAGTGTGTTTTTCATTTCAGTTATTGTATCAATATGATTCCGTTCTGGTTCTTTTTTTATATATTCTAGTTTCTTGTTAATTTTCTCACTGTGTTAATCTATTCTATTCCTTAACTCAGAATTCTTACTACTAATGCTTTGAATTCTTTGGTAAATTGTTTCATTGTTTTTCTCAGGGATTTTTGTTGTTGTTCTTTCATTTGAAACAAAATCCTCTTATTATGCTTAACTTTCTGTCTTTGAGAGACGAATGAAAGAGTTAGCTCTTGTGGTCTTGAAGGGGTGCCCTTATGTGGGAACATCCCCATGCAGACTGCATGCGCCTTCTCCTTTGGTAGGAGAGCTGGATTTGACGTGAACACAGGTCACGTCTTTACACAGGGTTTGCTGGCAGCTGTCACCTTGGTCAGAGTTGGGTTGGAGGGCCAAGGGCTGGAGCCAGGTGTGAGCCAGGGCCTCCACTGTGCTCAGTGGCCTTCACCACACTACTGGGGGCAGCATTGGGTCCCAAGTTGCTGGAGTAGAGATCCAAGGGTTGGGTTTGAGCTGGCTCCATTCCCTTTAAGTGTATGCACTCTCCTCTCCCAGCGCTAGCACCCTCATCCCAGAAGGGAGCAGTGCTACAGCAAGAGGGGCTGGTTGGGGTATGGTCTGTAGTGGTCCAGCTGGGGTCAGAGCCCTAGCCCACTTCTGATGGGCTGCCCATATTAGCACCCATAATGACTGCTCCCACCCTGTTTAGACACTGCCTCAGGTCTGAGCCTCCTTTGTCCCTCACAGCTGAGCTCTCCCCTTGGCCTCTGCTGCCCTCACCCTGGTGTGGAGCTGTGCTGCAGGGCAGGCGGGGCCTGTGTGGGATCTCGGCCTGGGTAGGGCTGCAGGCTCTGGTGGTCCGACCTCAGACCAAGATTGGGGCCCCTCATATGTTGCCTGTGTAAGTGCCAGGAATAGATGCCTCTGCCTGACTCAGAAGCTGCTTCTGGTTTGAGCCGCCCCTGTGTCTCCCAGCTGAGCTTTCTCCTCAGCCGTGGCAGCTCATGCTCCAGTGTGTGCTGTGTCCTGAAGCAAGCCGAGCTGGCGTGTTTGCTCTGCTCAGGCTGAGGCGCATGCCAGGGTGGCTGTGCAGTTTTCAGTCCACCCTTCTTTGGGAGCAAGTAAGCATCTGCATGCCCCTCATGAGTGGGGCCCAGGCTTCCCACAGCCCTCCTGTTCATTCCACTGACCCTCCAACTGGCCAAGGGGCTCATCTTCCCTGTGTCAGACCCCACGGCTGGACCACCCTATATGTGGCTCAAACTGTTCCCTCCCCAGGGAGGATCTTTTCCCTCTGAGTCCCCTCCCAGGGACACAGGTCCCAACCTGATGGCTTCTCTTCTCTTCCCTCTTACCTGATTCCATGTGGTTCTTTCTTGCAGCCTTGGTTGTACAGGGGTCTGTCTGCCAGTCTCTAGTGAGTTTTCAGGATTGTTCCACATGTAGATGTATTTTTGATGTGTTCATGGGGCTAGGCAGGTTCTGCATCCTCCTACTCTGCCTTCGCCTTTTTTTCCCCCTCCCTTTATCTTTTTGCTTGGAATACACAGGCTGCCATCTTGGAGTCGAGGCCATCCATGGCAGTGCAACCAGATATGAAGCCTGGGCCCCCGGCCCTATGAAATCCTGATCTTCTTTCCTAGATGTTTGTGTAAGGGAAACTGCAATCCAGTTTAAGCTATTATCATTTGGGGATTTATGTTGCTCAGAGCTGAACCTAATTCTGACAAACATTTATCATAACTTTTTTTAAACAAATTTATTTATTTTTGGCTGTGCCACATGCAGGATCTTACTTCCCTGACCAGGGATCGAACCTGTGCCCCCTGAAGTGGAAGTGCAGAGTCCTAACCACTGGACCGGCAAGGAATTCCCTATCATAACTCTTAATAGTGACTCTCTTGACTCTGCCATTTTGGTAATCAGTCAGCACCTGGATTAAGTTGCTTTTGTAAATGAGCCTTGCAAGCATGCGTACTCTGTTCTGTATAAAGCAGCTCAGGTTAGTAAGGTCTCTGAGCATGCAACTATTATCAATTGCTTCCAATTGCCAGTAAACCTGGAAAAAAATCAATCAAATTTTCAAGTGGATTGATACTTTTGAACTCATCCCCGAGGTCTGTGTCAAGGAAAAATATGAGGACTTGATTATTTTCCCCTTTGACCCTTCTAAAATAATCGAGATTCTGGTCTGATTGAAGGTAGATTGTAACTAGCAGAGTTAGTGACGGTGAAACTGTCTTTAAACAATCTGCATGTATCAGTTAGCTATTTCTGGAGCTGCTGGTCTAGGATGGCCTCACACATCTGGCAGTTGGCTGGCTGTCAGCTGAGTCAATGTGTGACCAGGCCACGTGTCTTTCATTATTTAACAGGCTAGCCTGGGTTTGTTTACATAGTGGTGGCAGGATTCTGAAAGAGTGTGGAAATGTGCAAAGTCTCTAGAGGCCTGAGCTCAGAACCAGCACATCATCACTTCCATTGCATTCTGTGCCAAATCAAGTGCCAAGGCCAGTCCAGAGTCAAGGGGTGGGGAAATAGAGTCACATTGCAACAGTTACAGTTACAGGGAGGGGTTAAGAATTGTAGCTGGTTTTGTAATTAATCTAAGACACTCTGAGTTTTTTGGGTTTTGTTTTTTTTTTTTTTGCGTAAAACCTCTTTGATTAGCACAGCTAAACAGGGCACCCCCAAGGAGGCAGATCGCTTTCCTCATGGTTTGTCTTAGTCCATGTGGGCTGCTGTAACAGAATACCGTAGACTGGATGGCTCGTAAACAAATTTATCGCAGTTCTGGAGACTAGAAGTCCAAGATCAGTGCACCAGCAGATTCAGTGTCGGGTGAGAGTCCCCTTCTTGGTTCATAGATGAGTCTTCACTGTGACCTCACTTGATGGAAGAGGGCAAGGGGGCTCCCTGGAGTCTTTTGTAAGTACACTAACCTCAGTCATGAAGGGAGAGCCCTCCTAAACCTAATGACTTCTGAAAGCCCCATCTCCTAATACCATCACCTTGGGGATTAGATCTCAACATGAATTTGGGAGGAATGTAAACATTTAGACCGTGTCAGTAGAGTAGTTGGAATTTCTTAGTTGAGAATCAGGGGGATTGTAGCTTTAGTTCTCAGGTTTTCAACCAAATCACTGTAATTAATCATTTAGTAATGGTTTCTAATCTCTTACTTCAGACCACACCAGCCAGCTGATGATAGGCAGGGGGTCTGTGTACCAGTGGAAATAGTAATTAAAGTAGCCTTTGCCCCTGAACCACACTATTCATTTAACTAAACTTTATAAAGTTCTAGGTTCTTTGCTAGGGGGTAGGGGTGCAAAATGAGTAAGACTCAGACTCAGTCCAACCACTGATGGAGCCATAGTCTAGTCAGAGAAACATGGAAACAACCTAGAATAATTTTGTCTAGAAACAAAAATGACATGGGAGGTTTCTCCCTGGAAGCAGATAAGGGAAAACATTCTCAGTGCTCCGACACATATGCTTGCTTTCCTGACAGTCCTCGTGGCCCCCGGTAATTTTCTCAGTCTAGACCACATTCTGTCCCCGAATTGCAGTTGAGACCATCCGTCACCTCTGTCTGGGCCGCTCTCGGAGCTCCTGTGGCTGTTCACCCTCAGATGATGGAAGGTCCACTCTGATCAGAGTTAGAAGGTTCCAATCCAGGATAGGCTTGTCTTGGGAGTGTTTTTACAGCAGCCCTGATGTTTCAAGTCTTTAAATCCATCAGTACTTTGATACTCCCTTTCCCTCTCAGATATGGGGGCTGGAGGGAGGATTAGGGGAAGCTCCTCTGAGGATGGGAGGACATTTGAGAGACTCTTAACAATGCCACTCCCCAAAGTAACTCTTCTTAACAAGCATTTGGTGACCCAGGATGAAGACAGACATCAGCCTCAGGCTGAGATCTCTCCATGGCTGGAGTGTCCTTTGTCACTCTGTTTTTCAAGAGTCCTTATTGGTCCAAGAGTCCTCTCCCAAATTCTTTACCTTCCTGTCTTCCAGAGAGCCCTCAGACTCTTGTGCTATTGTAACAATATGACCAGGCCATAACTCCTGGGTAGGTTGCCCCTTGGGGCACTCATCACACTTATTGTGTAGTTAGATTTCTAGTTGTTCATGTAATTGCAGTTGTTAAATGCAGGCTCTCTGTTTGAACCAGAAGCTCTCCCCCTTGTAATAAGTAGCCACAGGTGAATACTTTCTGTTCATAGTGGGATCTGCTTGGAGCTGGTGTCCTCAGATTCTATAGATGGAGGGTAAATCCAGTATCATGGAGATTCTAAGAACTAGTAATGCAGTCTTCTCTTAGGTACAAAGCTTTTGTTAATTAGATACTTTTCTTGATAGGTTGGAAGCATTTATCATGTGGTCCACGGTTTCCCACCCCACACTATCTGTTTGCTTGATAATGAACCATCATTGTAGTTTCTTTTGTTACATAAATACAGAGAACTGGACCTGGTGACTTACTAAAAAACAAGCAAGGAAGCCCTCAAGCACATGAAAATCAGACACATCACACTTGATCCTTTCCCGACGGGTTTTAAAGATACAGGAGTTAGACATCAGTACTGAGGCTTGTCTGAGCACATGTTTGCTATTCTTGTCTGCTGGAGAAAATGACTGGGAAGGAACATGAATATCTGAGAAGGTAGGGTGAAAGGGGGATGGCAAATTATCTGGGTAGAGTTAACTTTGGAGCTCTAGAGATGTTGGGCTGGAAAGGTAGGTGCTGGTCAGGGCAGTTTTCTAGAACAGCGGTCAAACATGAGTGTGTATACAAATAACCTGATTCTGATTCAGTAGATCTGGGTTGAGTTTTGAAATTCTGCATTTCTATAAAGCTTCCAGGTGGTAATGCTGCTGGTCTTGGTACCACACTTTGATAGCAACATTCTAGACTGATCTGTCTCCCCTTCTACCACCATTTCCCTGGAGAGGATTCTGAATGTTAGACCAGTGGGTTGGTATTAGAAAGAGCACTTACTTGTGAAATACCTACTCTGTGTCAGGAAATGTGCCCAGGGTTTTCTGTGTACTGTCTTGTTCTGTTACAACCCTGTAAAATAGGCAACATTATCTCTATTTGAGAGATGAAGAAACTGAAGTACAGGGGTTTTTGGTTGCCCATATGCTACGTTTTAGTGAATAAAGAATGACAGCACTTACAATACCGGGCATGGTGCCCTGAATGTAACAAACACTTAAATATGTTGACTTGATCCAATGGCTGGTCAGGCTTATATTTTTTTTGAGTGAAATAAATCCTCCCAAACCTAATCAAGCCTATCTCTGTCTAGATACCTAACTTTACATGTTGGTTCAGTCAATACACTACTCCTACTAGAACAACAAATCAAAGAAGACCGCCTTCTACACTGTCCGAACTTCCCAGGGACTTTCCTTGGGATTACCTCCCATAAGAGTCTTTGAAGTCTGGAATCATATAATTGTATAATGTACAACCTATACAAACATACATGTTCTGGAGATAAGGAATGACAAACTTCAAATCCACAAATGCTAAACCCAAGTTACAGAGAAGGAATTCAACCCATTTTTGGTGCTCTTTATTCCTTTGTGTAGATCTGATTATCTGTTTTTCATGGATTGTGTCTTTGGTGTTGTATCTAAACATTCATTGCCATACCCAAGATCATCTAGGTTTTATTCTATATTCTAGGAGTTTTACAGTTTGGCATTTTATGTTTAGGTCTGTGATCCATTTTTCAGTTGTTTTTGTTTGTTTTGGCTTCCCGTGCGGCATACGGGATCTTAGTTCCTTGACCAGGGATCTAACCCGTGTCCCCTGCACTGGAAGGTGGATTCTTTTTTTTTTTTTTTTAATTTATTTTATTTATTTATTTTTGGCTGCATTGGGTCTTCATTATTGTGCGTGGGCTTTCTCTAGTTGTGGCGAGCGGGGGCTACTCTTTGTTGTGGTGCACGGGCTTCTCATTGCGGTCACCTCTCTTGTTGCAGAGCATGGGCTCTAGGCGCACGAGCTTCAGTAGTTGCGGCACGCAGGCTCAGTAGTTGTGGCTCGTGGCTCTAGAACGCAGGCTCAGTAGTTGTGGCGCACGTGCTTCATTGCTCCGCGGCATGTGCGATCTTCCCTGACCAGGGCTCGAACCCGTGTCCCCTGCATTGGCAGGCAGATTCTTAACCACTACGCCACCAGGTGAAGCCCTGGAAGGTGGATTCTTTACCATTGGACCACCAGGGAAGTCCCTCTATAAATATTCTTGATGTTTTGTTCTGGGATCAAAGTTATTGGGAGACAATTTTAGCCTTTCAGATTTTACTCTTAAGCTTTTCTTTTTCTTTCTTTCTCTTTCTTTCTCTTTCTTTCTTTCTCTTTCTTTCTCTTTCTTTCTCTTTCTTTCTCTTTCTTTCTCTTTCTTTCTTTCTCTTTCTTTCTTTGTCCTTCTTTGTCTTTCTTTCTTTCTTTCTTTCTCCTTTCTTCTTTCTTTTCAGCTTTGAGATATAATTGACAAATGAAATTGTAATATATTTAAAGTGTACCTTGTGGTGACTTGATAAACATGTACATTGTGAAAGAATTCCTACCATCTAGTTAACACATTTACTACCTCATATAATCAGCCAAATAGTCACCATGCTTTACTTTAGCTCCATAAAACTTATTCAGCTTACAGCTGAAAATTTGTATCCTTTTACCAACCTCTATTTCCTTTACTTCTCTCCCACCCCACTCCCTGCCAACCACTTGTCTACTGTTTCTTATATGTTTGACTTATATGTGGAATATTTTTTTAAACTGATATCATGTGTTATTTGTCTTTCTCTGTCTTACTTCATTTATCATAATGCCCTCAAGGTCCATCCGTGGCTCTTAAGCTTTCTTAGGCAAGACTAAAGCAGTGTTTTGTCTAGAGTCAATTATTTATCATTATTGAGGCAAACTTTTTGAGTACTCTACCCAGTGCCCCATGAATTTTGAGATTTTTTTCCAGTCTAACTTGTAGGAATATTACTCTAATTCTTGCAGGTGGCTCTTTCCTCAGCCTCCAACAGTTTCGTCACATGCGTGTGAGTAGTGTGCTGAATACGCAAGGAGGACCCTCTGCAGCCCTCTCTGGTGGAACTTTCTCCTCTCCAGCACTCTATGCAGCAAAGTTGAGCTCCCTTGGTCTCCCCAGACTCAGCTCTGTTTTCTCCACCCAGGGCTCTGTCTGGGTTCCCTCTGCCTGTGCCATGGCCTTAAACTCAAGGCAGTAAGCCAGGATCGTTGTAGGGCTCCCCTTATACCCCTCCTCCCCCCACCTCTTTAGGTCACTGTGCTTACTTGCCTGATGTCCAAGTCTTGGAAACCACTGTGATACATACATTACATTTTTAGTTTTATCAGGTGGGAGGGTAAATCTGGTCCGTGTTGCTTATGTTGTTCAGAGGCCAAGTTCCTGTAAGAGCATTTCTTTCCCCCAAGTAACTGACAACACAGTGCAATATAATGGAAAACAATTGCCAAGTGAAATCACTAATCATGCAAAAAAAAGCCCTGGCAACTGTGATATTGGGGGAAATGCTCAAAGAATGCACAAGTTTGTCGATAACATTTGTTAGGTCAGATAAAAACATGCTACATGTATTTCCAGATGGAAGGATCATATCAGATCACAGAATGTATGTCAGTGGCTCTGAAAAACATGGTTGTTACACTGTACCAGTACTTACTATTAACTTCCATTAGACCCCAACCTACCATGAGTCTTATCTCCATAAATCAAATTTTCCAGGATCTGATAGTTTCTGGATTAATCATACTCCAAGTTTTTTTTCTTTATTTTTACCTTTTGACTCCCTTCATGCATTACTGCCTCCCCCCAGCCTCTGGCAACCACCAGTCTCTTCTCCATATCTATGAGCTTGAGGTTGGGTTTCTATTTTGTGTTTTTTTTCAGATCGCACATAAGAGAGATCATAGGGTATTTGTCTCGTCTGACTTCACTTAGCATAATGCCCTCGAAGTCCATCCATGTTGTTGCAAAGGGCATGATTTCCTTCTTTTTATGGCTGAATAATATTCCATTGTGTGTGTGTGTATATATATATGGATAGATAGCTGCCAGATTTCTTTATTCACCCGCTGATGAACATGTTGGTGGTTTCCATACCTTGGCTATCGTAAATAATGTTTCAGTGAATGTGGGGCTGCATATCTTCTTGAGTTAGAGTTTTCACTTGCTTTGGATAAATGCCCAGATGTGGACTGCTGGATCATATGGTAGCTCTGTTTATTTTCTGAGGAACCTCCATACTGTTCTCCATAGTGGCTGTACCAATTTACATTCCCACCAACAGTGCACAAGCGTACCCTTTTTCCCCACATTCTTGCCAACACTTGTTTTTTGTTGATGTCCATTTGGACAGGTGTGAGATGATTGCTCATTGTGGTTTTAATTTGCATCTCCCTGATGCAAAAGAGCATTTTGAAGCACACAGAAATACAAAAAGTTACTTCCTCATCATGGCTACCTGGTTTGCACACCTGGTTTAGTCTCTTTGGGTCTTGGTTTCCTTATTTCTAAAACGAAAGTGTTGGACTATGTATTAGTCAGGGTTCTCTAGAGAAACAACCAGTAGATTATCGATCTATAAAAATTCAGGAAGTTATGTATTATAATGTATTGGTTCATGTGGTTAAGGATGCTGAGAGGTCCCATGATCTGCCATCTGCAAGTTGGAGACTGAGGAGAGCTGGTGGTGTAGTTCAAAGGCTTGAGAGCCAGAGAGCCAATGGTGTAGATTCCAGTCTGAGTCTAAAGGCCTGAGAACCAGGAGTGCTGAGGGCAGGAAAAGACTGATGTCCCAGCTCATGTAGTCAAGCAGAGAACAAGTTCAACCTTCCTCTGCCTTTTTGTTCTGTTCAGACCCTTGACAGATTGGATGATGGCCCCTCCCACCTCCAACATTGGGGAGGGCAATTTACATTACTCAGCCCAGCTGACTCAGTCAAACGCTAATCTCTCCAGAAACACCCTCTGCAGATGCACTAAGAAATAACGTTTAATCCCATATCTAGGCATCTCATGACTTGGTCAAGTTGACACATAAAATTAACCAGTAAGATGCACTGCATTCTAGTTCTAAACATTTTGGGATTTATGAAATCATTATACTGTATACTCAGGTTAGAGCCTAGTAATTACTCTATCCTGAAGTGCCTCATAGTCAGTGTGGAGAACTTTATAACCCTGCATCCCTTCCCTATAATCATTTCTCTTCCCTTCATCTATTCAGTCATCTAACTATTCAGTCATCTCATAAGTATTGAGTACCTGCTATGTGCCAGACACTATGGTAGGCACTGGGGATACAGCAACAGACTGATTGACGAGGGGATTACATGCTAGAGGATGCTTACTGAGCGCTTATTAGAGGCCTGCTGGGCCCTGTACAGAGCCCCTTACCTATGGTAGCTTACATAATTTTCACAGCAATCCTGTGAAGCAGGAACAGTCTTATATAGACAAGGAAAACAGGTCACAGAACCACTAAGTGATGAAGCAGGGATGTGAAACCACGTAGCTTGATTCCAGATGTCCTGCGTTTATTATCTTTGCCAAAGATCCTGAAAGGTGGCCAGCAGACAAAACTCAGCTTACATTTGGATTTGCTTTGACTCTCACTGATACTTCGAAAAAAATTAAAGTAGCATTTCCTGAACCTCTGTAGTTTGCCTCAGTCTCTAGTATTTCCTGTTCTTTCGTACCCAGCCTGCTTCTTTCACTCACCTGCCTGGTCCCGGGAGACATTTTGATTTTGATTTCTGCGTACGTCTGTCCTGCCTCCTTCTTGGGGTAATTCTGCACGTTCTCCTCATTTCTCAGCTCTACTAGCGATACCTTGGGTAACCTCTTTAGCACAAACACGTCTCTCTCTTTTATTCCTTTGTTCTTTCCCATTTCTCTTTGATTGCCTGTCAGATTACCTCAGTTTCTTTAAAAATTGTCCTTTTTTCTTCTGTTTTGAGCCCTGTTCCATGGGCTATGATTGTGGCTGATAACCCCTCAGATTATTGGCAATAATGCTACAGCCTTAAGAACAAAGAAGGAAGTAAAAATGGACGTAATAAAAAGCCAATTCCCTAAATGTCTCAAGCCTTTGAAAGTCCAATATTTCTTCAGATCTCAAAGCTAAACAAACATGAATGAAGCTGACCACTTGCTTAGGTTTTCTCCTCTATTAAAATAGCATGAAGAGAAATGAGAAATTTTGATGTTTTCCTGCTTTATCTTAATCATATTATCTCTGGGCTCATCTGGGAAGCAAACTGTAGTTGATAATGTTTTTACGAAAATACATTTCAAATTCCAAACAACTGACTGACTGTAGTGTTGAAACAATCCATTTGTCTTTCTGTGCAAAGCACTTCAGAGTTTGAACCTTCTCTCTGACTGAACTCTGAATTCCCTGACACCTTCTACATGATACTCTGAAATCTCTATGTAAATTACAAATGGAGGTCTTCCAGTTAGAAATTCTTATTTTTACTTACTGTACCCCTCCTCCATCTTACTGTTTCTGTAACAGGTATCTCACTGATGTGTCCGTGCCCAGTAGCTTATTAATTCTATTTCTGAGCCATTGTGCTTACATTCTGAGCACTGTACTTAGTACATTAGGTTAAGCAAGATAACCCAGATCAATTTCTCGGGCTGTCAGTGGTTTTGTTTTTGTTTTTTAACATTTGAAATAGCCACTAACTACAAGTAGCTAGTCCAGATGGAGATGTGTCATAAGTTAGAATGCACACCGGATTACAAAGACATAATACCAAGAAAAAGGTAAAATCTCTTTAATAATTTTATATTGATTACATGTTGAAATGATAACTTTTAATATACTGGGTTAAATAAGAGCATTATTAAAATGGAAAAAAATTGAACATGATGAACAGATATTTTTAGCTCAAAGCAAAGGAGATGAATTCTTGACGTAGTGTATAGAATTATGAAAGTTGACAAAGGTGAGGGGTGTTTTGTTACACAGTAAAACCGTAAGAAACAGGAGAGGAGAAATTTAGTTCTTTGAACAGAAAACTTTTAAATTCAGTCTTTTTGAGTTATAATGCCAGTAGGAGAGAAGAAAGAACAAACACGTACTGAGTCCCTCTTTCGTGTTCTTGGTGCTGGGAAAGCAATGAGGCTCTGGGAAGGTGTGTTCACAGCACACGCGCCTTTCAAGAGGTGAGAGTTGGCAACCTTTTCTGGGGTTACCATTTATAAAGAGTGCCTACTGTGGCTAGATACTGTTTTATGGTATTTGGCTTTTCTTTTCCTCCATGTATTTTTCTCCTTCCTTCATACAAACTGAGAGTCTATTCCATGGTCCTTATCTCAGGAGGTATAAGGCAGGCTGGAAAGTGAAAGTGACTTAGAAGTCTTTCTAGCTTTTGTTTGCCAAAAGTCTGATTCCGGGGGGGTCTGAGAAGAGTTAAGAGGGAGAAGAGGATTTGCTGATATGAAGAGGATATCTTGAAGGAGTCGGTTAGCTTAGCGCTTCACTGTCACACTGGAGAAAGGCTACTCTCTCCGGAGTAGGAGGGAGAGGAGAGAGGACGGTGGGTCCAGGCACCTCAGGAACAAAGCCCTGGGAAATACCTTGGGGGCAGCAGGACTCCAGAGGGGTGTATTTAGGCAAAAGGGCCAAGGGCACCCTTGTCAAAAAATTCTGTGCCGCAAGCGTGGGACACAAGCAGCAGAGACCACCAGACCACGGCCCCAGGTGGACCTGGACAGTAGGTGTCTCGCTCCCACTCTAGACTTTACTGGAACCCAGAATGAAGGCACATCACAGGTTAGAGAAGGAGCCCTAAGGTTACATTTCCTCCTGGTATAGTGGAATGTGGGCTTCAGTCAGAAATGAATTCAAATCAGAAACCGTAAAGCCAGTGATGTCTATTTTACAATCTGTTCACAGACAGGAGAGTCACCCCCTACTGCAGCAGTGATGAAAAAAAGTTTGGGGCTATGAACTCCTCTTCTCTCTTGCAGATTTTCTCTCTGTAGATTCCCTTGTCAGTATATAAGCATGTAGGGTCACAGGGTAAGAAGCTGAGATTGTCTTTTCCATGGATGCTGTGAGTTGTACCTCTAGAAACCTGGAATTTACTATTCTTCACAATCTACCCTTGGCAGGAAATCTGGTAGCCCTTCAGAATGGGCTGGGGAGCTGCATCCTGAAGGGGTGATGGCCACTGAACTAGAATCTAACTCATTTTACTGCCTGTAAATGACAGTAAGGGACATTTTCCCTTTTTATAAGATAGTATTTTACCTATCAAAAAATCATGGCCATTAAAAAAAAAACAGGGCTTCCCTGGTGGCGCAGTGGTTGAAAATCTGCCTTCCAATGCAGAGGACGCGGGTTCGAGCCCTGGTCTGGGAGGATCCCACATGCCGCGGAGCAACTCGGCCCGTGAGCCACAATTACTGAGCCTGCGCGTCTGGAGCCTGTGCTCTGCAACAAGAGAGGCCGCGATAGTGAGAGGCCCGCGCACCGCGATGAGGAGTGGCCCCCACTTGCCACAACTAGAGAAAGCCCTCGCACAGAAACGAAGACCCAACACAGCCATACATACATGCATACATACATAAAAAGAATGTAAGCAGACAAGAATATCATTAAAAAAACAAACAAACAAACAAACAAAAAAACCTTTACTGGGAAAGACTCTTACTTAGCAAGACAATCAAGCCCCACCCCCAGCACAGCTGATCAAGCTGCCTAAGGTAGAAATTCCCTCCAAGTGGGAAAATGTCAAGTCAATGCTTTGAACTGAGGTTGGGGACATTCTTACCCACATTTCCCACCACCTAGAGTATTCTGTGTTCTGCGTCTCTCTCTCATCCTTCCTTCCCTGGTCTAAGTCCAGTGGAGAAAAAAAAAGAACAGTGCTCATCTGTAATACATACTGCTATTTCTATTAGGAAGGAAGAGAAGCAATAATGACAAGTATAGGATCAAAAAGCAGTAAAGACCAAGGTATAGGATCAATATCCATACCTTGGGATGTCAGGGAATAGGGGAGATAGGAAAGCCAAGGGGCAGACAGTGGAAGAACTTCCATTCCTTGGCTGTGTTTAGAACAACAAACAGAATTTGTTAATGATAGATTGCTCAATTATTTAATTGCCTTTAACCACTGTAATGCCTCTGGTGCTACAGAGAATTTAGATCTGGTCATTGGCCTCTTCGGTCACTACATCCATACAACAAGTTCAGGGATTGGGGTCTGAGTCCTTGTTCTTCCCAGGCTGTGCAGGCGCTGCTGGGGCAGGCAGTCAGTGAATGTCTGTGACTGCCACCACCCAGAGTGGCCAGAGAAGATGCTGGGAACCACTCGTATCCCAGTCACCAGGACAGCAGTAGTCACTGCAGCATCGAAACCCAAATTACATGCTGGTGATAGGGTAGTGAACCATCACTAATCAGTGACAGAACCATGATCCACTAGAGTAGGAGTCCTTGGAGATAGTCTAGTATCACCCCTTGATTCTGTTGACAAGGGAAGGGGGACCAAATGAGGTCAACCAACCGGTCCACAGTCCTCTTGCTGGTTAGTGGAAGAACTGAGGGCCACAGTCTTCTGATATCCAGCCATGTGTTCCTGCTCTTCAATTAGTAACTTGAATGATGAGAGTGGCTCAAGCAGGGGTCACAAATGTAGCAGAAACAAGCAAATCAAGCCTAGTGGTGAACAATCAGAAGTAATAGGCCTGACTGGGGAGGGGGTGCCTGCCTTGCCTAAGCCTTTCAGATTTTTCTCCTGTGTTGGTTTTCTGTAACAAATTGCTACAGACTTAGTGGCTTAAAACAATATAGATTTATTATCTAAAGGTCAGAAGTCTGAAATGGGTCTCGCTGAGCTAAAATCGGGGTGTTAGCAGGGCTGTGTCCCTTGTGGTGGCTCTAGGAGAGAATTTTATTTTCCGTTTCTAGGGGCCACCTGTATTCCTTGGCCCATGGCCCCTTCCTCCATCTTCAAAGCCAGTGATGGACGATCGAGTCTCTCATGAGGCCATCTCTCTGGCTCTGACTCTGTCTTCCCCTGCCATTTTCTATGCCTTGTGATTACATTGGGACCACCTAAATAATCCAGGATAATCTTGCTATTTAAAAAAATTAATCACATCTGCAAAATCCCCTTTGCCACGTAAGGTGTTAGATTACAGATTCTGGGGATTAGGATGTGAACGTCTTTGGGATGTCATTATGCTGCCTGCAACATCCTTTATAAAAACAGACAAACTAAATACTTCTACAGGCTGGATGGAGTCCATGGGCTGCCAGTTTATAATCCTCAATTTATTGATAGACTAAGCTGTCATAGAGGCACATAAACAATATGACAGTCTTTCACTTGGAGAATGGTCAGGCTGGAGGATGAAATTGAACACACAAAGCAATAGGGCATCATGTTCCAGATAGTGTATAGGGAAGTCTGGCACACGGGCTGATGTGATGCCGCCAGTGGTGCCCTGTGTCCTACTATATGCTTGGAGGTCTTAGATCTCAGTTCTAGATGGGAGAGAAACACACGTTCTGATTGACTCATCTTCTCTGAGAGGGAACTGGAGCCTTTGAGGGGGGAAGTGACAGACTGAGTTAGTGGTAGAACTGGGGTTAGGGTTCTGGGGTCTTAACGCCGCAGCTCAGTTCTCCTGCCCCCATACAGGCTCATGCTGACCAACGCTCTTGCCTGACACCAGGGCTCTTCATCCTGTGACTCCACAGTATCGTCTACTGCCACCTTCTCACATGACCCAAGGTGCCCATACTCTTGTCAGGTTACCCTCCTTGTTGCCCCAAGAACGTGCACGCGTCATTCATCCATTTGTTCATCATTCATTCATGACTCATATATTGAGCACTACCTTGCCAGGCTCTGAACCAGGCTCTGCAGACACGAGGGCAGATAAGACCCAATCCTGTCCTCGAGGGGCTTCTCGTCCAGTCCAGTGGTCCCTATGCTTGTTCTGTCATGGCACTAATGATGGAAGTCGTTGACGCGTTGGGCAGCGCCCTGGCACACCCTCGCCTTCCTTCCCCTCTTAAAAGCAGAGCAGAGGCCAGTGAGAAGTGGGCAAGAGCAGTCTTATTCAAGAGAACACTTGAAAAACAGTTTTCTGTAACTTAGAAAAGATTAAAGTACGTTATCTACAAACTTACGTGTAAGTGAATAGTAAATGACTTGGGTCACGCTGCTATGACTTGCAGGTAGGAACAGCCATTTGAGTGGCTCATGTGGCCCTGCTTGCTCAGGGGCCTTTTTTAATTTAAGTGAATACTGAGGAGCTTCAACTAGTCTTTATCTTCCCAAAGGGAAGGAAAAGCAACTCAAGAAAGGAACCCCATGCCCTTTTGAGGAGGGAAATTGACATCTGATCTTTGACTTTGTGTGTTCTTTGAGTAGATACCAGAAGAGCATAAAGGAACTGGCAGGGGTTAGCCTGGAGAAGAGGCAAGAGAGAGAAACTGACAGGAGTCATCGGTCTGAGGGGAGAGATTTTTTCTCTTGGTTCCAAGAGCATAGCATCAGTGAGGAAGCTGCGAGAGGTATATTTCAGTCACATGACTCAGTCCCCAAAGCGACGTGGTTGAAATAGCACTGCATTAGGAAACTCTTGGTGGCAAGGGGCAAAACCCTAGCACGAATAAGCTAGTCAGAGATACTAAGGAACTTAATAATGACTGAGACCAGTCACCCCTGGATTCCCATCACATGGTTAGAAATCTGCCTTCGTCCCCGGTCTCACCGGGCAGCCCCTGAGGGCCACGTGGCTCGCATCCCAGGTCACACTCCACAGCTTAGCCGCTGGCTTGGGTGACAGCAGCCTCCCTCATAGTGGCCCCAGCACACTCCAGGGATCGGCTTTCCCAGAACCGAACTCTGACCTGGACAAGGGTGCTGACCACTGAGCCTCACAGAGGAGTGGGGAAGGAGTGGGTAGGAGTTCCCCACTGAAACCTCAAAATTGAGGTTGAGTTGACCCCCTCACCCCCAAGAAAAGCAGACTGCTTACCTGCCTGACAAAGGGGAAATGGGGGATACACAGGTGGTAAGAGGAGGTGCTGTCTGTCTCCAAGATGGGTCAGAATAAATGAAGCCCTTCGCTTGTTTCTCTTGATGCACACGAGGGCCGTGTCTTGAGCAGCACTTCTTAAGATGCCCTGCTATTCTGTCTGGCTCCACCCTCACGTCCCCCAGCTGCCTTCAGCACCAGACTGCCCAGCGTCAAGGCTCCCCCTCCTCCTCCTCAGCCCTTCCAGCAGATACTCTTACACAAAGCTGGAGAACTGGTCTGACGGGTAGGGCTGTGGAGGAGACAGGGCGAGTCTGGGTGGGGTAGGGGTAGGGGAACAGAGAACACGGGCCACTGCATTGCTCTGTCCCATCACGTCAGGAAAACCCAAGTTCTCCCAAGTGGGAAGGTCGACCTTGCCAGACACTGAGCTCCCACCCCTGAAGGCTAGGCTGTGATCTTAGGAAGAAGGACTTGGAGGTTTACAAACACCCTCGGTGCCCTGCGGCCACGTTTGAACTTTAGACAAGTCTACTTTGTGTGTCTCAAAGAGGCAGTTTCTCTTCTCACCTGCTATCCAGGGTGTGCTAATGATTTAAAGCTAAATTTTTTTATTATGAATTATGGTCTGGTACATCTGGGTCTGTTAAATAATTCACTACATGCATCACATGTTGGATATAAGTTCTGGTCACTAAAAGAAAACTGTGCCCAGATTTTCTTTCATACAGCTTGTAACAAACACCCAGATAGATGTAATATTGGGCCGAGTCTTTCCATGCAGACGGATAGGCCTTTACATCCGCTGGATGTTTGAACGCTAGGCTTAGCGCAGCTTAAGTTAGTCGGTAGAAACACTAGTGTTACAGGACTTCATACTTCGTGTGTCTTGAGGAAATTTCTCACCTGCTGTCATTAAGGGTGCTGCTGAGAATTCAAAGCTAGCTGCATCTGAATTATGGTCTCGCACATCTGGGACTCAAGCTTTAAGTGCCAGATCTGATAAAGACTAGCTAGTAACAAACACCCCTGATAGGGGGGGAAAATAGTAAAAGGGCAAAAACCAATAAACAAGTGAAAAAACCTGGCCAGCCTCCATAAGTGATGGGAAGTAAAAATGATAGGAACCACCTAGAAGAGAAACTGAAGCCCTTTTGGTCTTATCCATTTCTGAGATAAATAGTGGATTCAATACAAAGGATTCCAGGAGCAAAGTTAAAATTGTTGGAAGATACCTCCCAATATTTAATGAGGCACTTATCTCCTGGCCAATTTGTCTTGGAAGGCACACCAGGAAAGTCTATTTTATTTCTCTAAGTTAAAAGAGAGATGGGAGCTTTATTGCGACTTTTATCGTTTAATGCCCAAGGTGGCTACGTGAGAACACCTGCTTTAAAATGTTCAAGACTGAAATGATTATGAGGACGAAAAAGAAAACACTAGGGCAGCAGGATCTGTTGGGTAATGGAGAAGACCAAAGTCGCTCTGTCACCAAGCCCGTTTCCCACAAGAAGTTAGGAAGCCTTCATTAAGCTCTCATGAGGCCCTTCAGCTGCCATTAAGAGGGTGTCATCCCAACACCCAGCTTGGCTGACTGCCAATGCGTATAGTTTTATATTTCACCATCATAGTGTAGCTCTATTGCAAAGAATCATCAGTTGGGTCAATAATTACCAAGGACTCAGTGGTGAGGAATACTGTTCTAGGAAGGTGATTTTTTTTTTTTTTTTTTTCCTTGCCAGGAGGCTTGCGGGATCTTAGTTCCCCAACCAGGGATTAAACCTGAGCCCCTTGCAGTGGAAGTGTGGAGCCCTAACCACTGGACCGCCAGGGAAGTCCCAGGAATAGCACTCCTGTTCTAAGGAGGATTACCTAACGGCAATGTCCTCCCAACACTAAGCTTTATCCTTGGCCTAGTAGACCTTTGGAGAGTAGCCTCCCCGGACCAGTAAGTGCTAACTTCCTACCCGGTTTTACTGAGCCCAGCCTTGGCATTCTGCCACGTGCTTCTCTGAGGGGCATCGCCACAAGCAGTGCCGAGAAACGTGATGCTGCGCTTGTTATACGTGGTTTCGGAGAAACGATTCCTGACTCTTCTAGGGTTCCTTCTGCAGGAACTGGAAGTCCAGTATGCGCTTTGATTTGCAGACACTCCCACCTCCACCCCCAGTCTCGGGCCTTGCAGGGAGGTGTAGAAGGTTTGGGGCCAGCCCTCATGCTTGACCTTCCCTGGGATGACCACCAGGCGGAGAAGCCGGAGGAGTCTTGGGCTGTGCTGCTGGTGGTCCTTTTGCCCTGGGAACCAACAACCCTGACTCTGCAGATGTCTGCAGGGCTTTCAGTTGTGCCACAGGAGTTTTATGGAGACTTGAGGGCTTTGACCTTATCACTTAGCGACAGAGGCTGCACCCTGGGGTTACGAGAATCTGGTCACTTTCACGTAACTTGAATGTGCCATTTAATCTCCAATTCAAGGTACTGTTGGAAGCATGTAAATTCCTGCCAGTACTTGAACTGCTGTTTAACACAGGCAATAATTGCATCATTTCACAGTTTCAGCCCCAGCGTGAAACAGAACACGCAGCCCCATTAGCTATTGCATCAGCTCAGAGCAATCTGCTCTTCCAATCAATTAAGCTCATTGCGCTTGAACACTTGATGCCTGATTCTAATCGCACTTTAAATCCCCACCTGACAACCTATTTCACAATGAGCTCATTGGCTGAAGGAAATGACTTCCCAAAACTTAATCAACCCTCACGTCCGGGGCCAGCTGGCCTTTAAAGAGATTTTCCAGGGTCTCCTAGGAACACCCCTATTACGTGTCTCTTCTCCCCTCCCCCCAGGGAGAAAGCCTTCTCAGGCGTCTGTTCCAGGAATAGTCATGCGGCTCCCTAGTTAGTTTGTTTCGGTCCTAGGACACTACGGATGATGAAACTAGTTCTGTTTACTGTATTCTTTTCCTTTATTTACTTTTGCTAAACCAGTACTGCATGCTCGTTATAGGAGAAATTGGAATATACAGCTAAGCCAAATGAAGAATAATAAGTTACCTAAATTCCCACCACCTCAAAACTACCGTAGCTACAATGTTGGCTACCTTCCCAGTCTTTTGTGTTTCCTGTTCGAATTGGCTGCTAGAAAGAGCCAGATACAGATCTCAATTTGAATGAGAATTTAACATATAACAAAGAAGAAAAGATGTAATATATAATAATGCTGGCTCTTCATTTGGAAGAAAATAGACTCCCCCCTTATGCTATATGGAAAAATCCATCTCAAATAGCTTAAATATTTAAATGTAAAAAAAGCAATGAAGGGATTGTTTAAAAATCTGGTAGGCTACATATATATTCTAGGGGTGGAAGGGACCTTTTTAAAACGAGAACCAGAAGCTATAAAGGAAAATATATGTGATTTATCTACGTCAATAGATAAGTGACAGTACATTTGTAATGCAAGTGACAAAACTTATACATAAAAATTTAAACTTTTAAATTTGAGAAAAAGACAAGATGGGAGAAAGATGCTCAGAGGATACAAATGAACAATTTACTGAATAAATTCAAATGGCCAACAAGCCAACAAACGTATGAGAAGTTGCTCAAATTCACTAGTTGTCAGAGAAAGGCAAAGTAAAGTTAATAATAAAACCATTTTATGCTTAAACTGGCAGAAAGAGCCATAATACCATATGCCTGGTGGGGATGAGGAGGACGTACTCTGATACTTTGCTGATGAAATGTGACGTGCCGAAATCTTTTGGGAAAGAAACTTGACAGCATCTATTAAAATTAAAAGTACATGTACCCCTTGACCCAGCAATCGCGCACCTGCAAAGGTAGCCCCTAGAAATAAAAGCAGTAGCTTTGAGGATATGTGTCCAAGGAGGTTTACTGCAGCATCGTTCAGAGGGAAGAAACAAGAAAAAAGAGAATGCCCATCAACAGAGGAGTAGCTTAATAATTTACGATACATCTCACACAAAGGAATAATTTTTTCCTTCAATAAAAAAATGAGTTACAATTAAACCAGATTATTTGGAGAGAATTCCCAAAGGTATTTTTGAGTAAGAAAAGAGGGAGAAAAGTGCATATAACATGATCCTATTTTTGAGGGGAAAATAAAAATGTGTGTGTGTGTGAGGGGGTTTATATAAGTACAGAGAACAGTATGGAAGGATGTGTATTAGGTTGCAAAAATTGGTTACCTCAGTTGGGGGAGGAGAAGGAGAGACAAAGCCAAGTTAACAAAAAAAAAAAAAGAAAGAAAAGAACTTCACTAGAAATAAAAGTCTATGCATATGATCATATCTATGCCTTTACATACAATTATATATGTTTTGGGGGTTTGATTTTATTATTTTTTAATTTTATTGGAATATAGTTGTCTTACAATGTTGTGTTCGTTTCAGGTGTACAGCAAAGTGATTCAGTTATACTTGTATTCATTCTTTTTCAGTTTCTTTTCTCATATAGCTTATCACAGCAAACTGAGTAGAGTTCTCTGTGCTATACAGTAGGTCCTTGGTGGTTATCTATCTTCTATACAGTAATGTGTGTATGTTAATCCCAAGCTCCTGATTTTTCCCTCCCCCTCATGTTTCCCCTTTGGTAACCATAAGTTTGTTTTCAATATCTGTAAGTCTGGTTGTTTTGTAAATAAGCTCATTTGTAACATTTTTAAAAATTAGATTCCACATGTGAGACCATATGATATTTGTCTTTCTCTGACTGACCTCACTTAGGAGGATAATCTCTAGATCCATCCATGTTGCTGCCAATGACATTATTTTGTTCCTTTTTAATGGCTGAGTAATATTCCCTTTTATATATGTACCACATCTTCTTTATCTATTTCTCTGCCCATGGATATTTAGCTTGCTTCCATGTCTTGGCTATTGTAAATAGTGCTGCCGTGAATGCTGGGGTACATGTATCTTTTCAAATTACGGTTTTCTCCGGATATATGCCCAGGAGTGGGATTGCTGGATCACATGGTAGTTCTACTTTTAGTTTTTTAAGGAATCTCCCTACTGTTCTCCAGAGTGGTTGTACCAATTTACATTCCCACCAGCAGTGTAGTTGTTTTCTCCACACCCTCTCCAGCATTTATTGTTTGTAGACGTTTTGATGATGGCATTCTGACCAGTGTGAGGTGATACCTCATTGTAGTGTTGATTTGCATTTCTCTGATAATTAGTGATGTTGAGCATCTGTTCATGCGCTTTTTGGCAATCTGTATGTCTTCTTTGGAGAAACGTCTCTTTAGATCTACTGCCCATTTTTTGATTGGGTGCTTGTTGTTGTTGTTAATTTGTTTGTTTGTTTTGATATAGAGCTACATGAGCTGTTTATATATCTTGGAGATTAATCCCTTGTCAGTCCCTTTGTTTGCAAGTATTTTCTCCCATTCTGTGGGTTGTCTTTTTGTTTTGTTGATGGTTTCCTTTGCTATGCAGAAGCTTTTAAGTTTAAATAGGTCCCATTTGTTTATTTTTATTTTTATTTTTATTACTCTTGAAGTGGATCCAAAAAGATATTGCCACGATTTATGTCAGAGTGTTCTGCTTATGTTTTCTTCTAAGAGTTTTATAGTGTCCGGTCTTACATAAAAATAAACTCCAAATGGATTAAAGACCTAAATGTATGGTGTTAGGGAGTGTTCTAATTTCATTCTGTCACATGTAGCTGTCCAGTTTTCCCAGCACCACTTATTGAAGAGACTGTCTTTTTTGCATTGTATGTTCTTGCCCTTTTGTCATAGATTAATTGACCATAGGCGTGTGGGTTTATCTCTGGACTTTCTATTCTATTCCATTGAACTATTTCTGTTTTTGCACCAGTACCATACTGTTTTGATTGCTGTAACTTTGTAGTATGGTCTGAAGTCAGTGAGCCTGATTCCTCTAGCTCCATTTTTCTTTCTCAAGATTGCTTTTGCTATTTGGGGTCTTTTGTGTTTCTATATAAAGCTTAAAAGTTTTTGTTCCAGTTATGTGAAAAATGCCATTGGTAGTTTGACAGGGATTGCATTGCACCTGTAGATTGCCTTGGCTAGTATGGTCATTTTTACAGTATTGATTCTTCCAATCCAAGAACATGGTATATATCTCTACCTGTTTGTCTTCAATCGCTTTTATCAGCATCTTATAGTTTTCAGAGTACAGGTCTTTTGTCTCCTTAGGTGGGTTTATTCCTAGGTATTTTATTCTTTTTAATGCGATGGTAAATGGGATTGTTTCTTTAATTTCTGTATCTGATCTTTCATTGTCATACAATTATATATGTTTTATGGATTGAATTATCTCCCCCCAAAGAAGATATGTTGAAGTTCTAACCCCCAATACCCCAGAATGTGACCTTACTTGGAAATCTGGTCTTAACAGAGATAATCAAATCAAAGTGAGGTCATTAGGATGGGCCTTAATCCAATATGACTAGTGTCCTTATAGAAAGGGGGTGTTTGAATACAGTCAGACAAACAAAGAGGGAAGATGCTATGAAGACACACAGGGAGAACACCATGTACAGACAGAGGATTGGAGTGATGCATTTACAAACCCAAGAATGCCGAAGATTGCTGACAAACCACCAAAAGGTAGGAATAGGCAAGGAGGGGTTTCAGAGGGAGCAAGGCCCTGTAGACACCTTGATTTCAGACTTCTAGCCTCCAGAACTGTAAGACAAAAAATACTTGTTATTTTAATCCACCCAGCTTGTGGCACTTTGTTACAGCAGCCATAGGAAATGAATACAATGTGTATATGTATAAAAAATCAAATAGATTTTAAAAATCCTAATTGAAGAAAAATTCCTATAAGTTTGGAGCCATATTTATGCCTCAGTCCCATTTAGTAGCTTTATCATATTTACTTGAATCCGATTTTGACCCTCATGCATACAAGCATCTTGACATCCAGCTTCAATCATTTTTGGAATATGGGGCTGTCGGGTTATCTAGATGCTGTTGACGTGGGTCTGATAGCCTAGTTGGGCCATACAAAATAAAGGAAACTGACCAAGGTGAGAGAAGATGCAGATGCAGGGTGAGGTGGTCACATAGCCCTTGATCATCAGAAAGAGATGAAAGACTATCAAACCACTCAGAGCAGTCTCAGGACTCACTTCCAAGTCCTAGTTCCCCTTCACTTTTGGCCTGGTCATACTAGTTTCTGTGAGAGGTGTCCTTCTGAGAAACCCCCCTTTTCACTTAAGCTCATTTGCGTGATGTCTGCTGATCATAACCAAACTTAAGGAAAGAATGATAGGAAGTTCATGGTGGCCAAAGGAAAAATTGTTGGTTGGTGAATTTTGAGTTAAGTTGTTGTATAGTCAAAGGATTCAGTCCCTCTTGTCTTCATTTAACCAGTACAGCCCTACCATTGACAGTTGAGAGAAGCATCCACATCATGTAATAGCAAATTGTGATCTGTTTTTGATTCAAAGATGATTAAAAGAGCAAAGCATTAAATAAGAACTTAAACATATTCTCTGGACTGAAATTAGGAAGAACCTATATATAAGAGGTGAAATCAGTGATCAGTAGAAGTAAGCCCTCTAAAGAAATTGGTGACTAAAAAGATGTAGGAATTAAGGGAGCTGAGGCCAGATTACATGAGCCAGAACATCTCAGTAGAAGGTTGGTGTCCATGGACTATGGAGAAGAGGGTCACAGAATAGAATGTGTTGGTGTACCTTCAACACTGAGCCGGGGGTCAGGTGGGGTGGGGTGGGGGAAGCCCTGACTTTCCAGGCCACCCATGAGATTGTTGGAATGTGCCCACAGTGGAAAGGGAGACGGCAATCTGACAAAACTTGAGGGCCCCCATCAGTAATACCGTAAAGGTACCCCTCTTGCTTAGACTGGATGCTCATCCAACAATCTTCTGATTATAAATCTTCTCTGCAAATAGATTTCTTTGTAGAGAGAATACTCTCAGCTCTCATAAGCATCCTGCCCACTGGGCACTTGTATTTTTTCTGAGTAGGAATAAGTGACATTTCACTTGATGTCAGTCTTTGGTGATTCAGTCCACTCGTATGTAGGTAAAACAGCAACGTAGAGTTTCTGGCCAGCTCTTTTCCCTAGATAATAGCTCTAGTGCACCCTTGTTTTATCTGTCACCCAGCAGATGAGGGATTAGGGCTGTAAGTACCAGCAGGAAGACTAGGTTAACTGTATAGGGTTATCTTGATATGGAGGAGGTGGTGGTGGTGGTGTGTGTGGGTGTGTGTATGTTTAGGGTCACATGCTCTGACGATGGGTTAACTAACTGTGGGAAGAATATTGGAGGGAACGGACAAAATTCTACCTGAGTTCTGGCTGTCAATCTCAGTATTGCTTTCACACAAACATAGTGACACAGCAAGTGACAACTACAACTTTTGATCTAAAATTGTTGAGTACGTAGACAATGCAAAACTATGACATGGGTCACCAAACAAAAATCTTCATTTAATTATTGGCTTTAGCTAAAATGGGATGTGTCAAGAAGGTCAACAAAATAAAATGTATCTTTCCCCCAGACCAACACCCTCCCTACTGGCTAAGAATCAGATTTATACATTGGTTTATAAGAGTTCCCCTAAATAGCTAAAACCCAAATCTCCTGAGCCATACCCACTGCTGGAAAATCAAAAGCCTGGATTACAGCTTAATTAGGTTTAGTTAATTAAGCTTAATTGGTTCATACATGTACCCAAAGCAGTGATCACTTACTACATGCCTTGCTGGTTGTGACATGCTTGGCACACACATGTAACTCCTCTCAGCCCCAGAGCTCTTGATCCCATTCAACATCCAAAGTCCACCTGCTCTTGGGTACCACTGACGCTGGCCCTCTGTGCCTGGGCCTACCTGGTCCACTCTGAGCTATGGTTATGCCAACTCAGTGGGAGGTCCTGCTCTTTCAATACCAGCTTTCTCCTTTTTATCCCAGAGCCTTGCTTTTGGGAACTGCATTGGGTATGTCACTGAGCTAGACTGTCCTCTTCTTAGAAATTTCTCTGAGCCTGAAGAAAGCTGGGTACTTTCTAACTGTTGGCTCTCTGCTCACTTATCTCAGATGGGTGTCCTGCTTCTCCTTAGAGATTGCAGGGCAGCAACTACCACTCTTTGGGTCCAAATATGGTGAATCCCATTATAAGCCCCAAAATCCTCCAAGACTTGGAGGAAGGTGGGTTTAAGAGCTCTGGTGAAAATGGTCTGGCAAGTGTTCAGATTAGATCCAACCTGTAATCTTAATAAACAGTGAAAAGAGGGGACTAGTTGGGCGCAGTGTCTGGAAAGCCTTTGGATTGGGGTTGTCTCCATAGGCTGAGTGTTTGTGGGTCTCAGGAGATTCTGCACTTACTGTCCTGACATTTAAGAGAGAGAGTGATGTAATTTACTTGGAATAGTTTCCCTGCTCACTAGCGTACAAGCACTCTCCAGTTCTGGTCTGAAGCCAGGGTTTTGATATAATCTGAAATGATTAAAGAGAAAGTGCCTTAATGCTTCTTATCTAATTGCTTTTCAAGTTGGATTGCTTATTCCCAACTTTCTGAGATCTGTCTAGAGAAGCTGTATGATTGCTGACCACACCTTTTTTTCCCATTAATTCAATCAACTTATGGTTAATGCTTTAAAAGAGAATGTTTAAAATAGACACAGCAAGTACGACTCTAGGGAATAAAGCTGGCTTACACTTAATTACAGAAAAATGAAATTCATTGTAAAAATGAAGCAGAACCAACATAAGACGTATGTTTTCCCCCAAATGCTGGCCCCATCCTAGAGGGAAAATAATGGAGTTGCTGCCCCGATGGGGAGCCACACTCGGGTTCTCTGCACTGACTTAGACCAGGTGTGACCTGGGAAGCTGTAGTAGGGTGGAGAACCGTCTCAGGATACTCGGTAAATACGGTAGAACCCGGGAGGCTGAAGGGACTAGTTAGAGCTTCCCCAGCGTGCACACTACCTGCTCTTGGTAGAGGAGCTGCCTGGTAGAGGAAGTAGGCAGGTTCCTTTTCTCACAAGCTCCTTCATAGCTTCAGTTGGAGTGACCCAGGCCATGGACATGTGATGACCCTGGAAGCTGGATGCAATTGAGGTGTGAAGCCTTGAGCTTCTGACCTTCTAGCTCATCCTCTTCCCTCCCTCCCCCCAAATCCTTCATATAACCGTGCACAGAAACGTTGGCATGGATTTCTGATTTCAATCCGATCATTAAGTTCTGTGTTTGATGCTGTCTTACTTTTTCAACTTAGATAATTTGTTGTCCTCTCTTCCCTACATACATGTCCTCCCCGAAAGGGAAAAGAGTTTAACCTAAACATTTTATGATTATGTGAATAATACATTCTTACACTAGGAAATTTGGAAAGGAGGTCAAGGATAAAGAAGGGAAAAAAATAATTTCAGTAATTCCAGCACCCAGAAACAAGTACTGTTAATATTCCTACATTTTAAGTCTCGTCTCTCAGATTTTTTTCACGTAAAGATCACATTACATATACAATTTCATTTCCTAATTTTCCTTAACATTACATAGTAAGCATTTTCCAGTGGTCACCAAACACTTCTTAAAAACATAAGTTAAAAGACATAATACTGGGCATTTGAATTGTGTTAAATTTTTACTATAAATCTAGCTGTGTTTTGTCTTACTGTTTTTTTTTTTTTTCTTAAAAAAGGAAGATACTTTTATTGAAATAGAATTTTTATAATTAAATAGCTTTGATTACAGAAAATTTGGCAATACAGAGAAAACTATTCAATCTTTAAGTCCATTAAGGTTAGTTGGGCTCCCTTCCTATGACAGACACTTTTAGAAGCTGAAGATACTCGATGGTGAGCAAGACATAGCTCCTACACTCCAGGGGCTTACACTCTGGTGCTGTAGTAATGTCGCATAAACTGTTAAAAAGAAAGTAAAAAGAAACTCTTAGTCCTACCACCCAGAGATAACCACAACTTAAAATTAGGTGTCTGACCTTTCAAATATATATTATGTATACAAATATTGATAGTTTTAAACAAAAATGGGAATACCTTGTGTATGGCCCTGTTTTCTGCTTTTCACCCAGCAGTATCATTTTCTGTCCTTAAATGTTTGTCAAAACTTTTACTGTCAATGGTGGCATAGTTTTCGATTTTATGTATAAAGCATAATTTAATCTTTCTGTTGTTAAATATTTAGATTGTTTCCAGTGTTTTAAGTTACAATGTTTTAATGAATATACTTAAAACCTTTTTTTCCCCACATCCCTTATAAAATAATCTCTGAAAGTTGAATATTCAGTTCATAGAGAATGAACACGTTTAAGACCCTTTATTAAAGTTATACTTCAGGAAGGCTGAATATTTTTTCACTCCCACCAGGAGTACATGAGGATATACCTCACTGTGTTTTTACCAACACAGCGTATTATGATAAAAGTCAGTCTTTGCCAACACCTTGTTTAATTGCCATTTCAACTTGCATAGACTCAAGTACTGGTAAGGGGCAGATATCTTATTTACAAGATGATTGCCTATTAGTAAATGATTTTGATTTTGTTTCTGTTTTTTCAATCTTTTTTACTATTAGGGTGTTTTTCTCAAACTGATTGGAAATTTTTTAAAATGTATTAAAAATATTAGACTTTTGAGAAAACTCCATGCTGTTTTCCACAGTGTCTGCACCAATTTACATTCCCACCAACAGTGTACGAGGGTTGCCTTTTCTCTACATCCTCACCAACATTTGTTGTTTGTGTTCTTTGTGATGGTAGCCATTCTGACAGGTGTGAGATGATACCGCATTGTGATTTTGGTTTCTATTTCCCTGATGATTAGCAATGTTGAGCATCTTTTCAAGTGCCTGCTGGCCATCTGCATTTCCTCTTTGGAATGATGTCTATTCAAGGCCTTCTGCCCAGTTTTTAATTGGGTTGTTTGTTTTCTGATGTTGAGTTGTATGAGCTATTTATATATTTTGGATATTAACCTCTTATCGGTCATGTCACTTGCAAATATTTTCTTGCATTTACTAGGTTGTCTTTACGTTTTGTCTCTGGTTCCCTTTGCTGTGTAAAAACTTTTAAGTTTAACTAGGTCCCGTTTGTTTATTTTTGCTTTTGTTTCCTTTGCTTTAAGAGACAGACCCAAAAAAATATTGCTGTGATTTAATTTTTTATTATTATTAACTAAAATCCATATAGTTTATTCAGATTTCCCTAGTTTTTAAAAAAATATAATTGACATATAATATTATGTTAGTGTCAGGTGTACAACATAATGATTCAATATTTGATATATTACAAAACAATCACCACAATAAGTTTAGTTAACATCCATCACCACACATAGGTACACAATTCTTTTTCTTGTGGCGAGAACATTTAAGATCTACTTTTTAGCAACTGTCAAATATACAGTACAGTATATTTTTTTCATTTTTGTTGGAGTATAGTTGCTTTACAATGTTGTGTTAGTTTTTACTGTACAGAAAAGTGAATCAGCCATACGTATACATATAGCCCCTCTGTTTTGGGTTTATTGCTGTGATGTACATCAGAGTGTTCTGCCTATGTTTTCCTGTAAGAGTTTTATGGTTTCCAGTCTTACATTTAGGTCTTTAATCCATTTTGAGCTTATTTTTATATATGTTACTACAGATGTTCTAATATCATTCTTTTACATGTAGTTGTCCAATTTTCCCAGCACCACTTATTGAAGAGACTGTCTTTTCTCCATTGTATATTCTCACCTCCTTTGTCATAGGTGAATTGACCATAAGTGTGTGGGTTTATTTCTGGGCTCTCTGTCCTGTTCCATTGATCTATGTATCTCTTTTGGTGCCAGTACCATACTGTTTTGATTACTATAGCTTTGTAGTAGTATGAAGCCAGGGAATGTGATTCCTCTAGCTCTGTTCTTCTTAAGATTGTTCTCCTATTCAGGGCCTTTTGTGTTTCCATACAAATTTTTAAATGATTTGTTTTAGGTCTGTGAATTCCATTGGTATTTTGATAAGGATTGCATTGAATCTGTAGACTGCCTTGGGTAGTATGGTCACTTTAACAATATTAATTCTTCCAATCCAGGAACATGGTATATCTTTCCATCTGTTTGTGTCATCTTCAATTTCTTTCATCAGTGTCTTATAGTTTTCAAAGTATAGGTCTTTTGTCCTTAGGTGGGTTTATTCCTAGGTAATTTATTCTTTTTGTTGTGATGGTAAATGGGATTGTTTCCTTAATTTCTCTGTCTGATAGTTTGTTGCAAGTGTATAGAAATGCAACAGATTTCTGCATATTAATTTTGTAACCTGCAACTTTACTGAATTCATTGAGTTCTAGCAGAAGCAACCTAAGTGTCCATCAACAGATGAATGGATAAAGAAGATGTGGTACATATATACAATGGAATACAACTCAGCCATAAAAAAATGAAATTTTGCTATTTGCAACAACATAGGTGAACTTGGAGGGTATTATGCTCAGTGAAATAAATCACACAGAGAAAAACATAGTGTATGGTGTCACTTATATGTGAAATCTAAAAATAATAATTTAGTGAATATCACACACAAAAAAGCAGACTCACAGATACAGAGAACAAACTAGTGATTACCAATGGGGAGAGGAAATATAGGGGCAGGGAATTAAGAGGTGCAAACTATTATGTATAAAATAAGCTACAAGGATATATTGTACAACACGGAATACAGCCAATATTTTATAATAACTCTAAATGGAGTATAGCCTTTCAAATTGTGAATCACTATATTTTACACCTGTAACATATAATACTGTACATCAGCTATACTTTAATTCAATAAAAAGAATATTAGATTTTTGTAAAAAATTACAAATTGTTTTTATGGTTTGTCACTTTCTCCTTAATTGTTAATCATATATTTTATATTCAGAAGTTTAAAGACTGCCTTCATTCCTTGGCTTATGCCCTCCTTCCTCCAGCTTCAAAGCCAGGAACTGGCATCTCTCTGACCCTTCTTCCATAGTTACATCTGCCTCTGACTCTCCCCTTCTGCTTCCCTCTTCCACTTTTAGTGACTCTTGTGATTACAGTGGGCTCACCTGGACTCCAGGATAATCTCCCCATCTCAAGATCAGATGATTAGCCAACTTAATGCCATCTGCAACCTTAATATTCACAGGTCTGGGAATTAGGATGTGCATATATCTGGTAGACCATTATTTTGCCCTCTTCAATACTCATTATACTTTTTCTACCAAATACCTACTTCTCTATACAGCACTATCTGTCCATCAATCCATCTTATATTTTTGTTGCATTTCAAAGTAAATTGCAGACATTTGTACACTATGCCCTAAATATTTCAGCATAAACATCATAAAGTGGAATTTAATGTTTGTTGACGGTGTTTTTAAAATTTTTGAGGTAAAATATACATACAAGAAAATGCACAAATTTAAAATGTACATTTGCTGAATTTTAACAAATGCATACAGCTGTATAACCCAAAAGCCTATCAAGAAATAGAATATTTGCATATGTTGAACCATCCTTGTGACCCTGGGATGAATCCAGCTTGGTCATGGTGTATGATCTTTTTTATGTGTTGTTGGATTCGGTTTGCTAATATTTTGTTGAATTTTTGCATCTATGTTCATAGCAGCACTATTTACAATAGCAAAGACATGGAAACAACCTAAATGTCCATCAACAGATGAATGGATAAAGAAGATGTGTGTGTGTGTGTGTGTATATAATATATCTATCTATCTAAAGATAGATAGATATAGTGGAATACTAGTCAGCCATAAAAAAGAATGAAATAATACCATTTGCAGCAACATGGATGGACCTAGAGATTAGCATACTGAGTGAAGAAAGTCAGAGAAAGACAAGTATCATTTGATATCCACTTACATGTGGAATCTAAAAAAATGATACAAATGAACTTATTCACAAAACAGAAACAGACTCACAGACATAAAAACAAACTTATGATTAACAAAGGAGGGGAGGGATAAATTAGGAGTTTGGGATTACCAGATACAAACTACTATATATAAAATAGATAAACAACAGGGTCCTACTCTATAGCACAGGGAACTATATTCCGTATCTTGTAATAAACTATAATGGAAAAGAATATGAAAAAGAATATATATATGTATAACTGAATCACTTTGCTGAACACCTGAAACTAATAGAACATAGTAAATCAACTATACTTCAATAAAAAAATTTTATAAATCTTATAAAAAAAAAGAAATGGAATATTAACAGCACCTATCATGCCCTTTCCCAAACATTTTTTTTGTACCATAGATTAGTTTTACCTGCTCTAAATCTTCATATAAATGGAATTAACTCACCATGTACTTTTTTATATAAGGCTTCTTTCAGATTTTGTTTTGTTTTTGACTGTTTTTAGTATTAGTAGTTAATTGCCTTTTATTGTGGATATTCCATTGTACTGACTATCACTATTGCCCAATTGATGAATACGAGATTTCAGTTCTTGGCTCTTAAAATTAAATCTATTAATTCTTACAAAAGTCTTTTTGTGGGCACATGTTTATTCTCTTGGGCAAACACCCAGAAGTAGAACTAATGAGCCACTGGGTGTGTGTTTAGTTGTAAGAGAAACTTCTAGAACTTAAAAGAAATGATTGTATTATTTTACACTCCCATCAACTATATATGAGTTACAGTTGCTCTAAATCCTTGCCAACATTTGCTGGTGTTAGTGTTTTTAATTTTAGCTGTTTTGGTTACCACTAACTTTGGGTTTAATTTGTTCTTTTTCCCCCCTAGTTCCTTGGTTGTTTATCTGGTATCTTTCTTGGAAAGATACTGCTTTTGTTGTGTTCCAGATGCTTTTAGAACTGCTTTTGCTGCATTCCAAATGCTTTTGTATGTTGTATTTCCATTTTCATTTGTCTCTTAATGTTTTATTATTTCGCTTTTGATTTTGTTTCTTTCACCCATTGGTTGTTCAGGAGCATGTTGTTTAATCACCACATATTTGTGAAATTTCCAGTTTTCTTGTAATTTATTTCTAGTTTCATAGCATTGTGGTCAGAAGAGATGCTTGATATAATTTCAGTCTCCTTAAATTTATTGAGACTTGTTTTGTGTCCTAACATATGATCTATCCTGGAGAATGTTCCATGTATGTTTGAGAAGAATAAGTATTCTGAATGCCTTTGGATGGAGTGTTCTATAAATGTCTCAAGTCTATCTGGTCTAACTTGTTTAAGGCCAGTGTTTCCTTATTGGTTTGCTGTCTGGATGATCTATCCATTGTTGAAAATGGGGTATTGTAGTCCCTTGCTATTACTATTATTGTTTGCTCTCTATTTCTCCCTTTAGGTCTGTTAATATTTGCTTTATAGATTTAGGTGCTCTTATGTTGGGAGCATAAATATTTACAAATGTTATATCTTTCTGTTGGATTGACCCCTTTATCATTATGTCATTACCTTTCTTATCTCTTAATGCAGTCTTAAAATCTATTTTGTCTAATATAAGAATAGCTACCTCTGCTCTCTTTTGGTTTCTATTTACATGCAATATCTTTTCCATCTCTTCACTTTCAGCCTATGTGTATCCTTAAAGCTGAAGTGAGTTCTCTTGTTGCCAGCGTATAGTTGGGTTTTGGGGTTCTTTTTTCCATTTAGCCACTTGATGTTTTTTAATTAGAGCATTTAATCCATTTACATTTTTTTAACATCTTTATTGGAGTATAATTGCTTTACAATGGTGTGTTAGTTTCTGCTTTATAACAAAGTGAATCAGCTATACATATACATATATCCCCATATCTCCTCCCTCTTGTGTCTCCCTCCCACCTTCCCTACCCCACCCCTCTAGGTGGACACAGAGCACTGAGCTGATCTCCCTGTGCTATGCGGCTGCTTCTCACTAGCTATCTATTTTACATTCGGTAGTGTGTATATGTCCATGCCACTCTCTCACTTTGTCCCAGCTTACCCTTCCCCCTCCCCGTGTCCTCAAGTCCATTCTCTACGACTGTGTCTTCATTCCTGTCCTGCCCCTGGGTTCTTCAGAACCATTTTTTTTTTTTTTTTTTTAGATTCCATATATATATGTGTTAGCATATGGTATTTGTTTTTCTCTTTCTGACTTACTTCACTCTTCACTCTGTATGACAGACTCTAGGTCCATCCACCTCACTACAAATAACTCAATTTCATTTCTTTTTATGGCTGAGTAATATTCCATTGTATATATGTGCCACATCTTTATCCATTCATCTGTCGATGGACACTTAGGTTGCTTCCATGTCCTGGCTATTGTAAATAGTGCTGCAGTGAACATTGTGGTACATGACTCTTTTTGAATTATGGTTTTCTCAGGGTATATATTCCATTTTCAGTAATTACTGATAGGTATGGATTTACTGCTGCCATTTTTAAAAATGTTTTCTGGCTGTTTTGTAGTTCCTTTGTTCTCTTCTTCTCTTGCTCTCTTCCCTTGTGATTTGATGACGTTCTGTAGTGGTATGCTTAGATTCCTTTCTCCTTCTCTTTTTGTGTCTATTACAGTTTTGGTCTTTTGTTTGTTTGTTTGTTTGTTTGCTTTGTGGTTACCATGAGGCTTATATGAAACATATTTATAATAGTCTTTTTTAAGCTGATGACAATGTAAGTTCACATGCATACAAAAGCTCTACATTTTTACTCTCTTCCCTATGTTTTATCTTTTTGGTGTCACAATTTACATATTTTTATCTTGTGTATTCTTAGCAAATTATGTAGTTATAGTAACTAATACTTTTTTCTTTTAACCTTCACAATAGCTTTATAAGTGATTTACCCACCACCATTACAGCATTAGAGTATTCTGAATTATATATTTACCTTTATTGGTGAGATTTATGCTTTCATATGTTTTCCTGTTACTGCTTGTCACCCTTCTGTCTCAGCTTGAGGAATTCCCTTGAACATTTCTTGTAAGGTCAGTCTTGTGGTAATGAACTTCTTCAGCTTTTCCTTGTCTGGAAACTCTTTATTTCTCCTTTGTTTCTTAAGGACAACTTTTCTGGGTAGAGTATTCTTGGTTGGTAGGTTTTTATTTTCAGTACTTTGAGTATATCATGCCACTCCTTTATGGTCTGCAAAGTTTCTGCTGAAAAATCTGCTGATAGTCTTATGAGGCTTCCCTTGTATATAACAAATTGTTTTTCTCTTGATGCTTTTAAGATTCTCTCCTTGTCTTTAACTTTTCACATTTGAATTATAATGTGTCTTGGTGTGGGTCTCTTTGGGTTCATCTTATTTGAAACTGGGGGTTGTGAGTTTCCTTCCTATACTGTATGTCGCTGTTCTGGGGGTTGGGTTTATGAGGAGATTGTGTCTCAGCCTCTCCTGGGCTTCCTGGATCTGGATTTCTGTTCCTTCCCTCAGGTTAGAGAAGCTTTCAGCTGTTGCTTCTTTGAACAAGCTTTCTTCCCCTTTCTCTCTCTTCTCCTTCTGAGACTCCTATAATGTGAATACTGATCTGCCTTATGGTGAGTCTTTTAAGCTTTCTTCAGTCTTTTTCAGTTCTTAAAACATTCATACTCCTCTGCTTAAAGTCCACTGCCCTGTCTTCCAGTTCACTGATATTTTCATTTGCTTCATCTATTCTGCTGCTGAACCCCATTTTTTGAATTTTTCAGTTCAATTATTGTATTCTTTTTTTTTTTTTTTTATAATTAGTTGGCTTTTTTTGGTTTTATTTATTGATTTAGGGCTGTGTTGGGTCTTCGTTTCTGTGTGAGGGCTTTCTCTAGTTGTAGCAAGTGGGGGCCACTCTTCATCGCGGTGCACGGGCCTCTCACTGTCGCGGCCTCTCTTGTTGCGGAGCACAGGCTCCAGACGCGCAGGCTCAGTAATTGTGGCTCACGGGCCCAGTTGTTCCGCGGCATGTAGGTTCCTCCCAGACCAGGGCTCGAACCATGTCCCCTGCATTGGCAGGCAGATTCTCAACCACTGCGCCACCAGGGAAGCCCTCAATTATTGTATTCTTAAGCTCTGTGATTTCTGTTTCGTACTTATAGTTTTCTATCTCTTTTTGTTGAAATTGTCACTTTGTTCACACACTGTTCTCCTGATCATGGCAAGCATTTTTGTGACCATTATCTTGAACTCTTTATCAGGTAAATCACTTACCTCCATTTCATTAAGGTCTATTTCTGGAATTTTATCCTGTTGTTTTGTTTGGAACATATTTTTCTGTTTCTTCATCTTACTTGACTCTTTGTGTTGTTCTCTCTGCCTTAGATAAAACAACCACCTCGCCTAGTCTTGGAGTCATCTCTCATAGGGAATGAACCTCATCATTCAGCCTGGTTTTAGCTCTCCAACCTTTGTGATTATCCAAGCAGCCTTCTTTTTTTCTTAGTGGCTCCCCGGAGTTGAGGGTGTACCAAGATCCATCAGTGTCCTCATGGGGAAGATTTCAGTCAATACTTAAATGTTGGCTGTTTAGAAGCCAGATCCTCAGGCAGCATTTTTTTAAGTATGCCGATAGACCTCTTTTAGGATAAGAATGGGAGATGGGCATATCTCTGCTCCCTGTGTGCTGAGCCTTGGGATAATAGCCAGTTAAGAACTGTTTCTTGTAATAGTGAACATAAGGTCTGCTGGCCACCAGAACCAGGCAATCAAGGGGTTTGTCCCCTGGGCGGCATCTGCAGAAGCCATGGCACCAGACATTTGCACAGGCTTTTTTAGGGATATGCTGGTGACCTGGTGGGAATAGCATGAAGCTGGTGTCTGCCAGCCTCAGGAGAGATTTGCAGTCAGCTCCTGATTGTGTTAAATTAGGAGGCTGACCCTCAAGCTGCAGCTTTAAAGATAAGCATATAGGCCTCTTTCAGAGAAAGACTGGGAGATGGGTTTTCAGTTTGTCAGCTACCTCTGTGCTGAGTCCTTGGGGGTGGGGGTGAGGGTGGGGGAATAACCACTGTGAGTCCACAAGGAACCCTTGTGGGTATTTGGATGCAAGTCCCTTTGACTTTCAGAGCTAGGTGTTTTGGGGCCCTTCACTTGGGTGGAAATCTTAAAAGCTGAGGTGCTAGATGTTGGAAGGGTCCAAACCCTTCACTCCTCAGGGAGAAGCTGTGAGTTGTGAGTTCCCTTCCTATTGTATGTCACTGTTCTGGGGGTTGGGTTTATGACGAGATTGTGTCTCAGCCTCTCCTACCCATTTAAGTGTGGGTTTTTTTCTCATTTGTCTGATGTATAGGAGTTGCTCGGCTAGTTTCTGGATTTCTTTCAGAAGGAATTGTTCAGTATGTAACTGTAGATTTAGTGTGTCCATGGCGGGATGTGAGTTTGGGAGCCTCTCATGTTGCCATCTTGAACTGGAACTTCAGAACATCTGTATTGTTAAAAATCTCCCCAGATAGTTCTAATTTGCTGCCAGGGTTAAGATTCATTATTCTAAATTCTGATTTAAAGAGCTGGTGTAGAAGGTTTTCTATAGCGTCCATAACCTGTGTCTTGTTCCACAGGAATCTTTTCAATGGACTGGAGAAAGGAAGGCTCATCCTCCCATTTACAAGGTCACTTTCACATGGGTGAAATATTTTACAGGTAGGTGTGCAGGTTTGGAAGTGGGATAAATGGGCCTGGGGAAGGGGGACATGAGACAAATAGCTGAGAGGCTTCTCTCAGCCTAGAGCAGATTAGGAACGAACCTGAGTTGCTGGAAGTTTTAACTGGAACTGTTATTGAATCGGGTCCCGCTGCTCGCCGCTTACAAAATCAAACTCACAAATGGTGATAGAAAGGAAAGATGCTTGTAATCAGAATGCTGGCAGTCTAGGGAGATGGGGGATTCAGCATCCTCCAAAAACCACCTCCAAAGATTCTGCTCGGCCGTGAAAGCTTCTAAAGGGCAACAGGGAAATCATCTCAGTCGGTCACTGAGATACAGGGGGTCGGAGTCATCGCCGTCCCCCACTGTGTGCAGGCTTGTCGACTCCTCGTGATCTTTCTTTAGATGCTACCTTGTTGACACAGTTGGTTCGCGAGCTTACTGAAGGGGAAGCTAGGGAAGAGATCTGGTCATCTGTTAATTGCTTAATTTTCGTTTCTATTTCTTTGATCTATGGAAAGAACCAACAAGTTAGACAAGGGATTGCATGATCAAAAGATTAGAAAAGTGAGCTTGGGCTGGAGTTGAGTAAAGCATGGGGGGTGGTGGCTGGTTTAAGGTTAGTGACATGACAAGGTAGTGCCTCCTGCAGGGAGCTGTTTGCTGCAAAGAGCTTTGTCCTGCCCAAAGCTACCTACAGAACCAATGGAATGATAGAAATTGGATACTCTTTCTTTTTGGCTAGTGAAAATTAACCATTGTTGGTTGAGAGGCATGGTGGTTAAGGGGCAGGGAAGTTTAGGTTATAAGGTCAGCAGATCCATCACAAAGTTGGTGAATTTAAGAAAAGATAGGGTGCTGAGGTTTGGTTCTACTCCATAAGAATAAAATAGGGCAGGCCATCCTCTATGGAGCTTGGAGTCTGAGGGCAGATGAGTCCTCTGTAGAGAACTGCCCACTCTGACATTGTTGATGGCCTTGACTTCTTTTTTTTTTTTTTTATGAATTTATTTATTTATTTTTGGCTGTGTTGGGTCTCCGTTTGTGTGCGAGGGCCCTCTCCAGTTGCAGCGAGCGGGGGCCACTCCTCATCGCGGTGCGCGGACCTCTCACTATCGCGGCCCCTCTTGTTGCGGAGCACAGGCTCCAGACGCGCAGGCTCAGTAGTTGTGGCTCACGGGCCCAGTTGCTCCGCGGCCTGTGGGCTCCTCCCAGACCAGGGCTCGAACCCGTGTCCCCTGCATTGGCAGGCAGACTCTCAACCACTGCGCCACCAGGGCAGCCCCTGGCCTTGACGTCTTGGCCTTAGTTAATCAGCCCTGGGGCAGAGTGTCACAGCCATGGATTGCAGTGGGCTATTTCACTTGGAAGGTGGTGACCACACATGGACTTGGGATACCCTGATTTATATCGGTTGTTCTAATCGCTGTTCATATCGTGCTAGAGGCACACGCTGTGCTTCCCATAACCACACTTAGGCATTACATAAGTCCAAGCTCAAGGTCCTTTAACAGAACATGCGACTTCATATCATTCCTCTCAGGAAATTTGGGAAGAAAACCGAAAGTGGGCTTGCCTTCCTTCCCCAAGCAGAGTCAGCCATGGCTCAGGTTACTTGGGATCCCACAGGGAAAAGGTCATAATATCCTGATTTTCAAACAGGGCTTATGAGGCCAGAATTGTGATCTGATAAGCCAGATGGGCTATCTAAAACTGCAAAACAGTATCAGTGAACACAATCCTTACTACCTGTTAGGCTCTGTTCTGGGTGCTTTCTATTTATTTGCAATATGTTTCTCATACTAACCCTATGAGGAATGTGATAATGTAACAAAGACAGTAACACAATTTAGTTCTAAGACCATGTCTCCCAAACTCCCCCTACGGAGAAAGCCTCCATAGCAAAGTAATAAAGAGATAGGCCCTTAAGACCCTGGGTTTAGATACTGACCCACCATTCACTTATTTGTGTGAGCTGGGCAGGTTGCTTAATGTCTCTGTGCTTTACTTTCCTTATTTGGGAAATGAAGGATCATAACAGAGTCTGTTTCATCTGAAGAATTAAATTATTGCTATGCACTTAGAACAGAGCCAGTACATAGAAAACGTTGTCTAAATGTCTGCCATTATCATTTCAGGGAGAATTGGATAAGGAAAGGTTGATGGTTGACTGTTATCTACAGTTTATATAGGTAAAACAGAAGACAGGCCTATTGATGATAATATGAATCAATAACATCATACTGCCATACAAATGGTAGTAGCATGGAGCAGTTAGGAGCCTAGAGGGTGAGCCAGAAAACGTGAGCTCAAATTCGACTGCCAATTACAAACGGTGTGACCTTGGGCAAGTTACTTAACCTCTTTGTGCTTCAGTGGCCACGTCAGTAAAATAATAATAACAATAGTTACCATATAGAGTTGTTGTAAGGCTTAAATGAGCTAATCCATGTAAGTAAAGTAGTCAGATCAGGCCATAGGCTAGAGTAAGTGCTACGTACTAGCTACTATATGAAGAAGAATATCTTAGACATTAATTTCTTTTTCTTTTTCTCTCTGTCACCTAGTCCTCACACAACTCTTTCCTCAATGAGATTTAAAGAAGTCTCTGCAATTCAACATTTTTTTATAAGTAGCTTCTGCACACAACGTATTATGACCTGCACTTTGAGGAACAGGATAGAAATATGGACTCTGCCCCTAAATAACTCCCGACATCTTAGGAAAGATTGTAACGGAGGCTTCGGGTAAGACATCACACTGTGATAAACATTGTAAGAGAGATGACACCACAGTGAGACTCCGAGAGGCTGGGCCAAAGATTCTGACTACAGTGTAAGAAGGCCTTGCAGAGGGGGTGATATTTGGGTTGGGCCACGAAGTGTAAGATTTTCTCAGATGGAGAAGATGAAAAATTAAGACACATGCCCTCCAGCTTTAGCAGTGGGTTGAAGTCATCTGCGGGCATGTTAAAACATAGACTGCGAGGCTCTTACTGAAAATTTGCATATCTAACACTTTCCCAAGTGGCGCTGGTGGTGCTGGTCTGGGGCCCACCCTTTGAGAAGCAGTAAGTTAAGATCAGTAGTTCACCCTGGCTTCACTTCACTTGAGGATCCCTTGGGCAACTTTAAAAAAAAAAAAAAAAAAAAAGAAGAAGACTCTTAGGATGACCTCAAGGTATTGGGATTAAAAGAAAAACAACTGCTCAGCTTATTTTCTTGGCAGCTAAGGCTGAGTGCCTCTGGGTTCAGGCTGCATTTTACAGGGCACTTTCATGGGCTCCATTGATCCTGTGAGGCGTTATTATTTGTTATCCCACTTCATGGAGTTTTCAACTTTGACATGGACACACGGATAGGTGAGGATTTGTTGAGGGTCACTAAGTCCCTGATGAAGCTGGACTCAAACCCAGGACATTGGCTGATCAGTTGCCAACTTTGTACCTCTGACCTTCCTGGGGACAAGTAATGCATCCAGGGGAAATGGTATGAGCATATACAGGAGGGAACACAGGGTGTGTCAAGGTGTGAGCGGTCAGCTAGGATGGCTGGGACAGGGGTGCCTTGGGAAGGTGAGGCTGGGGCAGTTTGGAACTGCGACAAAGGGGCTGCAAAGTCATGTTTAGAAATAGGAACTTTATTTGATAAGCATTAGGGAGCCATTAAGAGAGATTTATCAAGAATGAACAATTTAACATTTTTCGAGCACCAGATTCTGTGCTGGCCACTGTGCTCCGTGGTTAATATACGTTATCTCCAATTCTCGAAACAAGGCTACAAAGTGGGGGTAATTTGATGGATGAAGGAACTGAGGCTCAAAAGGGCCAAGTGTCTCTCTGGTCACAGAGCCAGCAAGTGGCTGAGCCTGAATTCAAAGCCAGGTTTGTCGGCTCTAAAACCTGTACAGTTTTCATAATGTCACAGCAACATGATTTGGAGGTGTTTTAAGAAACACTTTTTTTAGCTTTTCATTTTGAAATAATTTAAGATTTATAAAAATGCTATAAAAGAAAATAGTTCAGCATTCCTATACACCCTTCACCCGGCTTCCCCTAATATTCATTGTACATAACCATGATGCAGATATCAAAGTGGGGAAATTAACATGGTCATAATACCCTTAGCCAATCCAAATGTCTTATTTGAATTTCACCAGTTTTTCTACTAATGTCCTTTAGATTGGTCCAGGGTCCAACTAGGATCCCAAGTGCATTTAGTTTTCATGTCTCCTAGTATCCTCCTTCATGTCCTCCATTCTGAAAGAATCCCTCGACCTTTCTTTGTGTCTTATGACCTTGACACTTCCAAAAAATACCGGCCAGTTTTTTGTAGAAAGTCCCTCAGTTTAGGATTGTCATGACCCTAAGACCTGTTTCTAACCACGGAATACTTCTGACACTAAATATGCAGGGTTTTCCCCCGACACCACCCAATTGTCCAACTCACTGGGCACCAACCGGTCATCAATTCAATTCTGACACTAACTGCCTGGACTCCACAGTTAAGGGCTCAGTCCCACAAGAATGCCCCTCACGTCATACACCAGCAGCAGGTATTGGGTGCCCAGGGTACCCATAGTTCTGTCTGACTTGGGTACAAATTGGAGGTTCCCATGACCCCTCCCTGGGTTCAGTAATTTGCTAGAATGGCTCACGGAGCCCAGGCACTCTACTTACTATTCCTGGTTTATTACAAAGGATGCAACTCAAATGGAAGAGATGCATGGGGCAAGATACCGGAGTGGGAGGTGTGGAGAATCCATATCATCTCGGGGCATGTCAGCCTCCCAGCACTTTGATGCCTTCACCAACCTAGAAGTTCCACAAACATCTCTGTTGAGGGGTCTTATGGAGGTTCCATTATGTAGGCATGGTTTATTCAATCACTGGCCACTGGTGGTCAAACTCTTCACCAGCCCCTCTCTCCTCCCTCTCATACCTGGAAGTCAGAGGAGGGAGCTGAAAGCTTCAACTATCTCATCACATGGTTGGTTCCTCTGGCAACCAGCCTGATCCTGAAGCCATCTAGGAACCCACAAGGAGTCACCTCGTTAGCATAAACTCAGGTGTGGTTGAAAGAGGCTCATTATAAATAACAAAAGATGCTATTACTCAACAATTCCAAGGGTTTTAGGATCTCTGTGCCAGGAACCAGGATGAAGACCAAATCTATATCTTAATGTAACACAATGTCACACAGGATTATGTTAAAGTTACGCATTTTTGGCAAAAATACAACTGAAGAGATGTGACTTCCTCTGTGCGTCCTGACAGGGAGGAAATGATATCCACATGTCCTAACTCTGATCACTCAGTTCAGATTGTGTCTGTCAGGTGTCTCCACTGTCAAGCTGCTGTTTTTCCCCTTTGTAATTAATAAGTATCTTGGGCAAAGATACGTTAAAGCTGTGAAAATATTCTGTTTCTTAGCATACTTCTGCCCGCTAATTTTAGTTATCAACAGGAAGTTATTGCCTACAACATGTATTATTGTGATGTTCATCTTATGCTGATTTTCTATTGCCATCATTCTAGAAGAACGATTTTTATGCTCTCTACCTCCTCTCTTTTAAGCATCATAGGTGATGATTTGAGGGCTGGCTGCCTTCTTTAATTGATTTCCATCACTTTGGCAGCTGTTCTTATCACACAGGTCCTGCCTGAAAAGATTGAGTTTGTGTTCATGTCTATTTGATTTTTATCTCCCTTCAGCTGTCAGAGGACTCTGGATAATAACTATTGGATTTTGAGTAAGAAATTGTCACATTTTTATTGGCCTTCCCAGCAGCCCGGTGTCTAGCCTTGTGTCAGGGTGAACTGGAGTGGTCTCGGGGGTCCTGGGTTCAGTTAGGAATCTGGTTGCAACCAAGGATGCTGCAGGACCTGGCAGAAGGTCAGCGAGTCAAGAGTGGAGCATGAAAGGCTGCAAGTGGCAATAACCATCTTGGGGTGGGAAGGACACTAGAATGTCTCTCCAAGATTTTCAGGGTCTATTCCATAGTAGCCAAAGTAGGGGTGTGGTAAATGGCGATCTATTCCCCCAAACCCTGAGACCTGGTGGGAGGTGCTGTCTCATACTTGGGATGATTTGAGACAACCAACAAGTTCCTGGCCTGGGGCTGGTTTCCAAGTTGGTGGATTCTCACTGTTTTACACTATGAGAACTGTGTACATTTCTAGAAGAAACAGCTGAAGCAGGCTCATTACTCAGGTGGGCAACAGGGAAAGGCCTGCTCTAAGCACAGGCAACTCAGCGGAGTACCCAGGAGGTCTGATGAAGGCACTGCTTCTCAATTCGACTCTGCCCGGGAATTTCCTGGGGATCTTGGTTAAGTGAATATTTTGACTCAGTGGGTCTGGGGTGGGGCCACCTAGGGCTCCCAGGTGATGCCAGTGCTGTTGGTCTGAGGACCACACTTTGAGTAGCAAGAATTAAGGAACACGGAAAGCTCTAAATGATCCAAAATACGTTGTCCATAAAGTATCTGAAGTATCACCATTTGAGTGTCTTCGCTCTCTGGAACCCCTGGATCTACAAGTACACAAAGAATCTTATAACTTTATGATAGAAAGGAACTTTGGGGGGTCGGAATCAATGCATATTGTGATTTCATTTGTGGAATATAGTAAAATGGGCAATGCCATCAGGATAAGGGTCCGCTGAGTATGGGTCTTGCTGATTTAGCTCATATTGATCAAGAACCTGCTTTGTGCAAGGCATTATAGTAAGTGCTGGACCTAACAGAAAATCGTGCAAGGCATTATAGTAAGTGCTGGACCTAACAGAAAATCTCTTGTACTTGTCTCTTTTTCCTGCAACAAGTTACAGATGAAGGTGCCCACGTGGGTGACACACCGCGTGGGCATATGCAAGGGTTATACACAGTTTCTGCTACAGTGGCCATAAACACACCCTTTTCTCACTCAAGAAAAAAAAAGTGTCAGAATGCAAGTGAACAAGATAGATAATCTTGCAAGTCCTCTGTAAATTGTTTGTAATTGCTGGTACTTTGACCAATTAGTACCAAATTACAGCGTTATCTCAGAACTGCTGGTGACACATCAGAGTGCCACCTCAAAAAAGGGTGAGAACCACTGGCGTGCATGACAAAGCCACCTTGCTAGTCACGGACTTTGGAATACGAGCCTGGGCCTCCTATCCACCTTTATTCCGTCATGGATAGCCTGTAGTCTAGAGAACTGAAAGGTCCACCATGGTAGCCACTGCCTATATGTGGCTATTGAGCACTTGACATGTGAATAGTCCGAGTTGAGGTGTGCTGTAGGTATAAAATCTGTGCTGGACTTTGAAGACTGAGCGTGAAAAAAAAGTAAAATGACTCAGTTTTATATGTAGATTATATTTAGATTACCTATTGAAATGACAATGTTTTTTGACATGTTGGTTAAATAGAATACATTATTAAGGTTAATTTCATCCTGTTTCTTCACTTTTTTAACTATTTTATATTGGAGTATCGTTGATTAACAATGTTGTGTTAGTTTCAGGTGTACAGCAAAGTGATTCAGTTATACATATGCATGTATCCATTCTTTTTCAAATTCTTTTCCCATTTAGGTTGTTACATACTATTCAGCAGAGTTCCCTGTGCTTTACAGTAGGTCCTTGTTGGTTACCCATTAAAAATATAGCAGTGTGTACATGTCAATCCCCAAATCCCTAACTATTCCTCCCCCCCTCCCTTCCCCCTGGAAACCATGTTTGTTCTCTATGTCTGTAAGTTTGTTTCTGTTTTGTAAATAAGTTCATTTGTATCATTTTTTTAGATTCCACATATAGGGGATATCATACGATATTTGTCTTTTTCTGACTTATTTCACTCAGTATGATAATCTCTAGGTCCATCCATGTTGCTGCAAATGTCATTATTTCATTCTTTTTAAAGGCTGGGTAATATTCCATTGTATATGTGTACCACATCCTCTTTATCTTCACTTTTTAAATGTGGTTAGTAGAAAATTTACATTTTCATATGTGGCTTACATTAGGTTTTTATTGGCTATTGATGGTCTTGGAGAATGGGTTTCTCCTCCCCATCCCTACATTTCTTTCTGGTACACACACTTCCGAGGAGCTTGACATCTGTGCCCATCTGGGCCTCTGTGAGGAGTAAGCAGTGGCATGGCAGCTACTCTTTTTTTTTCCCCTTCAGGTAAAGGGATTTGAGATCCATTCCATATATGACTTGAAATTCAGAAAGTGATAGAACTAAGTCTAATTTCAAATGTATACGTGTGTATACTCTTCCTGAAACTTCTCTTCCAGTTTACTAAAAGGCCTTGATAAAATTATTAACATATAATGACATCCTAAACACTGGGAGGCCTTAGAGCAAGATGACATCATAGGCATGGGATTCAGTAAGTTGTCATTTTCTAACTTTCTCCAAATTTAGTTTGGCCCTATACCAATTTAGAGGACAGGGCAGGCAGCAATTCCTGTCTACATAGGGTTTATAGGATCTGGCTTGACTTTGAATTTTTCCAGACTACGTACTGAGCAGGGCCTCTTAGAGGTGCAGAGGTAGACAAAGTTCATTTTGGTTCTAAGGTTTCCTTTATCTTTTCCCTCTCTGTCAGTGACTCTCCAAGCATTTATTCCTAGTACCCAAGTGCTCTGGCTGCTATTAAGTCTCGTCTCCAAAGTGCCTTACCTCCCACCCTGTCCTCTCTGCCATCTCCCTCTTATAAAACACTCTGCCCCCTCTTCCACCCTTCAGGGTCCTACTCTCTGAGAATCAGCTGATTGAATTAATGTGGTAGTGAATGAATGAGGAGCCTATGCTTTTAGGTGCAATGCTGTTGAACGTGGGATCCAGCCAGGTGGGCCAGGGGGCTCCTTTCCACTGAAGACATGGTTTTGATTGATATAGCGTATGTCAGCGTTCATGTCAGATGGTGCCACTGGCTGAAGGGTGGAACCCTCAAAGCACCAAGTGAAAAATCTGAGATTGACTTAGTGGTAAGAGAAGGAGGCTACTTGAAATGATTTGAGGGTGCAGAAGAGCTCTACCACTCCCCAAATCCTTCCTCTCCCGCACACAGTAAATTCTTTTCTCAGAGCAAGTTTGGATGGGAGAGGAGGAACATTAGATGGAAAGGGATTCTTGAGAGAGGGAATATTAAAGAAGAGCTGGGGAAACCACCCCCCCCCCAGGTATCTTCCTCCCTCCAAACAGGAAGGCGGCTGGGTACCTGGAGGGCAGGCTTCTTGAGGATGGAAGCCCCCTCACCTCTTGAAGGCAGGGCACCGGGAGTGCTCAGTGCATATTGAGCCATTGACTAACTGGCTGATAGAATAAATGAAGTGAAGAAGGGCATGGCTGGACCTTTCAGTCTATAAATAACTGCTCAGCACTCAACCATAATCTCCATGGACTCACAGGCCTTGAAAAATGGCTTGATGTGGCCTTGATGCCATTCAGGATGAGTTGTCTGAGTTCAGGGGCTCATACTGGGGGGAGGCATCAGGCGTGAAGAACGGGGAGGGTCCTTTACAAGGGGTTCTGTGCCTGCGGCACTGTGCAAAACGCACCTTGTGAAGTAAGTAGAACACCCCATCCCTTTGGCAATTTCCCCACTACGATTTTTCACCAAAGAAAGGATTTATTTCTTAGAATCTTATCTTTTTTTCAAAATGTCATCTTATCTAATTTCCTTCTTCTCTCTTACTCTTTTTCCTATACTGGGCTTTAAAAATTCTCTTCCTTTTTATCTCTCTTTTCTAGTTCATAAGTGACCTTTCTAGAGATTTATCTCTTTCTCTCATCACAGAAGCTAGCTGAATTGCTTTTTCCAAATCTCCACATTACTACCAAAAAAATTTTTTTTCGAATTTTACTTGTTCTGCCACTTGATTTCAGGTCTAATGGAAGGATCTAGACCTTTGAACCATGCAACCATTTGCTTATGTTCTTCCCTCTCTTTTCTACCAACTCTCTAGTTTACCCATTCACTCTGGTTGATTTTATTAACTTGTTTTCCTACATGAATCCTCCTTTAAATTATTTGGTTTGTACTTGAATGGGCTTGAGAGAATTATTTTATGTCCACCCCTCTTAACACTGCTTCCCTCCCCCTGAGCCTGGCTAAAGGGAAGAGGCAGGGCTCTGTGCCAGTGGGTGGGGACCAAACCAGGAAGTGGTCTGACAATGTCTGGGGTTCCTGGTGTCCTAGGTCAGCAGAGAACTAGCCTTCAACAGAATCTTCCAAGTAAAGAAAAAATCCTTGGTGGCTCTCATATGTGTTTAAATCAGGGTTTAGAACTGCATATATCTGGGTCCAAATCTCATGGTTTACCCACTACAACTAATGTGTTGAAATAACAGCCGACTCTGTTTCAGCTGTCATGGTGTGAGAGGAACTTCGGCTTTCTCTGTTTGTCATTAGGATGCATCTTCAGAAAGTTTAGTCAATAATGATAACAGTGATATGTTCTGCTCTACCATATTTAACGAACTCCATGGCAATTGATCGTCAACAAGAGCATGCTATATTGAACAATCTCATCATAGATCTTCTAGGACATAGATAGAGACCTACAACAGGGGGAATGGTGGGAACTATGGACCACAGTACCTTTCAAACACCAATGTTTGTGGTTAAAAACAGATTGATGCTCAGGTATAAGTAGATCAGCATCTAGAATGATTTTCCGGTTTGCCTTAAGTCCTCAGTTAATCAGATGAGAATAGAAAAGGGGAAAATCACAGTATGTCAGCACGTTAGTAATTCAGCAGAACTGACTCTTAGTGAAGATTGCAGAGTAACTAGCTAAGTGATAGAAAGCCTACCCAGGTCTTATTTGCCCCAACAATCTACCTAAGAACTGCATTGTCTTTTTCATGGATCTTTTGTCCATAGTGCTGAGGGTTCACCTCTAGATTCCTTCCTAGCCATACGTGTCTTAAACAGGACAAATGGGTATGCAGTCCCACTGTGAGGATCAGTAGTGTCTAATCATATGTGGCAAATAATACATTCTTTATCTGACAACGACTTTCTGAGTGTGCCTGATACTATGCTAGGTGGTAGGGATGCAATGGGGACTGAAGTAAAGGTAGTCCTTATCTTGATGAAACATGGTTCTTAATGGCAAATACAGGAAAGTCAAAGGAGATTACCTTATAAAAATACCAACTCATGATTGGTACTTTTTATATTTAATTCTATTTTTAAATATTTAAATCACTGATCCGTATGAAATTTATTTGGTCCAGGAGTGATAGAGAAATCCAAATGTTTTTCTCTGAAACACTTAACGATTATCACAATACCATTTCTTTAGTGGACCATGTTTTCTCCACAGATTTGAGATGGCACCTTGATCGTATACTAAATTCTCATATATCCATGTCACTCTTTTGGTACTCCATTCTGATCCATTGATCTGTCTCTGTATTTTTGACTCAGTACTGGCCTTTAATTTCTGTAACTCTGTGGTGTATTTTAATAATTGGTAGGCAAGTCTTCTTTCTTCTTTACTTCCTAATCCTGTTTCTTACCCCTCTACCTTTTCCAGGTCATTCCCATGTGTGTATTTTCCCAGATGGCATTTAGAATAATTTTTTCAAGTTCCCCATCACCTCAAATTCCTTTTAAAACAAAACAAAACAAATCTGGGCGCTACGTAGGCTACTTTGAGTCCTATTGACAAAGTATCTACTGTAGATGTTTTTCTGCTAAAATAATTCTAGAAATTCAATATATATGTTAAACTAAGATTCCTGGTTATTCCTCATGGAGAAAAAAATTCCTATGGTGGATTATGTTGACTAGTAAAGTCTATAAGAGATATTCCTTTAGAGTATTTTAAAATATAGATTCTAGATGCAGCTTCTAGCCCATGCCTTCGTGCAAACAGTTCCCCAAAGTGCTTTATGTAATATGGTTAAGGTAAATTATCAACTGCCTGCTAAAAGCTAAAGGTAAAAAATTCCCTTGTAACATATATCTTTTATAGGAAGATAATTCGCGTTGATAGCTGGAGAACAATTTGATTTCTTTGAGCATTTTCCTTGCTGATTATCTCTTTTACACACATTCAATCAATATAAATCTGTTATAGAATCTTACGAGTACTCTTAGATCAACTCGGAGCAGTGAATCAATGAAATATAATACCAAAACTTCTGATGGAAGCAATACAACATATTGCTGGTATCTGTAGTAGCAGCTGGTTCAAGCATCATATTAGGTCTTTCTCTTCCAAGCTTGTAATCAAACATATGATGACAAGCCTGAAGCAGAATCCACCAGGGCAGCATCTGTGGTGACATAATTAAGGACACAGGCTTCTCTTTAAGTAGAGCCTCAAAAGAAAGTTAAGATCATTAAAGGCACAGAGAATCATAGCACTTTTTTAACTCACAGAGTAACAGGAAAATAACCAGGATGTGTTCATCACTATAAAATAGGAAGAACAGTGAGTGTATTAAATATCTGAGTCTTTGGTTTCAACCCAACATACACCACTTAATATGACCATGCGCTCCGTAAATTTACTTAACCTTTCAGAACATGAATGCAGTAACTCTCCAGGCTAAATCCTAGAGTTCTTTATGATGTATCAATAGAGACTGATAGTCAACATCTTCTTGATGCTCTGGAGAGCACTTCCGTACTGAAATTACAATACCAGTTAAAAAAAAAAAATGAAAAAACCTTACTGACTACAGCCTCTTAGGGAAGAAGAATATCAAGAAGTGGAATGGCCCCAAGAAAATATATTTCTTTTAAATCTATTTTAATCAAATCAGTTGAAAAGCTTAAAACACATTTTAAAGGTAGTTTCAGTGTAAATCGCACTGCTCTGCCTTGAGTGGAATAAATGCTAGCATTAGGGCACGTGGTATTTTCCCCAGTTATGTGTGAGGTATTACGTATACTTCCCCACCCACTGATGTCAAGATCCTCCCTTCCTCACGTCAGGCCTCAGGCTGTCTGATTTGCTTTGGCCATTGTGAGTGAAACAGATGCATGGCATTTTTGAGCAAAATATTAAGAGCCGTCCTGAGTTTCTGCCATTTTTCATTTCTTTTCTCCCTCTGCCGCATGAGCTTCATGTCCCAAGATGTGCAACATCTGCTGTTCTAACTTGGTCGTGGATTGAAGATGTAAGCAGAGTCACAGCTAAACTGAAGCTAACATGTAATGTGATCAGAAAAAAACAGTTGAGATATGGGGACTGTTTGTTATCAATCGAGGCTAAGCTGCCTACTACAGGGCATTATTCTAACACGACAGGAATAAAAGATCTAATGTCCCATTTCCCCTTCTCCAGTTAGATATCTGATTTCTACAAGCAGTATAGAACTCTTTTATTATTCCTATGGATTCATCCTCTGTTGGTTCCATCATTACAAATTGAAATATGATGCCTTGGAATTCTAGACAGCTGTTTATTGAAAAAATCCCAAAGGCAAAACAAGTTCATGTGGGAGAGTAGTTAACTGTGATAATTAATGATACTTGAGCATTTACAGTGGCTTTATTTACAATAAGCTGTTGGTAAGACTTTGCAAAGACAAATTTGAGAAAAGCCTCTTCCACTATGTAACATTCAATCAGTTTCTCCCTTGGCCAAAGCATGTGTCAGGGGACCAAAAGTGGAAGTGGAAATGGCACATTTGACTATTACTCTTAATTAGTTACCAACATAATATCTGCTTCCTAGCCCCATGATACTGGCCTCTGCTGGTTTGGAGGCCAAGTAACCAAGGAAGGGATGCCTCCACCAGGGCATCCAACAACAGTTCCACTGAACTGGAGCTGAGCCAGCCGCCCAGGTGTTTTGGGGAAGCAGGCAGATGCCATTGGATAAGCAGGCACAAAAGAAAAGGGGATTGGCTGGGGTGATTGAGCTTGATTACTAAGGAAAAATAGTGTACTTGATAGCCAGCGGGAGCAGGGACTGTTGTGTTGCCCCTCCTGTGGTGCCCTTTAAGACAGTATTGCTTGTTGTGAAAGCTATTGGAAGACTACAGCAGTCTCACATAGGCAGGACTGTCTAGGGCTCAATGGTTTAAGAAGGCTAGTGTAAGTCAGCCTACTAAGGGAAGAACCCCGACTACCTGAGGTGCTGACTAGGAGAACATGGAACGACCAGTGGAGGGTGGGAGTCATAAATACCAGCCGTGTCCTTGTGAACCCACGTAGAAACGAGGATTATGGTGTCTACCCATATTTCCCTTCTTACTGTGTCTTTTAAATATGTATGCATTTAGAATTTTCCTTTTTTTCCCTCTCCTACTTTTTCATATAGAGTGTATTAGTTCAATTCATGGTTTAGTTCATTGGATTCAGAACACAGATACGCTCATGAGAGAATTAGAGGAGAAAGGTGGTTCATGGAGATCTTGTACTTGAAGCTGGATGTAGTCATTGACAAGACTTCCTCTCCTCTGCGTCTGAGGAGAGGATGAGTACGCTTTTGTTTGTACAGTGGGGAGTTGGGTTATGTTGACATGGTCATTGTGGTGTTACTGGTGGCAGCGAAGCTATCTGGAGGTGTGATTATGGAATATGGAAGAAAGAGTGGACTGTAGTGGCCAATGCCCTATTTTTGTTGACCCAGCTTATTTTCCCTTCATTCCTATTTTGGGTAATTTTCCACAGTATGAGTCCAGCCTCTCCCAGGAAGGAGTTTCTGCCTCCTTTACCTGACGCCTACATGTGCCTTAGATTCTGACATTAGGTTAACCCAAATGAGACCAAGACTTCATTTGAGAAGCAAGTGATGTGAGGAAGCAGTCACCATCTGGAATCCATGCTTTGGAGGCAGTGGTTGCAACTGCGTTCTGCTTTGCAGGGGCAGAAACAGCTTGAGCCTGCGGCATCCAGTGCACGGTGTTATCCGTGCAAGCTGCCTGTGTGTGTGTGTGTGTGTGTGTGTGTGTGTGTGTGTGGCCCTGGGGCACATGGCATTTTAGGGAGCCGTCCTCTGGTGTGTTCTGTGTGTTGTTTCCAGTTGGGTAGCCTCCAAGCTCAGTTTTCTAGCTCTACTGGAGATTTTATGAGCTACCTAATGACTACTAGTAAATTCATTTTTCAAAACTAACTGGAGTGGATTCTGCTGTTTGCAACAAATTACAAGACTTACCAAAATTCTGCAGAGGCATGCTATCCCCTACCTTTCAAACAAGATTTTCTTCAGCAGGTCAAATAGGCCATGTTGATTTATTTCATTCACAAAGCTCTGTCGAGTAGACCTCAGTAGGGTAGCTGTTTATTTGATAAAATGTGAGGTAGTGCTAACTCAATAAATTGTTTAATGCCTTCTATACCTTTCAGGCCTCCTGTCCCTTTCTATGCTCACCTGTTACATAATGATTTCATTCAGTAAGTATTTGTTGAGACCCAACTATGTGCCCATCACTAATAGGTGCTGTACCTACAGCAGTGCCTGCTACAGACAAGGTCTCTATCCTCACACAGTTTACAGTGGAATGGAGGAAGCAGGCAATTAACAAGTAAGCCAATAAACTGATTTAAAATGTGGTAACTGCTTTAAAGAAAATCAAGTAATGAAGTGGAGTAAAATTGCAGATGGAGGAGACATCTACTTTGGAAGGATGGTCAGAGAAGGCAGAGGACATTTAAAGTTAAACTTGAATTTTACATTAATAAATAAATGTGTTGTTCCCATTTGCTCCAAACGAGGTATTATAATGGGAACGCTAATTAAAAACAAATCTTGGTCTAGTTTTCTTTATAAATGAAGTATCCTTGCTCTAGTGTATAATTCCCCCCAAAGGCAATCTTTAGTGCCAATGAGCATAACCCACCAGGTATGTAGGACTAGTTAGAAAGCCCTGTGTTTCAAAGTGACAGTTTTTTCCAGCTATAGCTTTCACGTCAATTGAGGTAATTGCTAGATCCGAGACGTAATAACTATGGCTTTTCTCGTAAACCCCCAAACACATGCAGATGCCCAAATATATAGGATAACATTCTGTCACAGGGGTATGACTGCCTTGGATACTGACTGCCTACTATATACCAGGCACTGTGCTAAGTGCTGGGAAAACAAAGACAAGTCCTGACTTTATGCAGTTTCCACATTCAGAGTTTCCATCAACATCTAGTACGTGATTATTGCCGGAAGGGGGGATACCAGGCTCCCCCGGCAGTCAAGTTCCTTATGTGAAATGGATATACAGTGGCCCTTGGTTTCCACAGCTTCTGCATCCACGGGAATTTGATCCGTGGTTGGTTGAATCTGCAGATACGGAACACGCTGATAGCGCGGGCTGGCTGTATATCGAGACTCAAGTTCAAAACCTTGGAGGTTATTGTTTATACCTCTCTTTACTTCACTTTTCACATCCAGTGCATCAGCAACCTCTGTTGACGCCACCTTTAGAGCCGCGTGGAACCACGCCACTGCCTTTACTTCCTCCTCCACCACTCTCATTCAAATTGCCGTCGTCTCTCACACAGACCGCTGCTCTTCCTGCTTCAGCGGGTCTAATGGTGAATGTTTAACAGCCGCCTCTCTGGGGTGAAGGCGGAAGCCTTGTGGTGTAGCCTTTGCCAGTTTCCGTGGTGTGAGTAGCCCCACCGCTCCCACCACGGCCAGTGGCGAGCTTCCGACATGGCCCCACGGTGCCCTGGTGTGTAGCATTTTCATCATACTGAGAAAAAGGTACAAGGACCCTCAAGAGTGTAGATAATGGTGAAATCCAGTAAAATAATTAGGGAGGGATGAGCTTTTATTATTGAAGAGCATTACTTTAATATAATCTAATTGTGAGTTATATATATTTACATATATATATATAAAATTGGATTTTTGAAGAAGTGATTCACGAAATTCCTGAAAAGTTGACAGCCAGCCCTCGTGCCACTACTTCTCGTCTCAGGCGCCTGTGGTCAGTGATTCCCACACTGCAGCCGGAGGGACCTCTGAAGAGGGTAAATGGGGACACATTCCCCCAGCCCCCCACCTCCATGCTTAAACGAAAATGCAAACTCCCACCGTGACCTCCAAGGCCCTTTGAGGTTCTAGCTGTTCCTCGGAGCTCTCAGATCACGCCTCCTAAACATTCTTCCTCTTGCTCTATCCCCTCCAGCCACATTGACCTTCCTGCCGTGTCCTCAGACCCACCGACAATGTTTCTTCCTCAGGAACTTGACACTTGGTATTCCCCGCGCCTGGGAAGGCTTTTCCTTCTGAGATCCATATCGCTTGCTCACTTCCTTCAAGAAAGTCTCTTCCCTGAGGACCCTGTAAGAAAGTCAACCTTCTCCTCCCTTGGCTCCCTCTATGCCATCTTCTGCTTTGCTTTCCTCGCTGGACTCTCAGTGCCTGGAATTTACTATCTCTTTGTTTGCTTACTTGGTATCGTCCTGTTGCCCGAAAAGCGGATTCGCCTCTTGGTGGGTGTCGAGCCAAAAGACACAACCAAGCCAAAGACGGGGAGAAGGAAGGATTTATTACTTGCAGCAAGTAAGGAGAACATTATGGATCTTTCCCAAACAGCAAAACTGGGGAAGTTTTAAGCTAAGGGTACATGCATATTCATGAAGGGGCTTGGGCGGTGGACAGAGTCCAACCTTTAGTTGATTGACATCACCAGGGTCAGAAAAGCCATGATCCCTTAGGTTCCAGTTGATCTGGTGGTTGAGCGCTTTAGGCTAATCTTTACCAATGCAACAGAACTGGGAGTCTTTACAGCTGATAAGTAATTTTTGCTGTTGTTACTTCTCCTGCCTGATAACAGTCATCTGTTTCTGCCTTCTTTTGTTCCCTTAAGATCGTTAATTACTGAGACCTGTTCAAGGACAAGCATTGTGGCCAGGCTTAGATCACAAAATGGCTTAGGCCAAAAATGGCTTCTCTTACGTCAAGAAAGCCATGCCTGGTTCTCTCTCTCTGGGGATCCCTACCGTATCTGTGTATCGTCCCACTAGAATATAAGTCTTGTGAGGGCAGGGCCTTCTTCTGTCTGGTTCAGTGGTTGTTCCCGGGGGACCCAGAACAGTACTTGGTCCCTGGACAGCACCATGCCTCCACATTGTACAACTCCAGGGGATCCCATTCCTGAGTAGTCTCCGCGGATGGTGTCCCTCTGTGGAGCGCCATTCATCTAGGATAAATCAGCATTAAATACATCTTCAATGACTGTGTGTTCTCTGCCAGGCAATACGCTTGACTTGTATTTTGAGCTCTAACATTTCAAAAAGTCTGTCAGAGCCTTCATGCCTCCCTGGGTTGGAAAGGATGAGAAATCTCCAAGATCAGAAATCATAAGATTGAGAATAAATGTCTGTCTTAAAAGAGTCTTCTTATTCCCAGGCATATTTTCATTATAATTGCTTTATAAACTTCTGAGCCCTGAAAGCTCTGACTCTTCCTGCCTGGCTCCTAAAATTTGATCTGACACTGTGTGAAGCTCTCCCAAATTCTAGCTTTGGGCTGTTGGGCTTCTGGATTAGAGCACTTCACTTGCTCTCTCTCTTTTTTATTTCATCCTTATTGTGAACCATCCCTACGCCCCAACTCCAGCAAATTTTTTTGTGCCTTTGGCAGCTGCTTTTGGTGTCTGGTTTTAGCTTGATGTTTCTTGGGCTTTGTTTCTCATTCTACTTACAGCTTATCTCCAGTTGGCTAGAGCGTTCCTTCTAGAATGCGCACCCCACTTTGCTCCAGCCGCCTCCTCCTTCTACTTTAGGGATCTCTGGGTAGGGATTTCCTTATAACCTGCTCATTTCTGCCCTCTCCTGGCAGCTATGTTGTCATTTGAGCGGACTTGACTGCAGGTCTTGATCAATTTTACTATTGATTTACATATTGACTCTAGGTCTTCATGAAGGCATCGTGCTGCATGTAATGGGCAACATTTATGCAGTTTCTGGCTTTGCGCAGCTTGATGAAGAGTACGGAAGAAACTTGGGAGAGCGGACAAGTCAGTGCTCTCTCCAAGGGGCTACGGAAGATGATCCACTGGGATGCTGGGAAAGAACCTCTTTTTAAAATTCTGTTTCATTGTTTTAATTTCTATATTTTTGTATGATCCAAGTATCTTTATTGACAAGGATGTGTGACCAGAAGAGTTTGGAGATCACGGCTCTAGATAACAATCCTACTTGTACTTTAGGACTATTAAAGACTGTCATATACACACACACACACACGTGTGTTATGTAAAATAAATCCCATTCACTCTTCCCCCATAATTGAATCACTTTTATTGCTGCTGCCTGAGCAGTCATCGCATCCTTCATGCCTCTCAAATTGTGAAATTCTAACTAGACACAGCTCAGTAAAGGTATAGCCAGGCCTGAGGAGTGAGGGATTACTCTATCACATTGCCGAGGTGCTCTTTCCAGAGATACATTCCTTATGAAAAAATTACCCTTTTAGAAAAGTGAGCTTCTGCAGATGTTAAAATCTTTCTAATGATTCCAAGCGAAATAATGTGCCATATTATGGAATCAACTAAAACGGCCTTCCTTTGAATCATACTTAAAATAATTTTGGTATTGTGTGTTTTCAACTTATCACAAATCACTTAACATGTATTAGGCACTTGCTGTTTTTCTTTTGTGCTAGATTGTTGTTGGTCAGCTTGATATCATTTCTATTTCTTGGCAGGGTGGTTGGTGGGGGGGCTGCTGAGAAGGACTGGGTTAGGTGCTGCCAAGGAGAGGAATTTCTATGGCATTTGGAAGGAGAAGTAGTAGGAGAAGCCATAGTGCATTGGTGATGGCTGTGGACAGAAGTGGAGGCAGTTGGCAGGCGTGAGGTCGTGGCAGCTTCGGGGCGCTGCAGGCGGCTTCCCTGCTATTCCTGAGATTCTTGCAACTCCTAATGTCCCTGCCCTCCTGGATTCCTGAAAGCCAGCTGAAGATCTGCAATCTTCCTACCCTTCCAAATATTGTGTAGGCTTCTAATACCCTAGATTAAATCCCTTCCTACCTGAAATGTCTCTAGTGGTTTCTGTTTTCTTAACTGAACCCTGATCCATGGACTGTTTGGTCCTGGAAATGTGCCTGAGAGGATAAAGGGAGATCTGAGTTAGTGGAGAGATTCTCCATTTTTCATGGAGGAAACCACTGAATATTTTAAAGATATCAGTTGCCTTCCTAATTAGTCTACAGTTTCGTTGAAATTCCAATCAAAATTCCAGTAGGGGTTTGGTTTTCGTTTTGGGGTGTTTTTTTGGTAACAAAATAGAGCATATATATATGTGTATATATTTATATGTATGTATACCTATATGTGTGGGTATATATATATCTGCTCTATATGTATATATATATAGATATACAGATATCTGTTTCTCAGCTCTATTTTGTTACTTTAGTCTACTTGCAAGTACCACCTTTTTCTTTTTTACTATGACTTTGTAAAACGTTTTAAAATGTGTTAGCATGAACTCTCCTTCTTAAGCTTTTCTTTGAAGCATTGCCTTTGCCAATTGTGGGCCTTTGTGCTTTCTTACATATTTTAGACACAGTTTATCAGGTTCCCTGCCTTCTCCTCCATTCCCTCCCAAAACACTCTCTCTATATAAACTTGGCATAGGATAATGGAAGCTTTCCAAAGTAGTGGGGACAGAGTGGGGTCTCATATCACATATAGAAGCAATCTTCAGTGGATTAAAGACCTAAATATGACAAAATAAAACGATAAAGCAGGGGAGGTGGGGCGGGGGAAGGTAGGAGAATTTTTATGAGCTTTGAATAAGGAAGGTTTTCTTTTAAAAAACCTAAAAGCACAAAATTTTACTGCATCACAATTCAAGAGTTAAGTTTGAAGGTCATCATAGACAGAGGTAGCAGCAAAGTGACAAACTGGGAGATGTGTTTTACGTGTGCAATATCCCAAACTGCTAAAGGATTATCAGCCAAGGAATGCCTAAAAGAGCAAAAAAAAAAACCCAAACAACACAAAACAAAAACAAAGCAAGGCAAGAAAAGCATCAGAAAATTGGGCAAAGATTATAAATAAGCCAATCTCAGAAGGGGAAACCCAAATGGCCAAGAAGAATACAGAGAATTGCTCAATTTCCATCAGCCATCAGAGAAAAGCAAATTAGAGCAGGGAGTCATCACTTTGCCCTCATGAGAAGGGCAGATGTTAGAAATGTACAGCCAAGCATCACTGAGTTTGTGGCGGGGGGGGGGGGGGAGGCTGGGAACCCTTGCGCGCTGCTGGTGTTACTGAATGCAGGTTCGTGTGCCCTACGCACAGTGAGGCCAAACAAACCGAAACATTGGAGTTTGGAGCAGAGAACAGTTTATTGCAGGGCTGAGCAATGAGACTGGGTGGCTTGTGCTCAAAAAAACTCTGTACTCCCCGGAAAGGTTTCAGCAAAGAATTTTTAAAGGCAAGGTGAGGGAAGGGTGCCCCAGGGTATGTGATCAGATCCTGCACAATTCTGATTGGTTGATGATCACTCCTTAGGCGGCAGAAGGTCTGGGGACTACGTGCTCATGATCATCAGGTAGTTAATTTCTTCCATTTGGTGGTGGTTTTAGCGTCTGAAAAACTCAGGAAATATGCCTGAGATGCTATTATCTGGGTACTTCAGAGAGGAACTACCCCAGAGGATATAGGGGAGGGGTCAGTCCTGGGAAGGCCCCATAGGCTCCTGCTCGGCTACACAGGTGAGGCACCCAGTTGGGGGAAGCATTCTGATGCTTCCAGGTCCCAAAGTAGACTGTGTGAGACTGTCTGTTACAGTGTGTTTGTGTTTTCTGGGGATTAGAAGCAACCGAAGGGCCCACCATCAAACTAGAGAATAAATAAACTGTGCCAGGTGTCCTGTGGAAGATTAAGCTGTAGGTAAAAGCAATGAGATAAATGTATATTCAGGAACATGAATAACACTTAAAAAACATCCTAGTAAGTGGAAAAGATGAGAAACAGAATAAGATTTAGCACTACACCATTCTAGAATCGGGCTGACACTTTTTTTTTAACATGCACCCTGTATGGAAAAATTCTAAGTACAGGATTGGAATGGTCTCTGATCGCCTGCTTTTCTCAAAGGATTAAGAATATATTTTATTGCTGGATTTTAAACTTTGTGTGCCACTAGCTCTTGGCCCGATGCATAGAACAGGGCAGGCTGTTAGTAATATCAGGTTGGCCAAAAGCCCAAAAGAACTTTTTGGCCAACCCAATAGTTAAACACGACTTTGACTTAATGCCCCCCCTTAAATTATCTCGTAACATTTAGACCTGCATAAGTGATGTCCATGGTTCTGCAAAGACACAGAATTGGGAACTATGGTGTTGCTTCCACATTTGTGTGATTGGCTGAGTTCCTGAAAGTTACCAGAAATGATGTGTGAGATTAAGGATAGTTGGAGGATATTTTTCATTTTTGTTGAGTTGTTAATCCTCCAGTTCAGGAGCTGACAAACCATGGTCTGCAGGCTGAGTCTGACCCGCTGCCTGGTTTTATGCAACTGTGAGCTGAGAATTGGGTTTACATTTTTAATGTAAAATCCTCGATTTTGCCTCTTGGCCTGCAGAGCCTGAACGATTTATCTGACCCTTTACAGAAAGTGTTTAGCAACCCTTGCTGTAGTTCATTCATTCACTGGATGAGTATTTACTGAGAAGTATTGTGTACCAGCCATTGTTCTAGGTGAGGATAAAACAGTGAACAAGAAAGGCAAAACTTCCTTCTTTCATGTGCTTAAATTCTAGTAGAGGGAGATAGATTATAAAGGTAAAAAATATAGCTTGTCAGATGAGAAGAAGTAAAGCAGAGTTGGGGAAGAGGGGAGGCTGAAAGGAGATAATTTCTAAAAAGCATGGCTAGTATTTAGAAAACATTGCCGTCTGTAGTTGTGACTAAATGTTTTATATTATCTGTGGATACAACATAAGCAGTTTGTTTTGGGAGTCTCTGGTTGCTTTTTCACTTTTTCATTTCTGAGATTCCACTCAAATAAATGTATGAGTGCACAGTCACCCCTCTAGCCTGGCCTATGCAACACCCTCTTCTTATTACAAAACCTCTATCAGCCGTTTTCTATTTTTTTCATTTACCTACAGATAAACATCTATGCTTGCCAACTTCTTACTCATCATGCAACTGCTTTTGATGACTCTTTTCTGCCCTTACCTCCTTCCCTTAAAAAAAGTCTTAAAAACCCTTACTTTAATTTTATTGCACAAGCAAAATATAGCAGGGAAGCTAAATAGCACACAGAAATGACGAAAACAATTAACATTTCAGAATATTACCTTAGAAATCGTTTTTAAAAATATGTGTACACATATGCGTATATGTGTATGTGTACACATATATGTATATATGCATTTGTCATGAGATCATACTTCAGACTCCATAGCATGTCTTTTTTCACTAAATGCTTGTCATGGCTATCGTTCCATAACAATAAATAGATTTCAACCACATCATTTTACTGACTGCTGCATCAGATAGGAATTGCATTCAACCGTAAGGTAAAGCACATGTAATTAAAGTGACTTCAGGAGGTAAGCAGTGTTTTTTGGTCTTTTGTTTTGTTTCCTGGCGAAACAGGAAATCTGGAGGTAGGCAGTTGGTGGCATTAGTTCAGTGGCAGCTAGCACAAAGATGTCAAGGCAAGTTCTCTGGATCTCTTGGCCTTTTTCCTCCTAGTCTCAAAGTAGCTGCTGCAGCTCCCTCCATTTTATCCACAGTCCAGATTGGAGGAAGGAGAAAGGGGAAAGGGAACTTTGTTAGTTTCCTATGACTGCTGTAATGGATTACCACAAACTTAGAGGCTTAAAACAATGCAAATTTATAATCTTACAGTTCTAGAAGTCAGAAGTCTGAAGTCAGTTTCACTGGGCTAAAAGCAAGATGTTTGCCTGGCTGTGTTCCTTCTGGAGGCTCTCAGGAGAATCCATTCCTTGCCTTTTCCAGTTACTAGGGACTGTCCACATGCCTTAGCTGATCACCCCTTCCAACATCTTCAAGTGAGCAGCATTGCATCTTCAGGTCTCTTTCTCTGACTACAACCCTTGCTTCAGTCATCACATCTTCCCCGATTCTGACCCTCCTGTCTCTCTCTTATAAGGACCTTTGTGATTATGTTGGACTTTCCTGGATAATCCAGGGTAACCTCTGCATCTCAAGAACCGTAACTTAATCACATCTGTAGTGTCCCTTTTGTCATGTCAGGTCACATACTCAGGGATTCCAGGGATTAGGATACGGATATTTTTGAGTGTGTATGTGGGTTGGGTTGGGGCGGGGGGAGGATTATTCTGCTTACCATAGAAACGAACTTGAATAGGGTAATATTTCTATCAAGAAAATGGAGAGTTCCCAGAAAACGCTGTGGGACTTGTGCCGATGTTTTATTGCTCAAAACACTCTTCAGTGAGGGCTTTGATTGACTCCAAGGGGAGCCCTGTCAGAATTACCCTGCACAGGGCCAAAATGACCTGATCTTTATACCCACACTTGAGCAGTCATTGTGTGCGGACTACCCCAGGAAGCATGTGCCCTTGGGCGAGGCAGTGCTCTGCAACTTCAACATGCCCTGAAGTGACTGACAGCTGGACGCTGTCTGCAGACATCTCTCCCAGGGCTGGGCAATAACGCCTTTCCTGGAGGGGGATCTGGAGGGTGCCTCACAGTGTTCCCCGCAGTCATAATTTCCTAGCTGGGGTAGGTCTCTATGCATTACTGTGGGAAGGTGTCCACATGTAACATGAGATAAATAAAACAATGTCAGAGAGGTTTTCCAATAGTAACTGAGATGACAACCATGGGACCCAGGAATGCTAAACTCCTGGATTAGCCCTGCCACTCATTCTTACTTTGAAGTTCCTGAAGAAGCAAGAATCTCAAAGAACAAGTGGAAAGTGTCACAAACGATACCACTCTATTATCACTGCTCATGATTCATCTTCTAATGAAGAGCTTTCTGGTAAACTGGGCTGGATTATGAGGCTTAGATTGAAGGTAGGTGGGGGTCTCTCCCTTCTCAAAAGCCTAAATCTTACCACCTGTGACCCCAACAGGCACATGATAAGATGTTCAACAACACTAATTATCAGGGAAATGCAAATCAAAGCTACAATGCAGTATCACCTGACACCTGTCAGAATGGCCATCATCAAAAAGATAAAAAATGAGCGTTGGCGAGGGTGTAGAGAAAAGGGAACCCTCATGCACTGTGGGTAAGAATGTAAATTGGTGCAGCCACTATGGAGAACAGTATGGAGGTTTCTCCCAAAACTAAAAATAGAACTACCATATGATCCAACACTTTCAGTTCTGAATATTTACCCAAAGAAAATAAAAGCACTAATTCAAAAAGATATATTCACCCCTATGTTCATTGCAGCATTACTTACAGTAGTCAAGATATGGGAGCATCTAAGTGTCCTTCGATAGGTGAATGGATAAAGAAGATGTGCTATGTACAGGCAGGCCTCAGGGATACTGCGGGTTCGGTTGCAGACCACCACGATAAAGTGAATATGCAATAAACTAAGTCACATGAATTTTTTGGTTTCCCATTATATATACAAGTTACACTATACTGTGGTCTGTTAGGTGGGCAAGAGCATTATTGCTTCCAAAAAAAAGGCTAACCGTCACCTGAATCTTCAGAGAGTTGTGATCTTTTTGCACCAATAACATCAAAGATCACTGATCACAGATCACCATAACAAATGTAATAATAATAGTTTGAAATATTGCAAGGATTACCAAAATTGACAAAGAGACACCAAGTAAGCCAACACTGTTGGAAAGATGGTGCAGTAGACGTGCTTGACACAGAGTTGCCACAAACCTTCAGTTTGTATAAAAAAAAAAACCCACAATATCTGCGAAGTGCGATAAAGTGAAGTGTACAATAAGATGAGGTATGCCTAATATACAACGGCATATAATTCAACCATAAAAAATAATGAAATCTTGCTGGGCGACAACAGGAATGGACCTAGTGAGTATTATCCTAAGTGAAATAAGTCAGAGAAAGACAGATACTGTATAATTTCACATGGGGAATCTCAAAAACAAACCAAGGAACAAACAATGCAAAACAGAAACTGGTTTATAGATACAGAGATCAAACATTTGGTTGCCTTAGGGGAGGGGTTGGGTGAATTAGGTGAAGGGGATCAAGAGGTACAAACTTACAGTTAAAAAATAAGTCATGCTGTCTTGTCTCAGGTAATAGAGAGGCCTAAAGAGAGGGAGAGAGACAGGGAAATGGCTGGTGAGTGGAGTAGTCAGAACATACACAACATTTATTAAGTTCACCATCTTATATGAGCATGATTTGTGGCACCCCAAAACAATTACAATAGTAACATCACAGATCACAGATCACCATAACAAATATAATAATAATGAAAAAGTTTGAAATATGAGAATTACCAAATGTGACACAGAGACATGAAGTGAGCAAATGCTGTTGGAAAAATAGCACCGATAGACTTGCTTGATGTCTTCAATTTGTAAAAACTGGCAATAAACCAAAACACAATAAAACAAGGTATGCCTATATATAAGTATAAAATGATTATTCTTTAAAGGACTTAATTTTCAAAACAAATCATTATGACACCTAAATATTTTATCATGCAAATATATTACATGAGTAATATATAACTGTAGTCTCACTGGAAAAGATTCAAACTGTATTGAAGAATATAGAATAAACACGAAAATCTGCTTTCACCTCAATCCCACCAGCACTCCCTTTCATGAAGGCATCCCCTTTTAATAGCTTTGTGGGTTTGCTTTCAATCTTTTTTTCCGTGCATTTACACGTATAACAACATATACCATTTTACGTAGTAGAGTCAAGTTCTAAGTATTCTGTAAATTGTTTGCCTTTAACAATATGTTTTGGACAAATTTCACTTCAGTACATATAGGTCTATACTTCAGTCTTTTGGTGACTTCATACTATTCAGTAATACTGTGATTTATTTGACTGTTCCCCTGTTGATGAAACATAGGTTGTCTCCAATTTTATTACTATTTAAAACAATATTTCAGTGAGTATCATTGCAGATGCATCTTCCATACAAATATGGAAGTTTTTCTGCAGCACATATTTGTAGAAGAATTGGCTAGTCAAAGGATATATGAATATATGTGTTTTAATTTTGATAGATTTTGCCAGTACTCTTTACAGAAGTTGAACCATTTTATAAATTTCCAACAGTGTGTGACAGTGCTTGTTTCTTTACATCTTTACCAACACAGGTATTATCAATCTTTTTGCTTATATCTGATGGCCAAAGAAAAGATATTTTATCCTTTCATGTGCTTATAGATTATTTATAGTTTTATGAATCACCTGTTATATCCTGTGACCATTTTCTGTTGGACTCTATCTTTTTCATATTGATTGGAAAAATCTTTATATGCATTCCAGATATTAATCCTTTATCTTTTATATATATTGCAAATGTTTTCTGTCACTTGTATTTTCATTTTATTTGTAGCAAAAAAAGTATTTGTCATTTTCATTTGTAATTTACAAGTTAATTTTTAAGAGATCAGATCTCTCCATCTTTTACATTATGGATTCTGAATTTTATGTCTCATTTCATAAGGCTTATATAAATATTCTCCTTTATTTTCTTCCAATACTAATATAGGTTGTTCTAAAAAAAACAAAAACAAAAACAAGACAACAGGCCCAAAATGGAGTCTCTAAGCCCCAGACCCTCACCAAACTGAAACTTAATTGCAGTTTCAGCTCTCCCACGAATGGAATCTTAGAGTCAATCAGGAATCCCCTGGTCAGCCCTAGTTAGGTAATCTGCCTGATAGATGCCCACCATCCCCTAAAGGAAAGTAACTTTGTGGTAACCAACCCGTTTTTTGCCTAGTATAACTTCTTGTGCCCACTCCCTTCTGCCTATAAAAGTCTTTCATTTTGTACAGCTCCTTGGAGCTCCTCTCTATCTGCTAGATTGGGTGCTGTCTGATTTGAATCAATTTTTGTTCAAATAAACTCTTAAATCTTTTAGTAAAAAAAAAAAAAAGTCATGGGAAGTGATATATAGCATAAGGAGTGTAGTCAATAATACTGTAATAATTTTGTATGACAGGTGGTTACTTGACTTATTGTGGTAATCATTTTGTAATGTGTATGATTGTCAGATCACTATGTAGTACAACTAAATAACATATTTATATCGACTATACGTCAATAAAAAAATTTTAACAAGAGGTGATATTCCAACATAAGCAATAGATAATTGCCCCGGAATTAACATTTTGAATAATCCATTTATAATCTGTTACAATTTTGTTTAAATAATCCACTTAGTTTTAAAAAGCAATGTTAATAGTATATAGTCAATTATTTTCAAAAACATACTTTGTAGAAAAGTTACTACCTTTTTATAAATAAAAACGGATATATACATATAATGTCCTGTGACTTATGAATGCAAGTGGATGTCATTGGTGAACCTTGCAGGAGCTGTTTTGGTGACACTGATGGGACTTAAGTTAGGTTAGAGTGTCTTGAGAAGTGAGTGAAGATGAGAACACAATAGTTCCATAGGTGATTTCTAGGGTCCCTAAAGTTCATAGCACTTTTTCTTTATTTGTTTGTTGTTTAATTTCTCTTTAAAGTGTGTTGCTTTTCTTTCCTGTGATGTCTCAGTGCTTCTATTATTATCAGCCACCTTTAACCTTGTGTATTAACTTTCAAAAAGAATAATTAAAGGGGAAAAAAAGAGCTGGAAAGACTGTCCAAAAAATTTCCGTAAGAGAACAAGAGTTATAAGAAAAAGACTAAGATTGAAAGGGGTTCACAAAGGTATGTCTCTAATAATAATAGAGCAATATAGGAGAGAACCCTTCGGACACTCCTCTTATGTGCAAGGCACTTAGTAAATCACTTTAAACATGATAACTCATACATCCCTACCGCAGCCCTAGGAATTAGTTATCATTACCCTCATTTTCTAGATTTAAAGGAATTGGGGCAGGGAGAGGTTGAGTGAATTGCCCAAGGTCATCTGGATAAATAGTGATGAAGCTGGAGTATAAAGTCAGGCGTCTTCAGTCTTTATAACTAAATGAGTATGAGTTCGGTGAGTAGAATCAAGGGATTTCAGAGTGGTGGAAGATACAGAAAAAGCAAGGGCTTTTTCTAACAAGAGCTGAAGCACATTGAGGTGAAATGAACGGGAGGACGCAAGCAAATGTCCAGTTGGAGAATGGGTTACCAGTCCCTCTTCCTGCAGATATCCCCAGCCTTTACTAGTCATTCTCTTAGAGACCCCCCATAAGGCTGTTGAGGGCAGGGATGGAAATATTCACACCTCCTTGAGAGGCTGATCACCTCTCATCATACTTAGTCCTCGGTGTATAGTTGCACCAAACTACTTCTTGCACACAGATAGCAGGGTGGGTTACTTGACATAGTATGACTCAGCTTTGAGGTCTTAGCCCCAGCTGTGGGATGACAGGGGGAAGAATCCCACGTGATAACATGTCGCAAAGCTATTTTTCTCTTTTGGTACAATGTCTATCCTTCAATAATAGTAGCTATTATAACATTTATGACTGTAACCTCACAACTGAGAAGAGGACATAGTTCTAAGGACGCAGTAGTCAAATAAGATATGTTTCTGCTCTTCTTGATGGGCAACTTGGCCATATCAGAGTGATTGTTTTTGGCTTGTCTGGCACTGTACTTTCAGAGGGGCTTAGAGATGTTCAGATGAAGCTAAAGGAATTCACAGTGTTGTCATACAAAAAATGGTGGGGGGGAACCAAGGATGATTCACTTGGTACAGAGATGATTTGAAGGGAGCATGATATCCATCTTCAAATATTTCAAGAGTTAACCCTATGAAAAAGGAAGAAAAGGAATACTGATGGGCAGAAACTTCAGGAAGATACATTTTGCCTCATTATAAGCAAGTAATTTCTCACAAAGCCTTTGAAAATTGTAACAGGCTGCCTTAAGGAGCCGTGGGCTGCTCAGCCTTGGAGGTGGTCGACATGGCCAAATACACACTTGGTAAGTGATAAATAAGTTGTAGATAAATGACTAGTAAGTTGTAGAGGGTAATGAAGCATATGGAGGATGCCTGATAAAATAAGCTTTCAAATGTATCTATTGAATAGATGAATAAATTAATGGAGCTGGAGAGTATAACCGAGAGTCTATGATTCCATACAATTCTCCATCTTTTGGGAAATCAGTCATGTTTCAGTGAGCATGGATGGTTTGGGATCCAGATGGGGGACAGGTCAGAGTGGGGACACGGGGCGTGGGTTGGGATGGCGTGGTGGGTAGGGGGGTATGAGGCATGAGAATGAGGAGAGTGCTTTCAGCCAAACTGTCAGCTTCTATTTTTATCTTGAATCACTCCGAGCTCTTGGTAGCATAATTACTTTATGAATATCAGGAAAACACACCTTTATCTCTAAAGCAAATCAACATCGAAGGACAGGGCACAGGGAACTTTAGTCACCCAGGGACAGCAGAACACACATTCTGGCAAGAGAATCAACATTCTTATTAAATAAAACCAAATTTATTAACACTGATATTTACTTTGGACTTTTTTTCCTCTTTTTTTAAATGAAGAAACAAGGAATCTAAATGTATACTTCTACCTGTGACCTTCAGCTAACTGTATCTTTCAGCTTTTCTCTGTGGCTTCTCCTCAAACTGTTCTAGGACTCTATGGGAATTTAGAAATCCTGATGTTGCTGATTAAAAGTAGTTTTACAAAAGCCTTGTTGATAAAAGTGTGAAGGCTATGGAGTAAATAGTAGTTCTGAATTGTCAAAATATGTCAGCAGAAGCGCTATAATAATATGTTTTGAACTGTAAAGCTGGTGGGTCAACTCTCACCACATTAATAGATCTTTTTTCTTCCCAGGGATTTTCTTTGACATTAAATTTTCATGGTGACAGAGCACCAGCATTGCCAAATGTATTCTTCATGGCTGAAAAAAAATATAAACCAAATGCTATAAAACAAACCATGGAAATCGTTTAACTCTACCCACCCAGAGCTGACATTCAGATAAAATGAATCAGTCAACTTGAAGGATATATATTTTTGTAGAGTTGGCTACAATGAATGTAGAACTATGAGTCTTTTTTTTTTTTTCTGTAAGATCAAGATCAAGGAGATAAAGAGTTAAGCAAGAAGGTCTTTGTGGTTTATAATTCTATAAAGGAAATAAGAACAGCTCCCAAACCAGCGTGAAGATGAAATTAAATAGAAATGATGATAAAGGTCTCCTTTCTGACCCACTCTCCAGACTGAAGTGTCATCGGTAGGCGTGCTTTTCCTAGTTCTTCATCCCTCATTCCAGCTGCTGGTAGGGTTATTCTGGCTACCTACAATACAGTTGCTTTATCAGAGAAGAAGGTTGGAACTGAAAGGACTTGTAAGATCTGATAGCCCAACTTCATTTTACCCAAGAGAGAAAAAAAAAAAAATGATGCTCATGAAGTTTGAGTGGTTATCGCTGCCCACACAGGAAGCTGGTGGCATTCACGTGGGTAACAGCTATCACTTCAGCAGAGTCATATTTTAAAAACTTGAAATATGTTAGGTAACTTAATCCTCCCAACAATCTTACAAAGTAGGAAAGTCTTGATCATTTTACAGGTCAGAAGAGTCTGTGTTACTCGTTTCAGGTAAAAGCCAGGAAGTAGCCAAGCAAACACTCACAGGCATCTATGATAGAGAAATTCATGGGTTTTTTGAAGTAGATGAATTTACGTTGTGATTCTTGTATCAGCACTTACCAGCTATGAGATTTGGGGCAGTCTACTAAACCTAAGCCTCTGTCCCCTCATCTGTAAAAGAGGGTAATGTAGGATAGTTGTAAAGATTAAATGAGATCATATGTGTCTTAGCATAGTGCCTGGCACTTAGTAAATACTGAGTAAACAGTAGCTATGATTATTATTATCATTATTTTTATATCTCAGTCCTCTGGAGTCTAGGACTTGCCAGTAAACTGCATATCTTATTGTCAGATTTCTTCCAAACACTTCTATAAATGTGATGCTTGTAAAGCCTTCAGTCATATTTTTCAGTATCGGAGCTGAATTAGGTAAAAGTACATAGCCTCCCCAACCAAAGTAATTAAAAAAATTTTTTTAGTCTTCTTTCTTGTTCTTAGTTTTTTAATGTAATTAAAGGTATACATAGTTTCCAGACTTGTTAAACGCATTTTATTCTTCTCTTACCTCTTTTACCCTCTTACTCTATCCATACCTGAAAATGGCTCCTGTCAATGACTCTCTCCTCACTGCCCCCTTCTCCCACACTCCCTATATAGAAATATATAATTATATAAACATAGAATTCTATTGTATTACCCAAAGCCACCTTAGGTAAAAATGTAAATACATGATCATCCAATTTCAGCATCTAGAGTTGCCTGGAAGTCATGTCATCCAATGATTTTTGGGGGAGAGTGTGAGTTGAGGGGTGTGGATGAGGGTTTATGATTTTAAGTTATACTCCAACCAGCATCATTCCATCATGACAGCATGATTTATCTTACACACAGTTTTAAAGTTTCCTGAATAGCCAGTAATTCTCTCCCTGCCACTCCCATCAAGCCAATAGCTGTGTAGATTTAGAAATGTTAGTCCAGGCATTGATCTTTTGGGGAATAACAGTAGTAAGAGTGTTGGTTCACCTGGATGTGGGGTTCTGTATTATAAAACTATTTCAGGTAAGGAAAGGTGATTAAAGGCAGCAGCGTTTTTCTGGGATCAGTTGTCTTAAAATTTAGGTGCCTTACTATTCCTATGGATTCTGAATCTCGTGAAGGTTGTAACTGTATCCAAAGTTATTCCAAAATACATAAGTCTCTATTATGGGAGCTCTTTGCTAAGGGTAGGATAGAAGCCGGTTTAAGAGCTTGGAAGTAGAGTGTGGGGAGAAGAATGATGTTGAAAAACACCTGGAAAGTGTCTTTAGATTTTAAATTTCATGAGGGATAATTTATTATGCTGAATTACTCTAATATTCCTTTCAACTCTATAACTGGATGATGTTGATAATTGATTCCTTTATGCTTCTTCTTGTATCCAAAAGAGTTGGTCAGTGGAGCCAACCACTCTTTATCTATGATTTAAATAGAGAAAACCACAATAATATGGAATCGACAATAGATCATGGTTTTATCTTCCAAGATATTGAGACTCAAATTCATTTATTTATTTCATCCGTCTATTCAACAAATATTAGTTGAGCACACACTGTGTTCCACCAAAACTTGACAGGTTCTGTAGAAGTGACTTAAACCAACCCAAGCAAGAGAACACTCCTTTATTTTTAAAGAGGGACAGTCTTTTCTAATAATCATAATACTTGGGCATGCTTGCCCTGAGACACCCCAAATTTATCAGAAGGTTGCTTTGAGAATGTGGAATCAGAACAGTGACTGTTGTCTGCTTTTTTTTGTTTATTTCCTCATACTATGGTATCACCTGCAATACATACCTCTGCTATAGCAGCAATGATTATATTCATTCAGTACCCATTCTACACAATTTGTCAAGTGAATGTTATGAGCCCAACACTATATGAGGTGCTGGAAAAAAGGCTACCATTTATTGAGCACTTAATGTGTACCACTCACTTTTACAGATCCAGCAATTTTTTTTTTAATGTTTCTTCTGATTCTTTTTCTTTTAATTTTTTTTTAAATTAATTTATTTATTTTTTATTTTATGGCTGTGTTGGGTCTTCGGCCCTGTGCGAGGGCCCTCTCCAGCCGCGGCAAGCGGGGGCCACTCCTCATCACGGTGCGCGGGCCTCTCACCATCGCGGCCTCTCCCATTGCGGAGCACAGGCTCCAGACACGCAGGCTCAGCAATTGTGGCTCACGGGCCCAGTTGCTCCACGGCACGCGGGATCCTCCCAGACCAGGGCTCGAACCCGTGTGCCCTGCATCGGCAGGCAGATTCCCAACCACTGCGCCACCAGGGAAGCCCCAGATCCAGCAATTTATGTGTAGAAGATTTGTGTACCAATAACTCACCCAAGATTACGTACCTTTCCTTACCTGTCTCTTCCACCACTTGATGATGTCACCTGCCTTCTCTTTAGTGCCTCTCCTTACCCCCTGGGGTCAATCCTGAGATATCAGTAAATTGCCAATTAGTCAGCAATACCTAACATCACAGTGCTTACTTTTATGCTCTCCATTTCCCCAAAATTAAAGACTTGAAACTAATGATAAATAGAGCTGGGTTTGGTCTAAAATAAGGCCAGTATTACAGCTGGAGCACCAGTAGGCCATGGTCTTTATGTTCTGTCTCACAGTGGCAGTAGACTTGGAGTGAAGCAGCCAGCCATTCTTTCTGTCTCCCTCCTCCCTCTCCTTTTCTCTCCTCTCTTTCCCCAGAAACATGTATCTGTGAGACAGCTGGGAAAGATTAGACTTAGAGGTATGGCCTGGGAAAGAAATGTTTTTCTCTTTGTCAGGTCTTGGGTGGATAGGACATGGTGATTTCCCTTATCAAGCAACCCTTCTTAAAGAGCTCGGTGACTGCACTTAAACCTATTCTGTGGGTAGAAGCTGGGAGGGTCTTGGGAAGTGGGCCAGGTGGTGGGAGGTCTAAACACTACAAGGTAGGTCAATGTGAGACTCGACTTTCCTAATGAGGAGAAACACTGGTCCATGTATGAAACATACAGGTCCTATTGACCTGGCAAATAAAAGTACAAGATTGACATGAAGGATATAAGAGGATGAGAATATAGAAAATCAAATGTAAGGTGGAAAAAGTGTAAACAAATACAATCGGGTTAAGACAATCACTTTTAACATCCATATGCGAGGATATTACATAAGTAATAAGAATAATGTGAAATCATGTTCATTGTCTTGTTAATGCAGACACAAAGTATTGATAAGAAAAAAAGTTACAAAAGAGTAGAGAGTGTACAACTGCAAAATAGAAGAAAAAGTATGTTTCTATAGAAGGATGGTCCTAACATGTTACTAGTGGTTTGCATTGGGTGGTGAGATGACAGGTGACTTAATTTCTTCTTTATGCATATTTGTATTTTCTATAACACATTTATATTTGTATTTTTTAAATGTTTTTAAACAGTAGAACCTGAAAAATAAAAATTTTGTTCCAGTGCTTCTATACTAAAAGCAGGAAGCAGTTTATAACTGTTAAATTTGGCCACCAAATACATGGGTTATTTTGGTCTCATGACAGATGTTTATAGAACAGGGTGTCCCAGCCTCTCCGAAGTCAGACCTGCCGACTTTGTGCTTTGCACACTGCAGTCTGCTGTGGACATGAGGAAAGTCAAAGCTGAAAAGGAATTTAATACCCCTAGTTCTGTCGGGGCTAGGGAAGAGGCAGAACCAGCAAGGGACTACTTTGGTTGTCAACAAATTCTCAGCATTTTCTCTAGCTCTCGCAGTGTCTGGACCTGCGAATGTCTTTTTTTTTTTTTTTTTTTTTTTTTTTTTTTGGAGCTGCGAATGTCTTGAAACATCCATTTCCAGCTCTGCTGTACTTCTTCCCCATCATGCTGTGCTAAGTACCATCAACAGTGAGAGAGCTAACAGTAGGAGAAGGCAGGTGTATTTTTTAAAAAAGTCCCAAGCCCTCTAGTAGCACAGCAGTCTGAGGCCACTTATCCTGACCGGTGCTGCTCAGAACCTGCGTGTGCCAGGATTCTCCGCAGCTTAATACACGGCATCATTATGGGATAGAGGCATTTGTCTTCATAGTCATAAGCTGAGTGATCAAGAAAAGTTAAAATGTTGGTAATAATATTTGCCGATTTATTGAAAACCTTCCATCGTCAGGATGATTATCAGGGCTTTATAGTACAAGTAGTATATATATAATATGTGTAATTATATATGTGTGTGTGTGTGTGTATATATATATACAGTTGACCCTTAAACAACACAGGCGTTAGGGGCACCAACCCTCTGCCCAGTTGAAAATCCGCTTATAATTAACAGTCTTCCCTCTGTATCAATGGATTCAACCAGCCTCAGACCATGTGCTACTGTAGTATTTACTAATGACAAAAATGCATGTATCAACCCACGCATGTTTGAACCCACGCAGTTCAAACCTGTGTTGTGCAAAAGTCAACTGTGTATATATATATAAATCTAAATACCCACACACATACATACATATATATATATATTTTTCAGTTAATGTGTATATGTCCTGTTTAAGAAGGCAAGCAACCGTGTAATGTTTTTAAATAATTTCCGTTCAAAATGGTTTTTTTTCTTTTTTACTTTTCCACTTAAAAGAGAACCACATCAGCCACTTGGAATAACAATAAAAACGAAGATCTTTTCCTTGTGTTCTCTTTTCCTGCTACTTGTTTTATAATAATAAAGCAAGCAGTAAGTTGTGGTTGGAGAGGTGAAAAGAAATGGGACACTATCTGAGTCTTTCTGCTGAGTGGAGAGAACTTACCAACTGTTCTGGGTCCCAAAGCATCAAACACATAAGATTTTATCCACCCATTCCTTTTCCTTTCTTATTCCCGCTGTCCTTGAGGACACAACTGTGGTCCTGGTGGCAGCTGGCAGTCGAAGGGGCTGCTGGGGGTGTCCTTCAAGGCCTCTGCCAGCATCTCACAGCCGCTTGCATGTATCCTGTTCTGAGCAGACGTCCCACCCTCGCCCTTTCATCACCCAACTCTCTCATTTCCTCATTGCCTTGGTCTCGTCTGTCCCAGCAGCCAAAGCAGGACCTTTTGATCAGGATTCTTTTGTGGTCTTCAACACAGAAAAACACAAATTGCAATTCCTCTCTTTCCAGTGGTCGTCATTGAGTCTTACCATCCACCTCCACAAGGCCTCAGTAACTTCCGGCGGCATTACCTTGGGGTTCCGTTGTGTCTGTTTCCTCCCTGCACCAGTTCGAACCATTGAAACCATTACTGCCTCTCCCTTTATCCTTTCTTTCCTTGCCTCCAACCCACTTCCAGTTGATACACATAAAGTTGTAAGAGCAGTGGCCAGTCCATAGCTGTTATAGCGCGTGTTGGTAATTGCTGTTAGCATCGTGGTCATCCTCACTCAGACTGTGACAGCCCTGAGAATAGGGGCAGGCCTTATTCACACGCATACGCCCAGTACCCAGCCCAGCAACTGCGTATGGAATTGAACTGAATTATTTAGTGCCCTCACTATGCCACCTCATGCACAGAGAAGTTGGAGGGAACAGAAATAGGTTGAAATTCAGGAGACTTTTTTTCCTGCTAGAGCAAAGCATTTTGACAGATATTTGGGTGGGAATAAAGCTAAGAGATTTGGAGAAAGCCCTGGATGCTATAACACCCTCACCTGTTAGCTCAGACCTTTGCAGTCTGCTGCCAGACAGGACATCAGTGAAGAGCCCTGGAATCCGTCAGTACCTGTGCTTGGAAGTCTCCCACTGTCCTGGGCTTGTCCTACTTCATTGTTTGGAAAGAGGATGCAGCCACACTGAACCTCTGTGCCCCCGGCTGTTGGACGATTTGTATTCTTTGTGCTGATGGGGTAGCCGGGCAAAGCAGGGCTAGATGAACTCTCAGCCTGGCGAGCTTCCACTATGGGGATTTGTCAGGCTACTTGGTAGAGACTTTCCCCAGGGGCAGTGAAATATGAGTCAAAATAACCTTCTCACTGTAGGTCCCTGTTCATTCCACCACTCAAATACCATATAGAATGAAGGTTCCTTAGCTGTATATACAAGGCCCTCCTTCATTAATATACCCTTGGCTCCAGCCACCCTGTCCTCCAGGCCTGTGCCTTCCTGTCTCCACATCACAGCCCACCCCTGAAATGCCCTTCCCCTATCTGCATGTGCCTATACCTTCCTGATCTTTCAAGGTCATCGAAAATGTGAATTCCCTTTACCAGGTGGGCCAATCTTAGGATGCCCAGCACATCCACAGTCCCTTCTACAGGGATTCCACCGATAACTCTACTTTGGAGGGAAGTAGCCCAAGTGGTCCCTTAATCATAACTTCCTGGTTGTGTAACTTGTGACCCTTCTCCCTCTGCTACTGCTGACTGGTGAGGTGGCGGGGAGCCCTGGCCAGCAGATAACTAGGTGAACAGATGAGAGCTTTGCCCAACAGGGATCTGAATACACTGGGCCAATCATATTCTCTCTTAGGCAATTTTAATGTAAACTAGAGAAACGGAAACACAGTGGTAGAAGGCAGGCCAAGAGACCTTGAGGCAGTAGGTCCTGGAGAAACTGCCAGCCAACAAAAGCCATAATTAAGCAAAAGCCAAAAGATAAGTGCAGTAAGGCATGAGGAAATTAGTTGATTGTAGCAGGAATCATAGGGAGACATTCAGGAACCCAGGACCCTAAGAATAATTACCTTGTCACCTGTGCTCTGGTAGATCCATACCCCCAACCTGTTTCCAGCCTACTTTCCTGACCCCATAGGTCCCACTGAGGACCAGCTTCATAATTTACAGGGCCTGGTGAAAAATGAAAATGCTACATTCCTTGTTCAAAAATGTTTAAGAATTTCAAGACAGCAGCCCTACTTTTAGTAAACCAAGTGAGTCTCTGTTCCTCGCAACTATAATAGTTTGGCTGAAATATTCCTTGATCCCCTTCAATTGTAACTAATCTGGCTTTGAAGTGGGTTTCTTTATAACTCCAAGGTATGGTATTGTATTTGTATCCTTGAAGCACTTAGCACTCTCCGTACTGCGCTGGTGGTTATTGGGATGCCTTATCTCCCCTCCTAGAATGCCTGGTTTATCTTTCTTGCCTCACAGCCTGTTTATATCCAGCTCACTTTGTTATACCAACCAACTAGCAAAGGGATCATCTTGTCTCCTGTTTGAAGCAAGTTACCAGGAGTAGTTACATGACCAAGGTTAAGACTGAACTATCCAGTTCTTGGGATCATTCCTTGCACAAAATATGCCCCTGGTGTTAGAATTATCACAGCTGGGCGTGTCCATCTGATAAGGGAGGAATAACATTCTAGTGATCACAGAATCCCTGCTCATAGACATTAGTTTCAGTAATTACCAAAAGAGGCTTTGGGGGCTCTTGAGTTGGCAAAGTAGGCTTATAGGTTATATCACATGTATTAAGCACTTAACTTTGTGTCATTAACTGTACTAATTTACCTACACCAGCTTCCTTAACTTGATTCTCACCATGAACACAACACAAAGGTGCCATTGTGCCCATAGGACAATAATGGAAAGAACTAAGGCTTTGATTACACGGACCAGGGTGATTAAAAAAAAAAAAAAAATAGCAGAAGGCACAACGAAGAGCATTTGTGCACACTCTTAGCCTCTACCTCTGTTGCTTCATCAATGTGCAGTTTCACTCAGCCTACAAGAGTGGCCCTGGGCAAATTAGTGTCTACTGCTCCCTTCTCTCCCTCACTTGAGACATTTGTCCCGCCTCTTTGGGAATTGCTACCTGTCCCGCAGGTATCCATTCCTAGCACGCTCCCCCATCATGCCTGTTATTAAAGAAAAAACATTCTCTGCTAAACTAGGGATTCCTAGTATTTGCATTTTTTAAAAAAAGAGTCCAGAATATTAATCTGAAGCATGATGCTTCTAAACCTTTCCTACAGCAGTGATCTGAAAGGCAGAGGAAGATGGTCAGCCACTCCAAATGGAAGTTTTCTTCAAGTCTTGCGGATTATTTGTAAAATCCATGAAAATTTTGTGTTCTTCTCCATAATGTGTTTATGTTGGTATTAAAATAACAATTACTATCATCAGACTTGATTGAAGTAGAACTCTTACTAAATTATTTAACTCTCCGTCCCCACCCACCCAAACTCTTAGTCAAAATGGAGCTCTTAAAACATGTGTCATATCTATTATGTGGTTCTTATATCCACTGGCTCACCTCTGAATCCTGCAGTCTTGTTAACTGAAAAGTAATAAGTTAATAAATTGTTAAAGGCAGAATTTGGGCACGAGAGAGGGAGTGAATGATGGAGGAGAAGGATGTCTTCCCTGTGGGCAATTCACACTGCTGTCCCATTTCCTGGAGATGCCTTTTTGGGTGTCAGAGTCATACGTCGAGAAGCAAGAGCCTTCTGTCTGGGCTGTTGAGCACACACCTGACATATGGCTTGGGGTGGAGTTGTCATGCTGATTAGCACCACTTACAATCAGAACATGTCTAAAAGAAGGAACTTGAAACCATGACAGGACAATGATAGCAAACAATATTAGAGCACTAAAAAATAAACTAGACATTTGGTAAGTGATTTTTTTTCAATATATATCATTTTATTCAATACATACAGCAGCCTTTTGAGGTATAGTTATCATCTAAATTTTACAGATGGGAAAATTATGGCTCAGAGAGATTGAATAGCTTGTCTAAGGTCCTATAGTCGTAGCTGGTAGATGACTTGGCAAGATTGTTGATTATCTGCTCAGTTGCCACTCCCTCTTTCTTTGCTGACTGAGCCATGATTGGGTTCATCCTATTCTAAGGAGTCATGTCTTTCTAGAGAGGCTGGGTCCATCTCTGGGCCCATTGGGAGTAAGGGAGATGATGAGCCTTAAAAGTTTAAGCCAGTCGTGGTCATTGCATCAACCTTGTCAGATGACAAGCAGAGGCTTTATCCTTTCCTCCAGTGAGCAGATAGAGTGATAGCTGATCCCTCTGAACCAACCAGGGACTAGGCAGAGTTTTTGAAAGTTTCTGTCTACATCTGATTCTCTTCTCTTCATAAAGGATAGTTTTCAAAATCTTTTGACCGAGAGCCTAGTATGTTCACTGGGGCACCTTCGCCTGGTAGCCTTGAACTTGAATCCTAATCCACATCACAGTTAGACCACAGGAAACCCCACTCAGTTTTGCAGTGGTTTTCTTCTTAGCTATTTAGCCTAATACTCTATACAGCTCCAGAATTTGACAAAAGTCTTGGGGAGAAACTGGCCTGTGCATTAGGCTCAGTTCTCTGAACTTCTGTTACCACTTGGACATCAACCCTGCAAGTCTTTGATTTTGTCTTCCTGGTGGCTTCATGAAACCACCAAAGGTCTCTGGTTTCTCTGTTCCCCAGCAGTGACCCAGTGTTCGGGCAAAGTCCAGGTTCTCAGCCTCTTACCTCGAGCCCCGATTTGGCAGATACCCCCAAAACAAAAGAGGCTGCAGAAATCGCGTCTCTCCACAGTTCTCCTTGCTCTAGGACCCTGTGCCCTCCAGTCTGTGTTGCATCAGCACCTTTCTGATGCCTTTAAATATTAGAGGATTTAAAAATTTTACCCAGTTCAGTTTTTCTCAGTGGCAGCCTTGGTCAGCCACAAGCTTAGCCATGTCTTTCCTCAGAAAATAAAGCAGATGATGTAAACTGACAGTCTTTTCTTATAATTTTTTATCCTACACATTTTCAGTTTTCAGAAAAGTTGAATCAATATCATTACACGCATCGCACACGTTCAAAAATTATTACCACTTGGCTATATTTGCTCTATCATCTAATTTCTGCTGAACCATTTTAAAGCAGTTTGCAATCTTATGGCACTTCCATCACAAATAATTCACTATATATCTTCTAAAAATGAGAATATTTCCTTATACCATGGTACCATATTATACCTTAAAAATTAACAGTGATCTCCTTATATCATCTACTAACTAGTCCATAGTCAAATTTTCCATTGTCCTCAAAATACTATCTATAGCTGTTTCTTCCAGCTAAGATGAAATTATGCATTAGCTATAATGTTTCTTTTAATCTAGACTCTTTTTTTCATGACATTAACAGTGTGAAGATGCCAGAGCAGTAGATTCAGATTAAATACTTTTGGTGAGGACAGTGCACGGATGATCTGCGTAGGCATCCTGCATCATCTCAGCAGACACGTGTTGTCCATTGCTTCACTGTTAGTGATGCTAATGTCATCGCTAGGTTAAGGTGGTGACAGTCAGATCTTTCCACTGTAGAAATATTTTCCCTTTGTCACTGCCAAGTCATCCAGCACTGTGCAAGTGTCCTGTTCCCCACCAATCTTTCACTTACTGGATTTAGTATTTATTGATGATTCTTGCCTGAGTAAATTATTTTATTGAAGATTGCAACATGGGAAATTTTTTAATTCTGTCATTCACCCTTCATTCATTACCTGGCATTCGTTTCTGTTTCATACTTGTTTTATAAGCTTCCCCTCATCAACTGAGGATAAGCTGTAGTTCCTCCCACTTATGGAGGATAAGTTCTAGTACTTTTCTGAATAAGGAGATGAAATGTCACCCTTAATGCTGGTAAATAAGTTTATTTCTTTTTTGAGTATAAGCATGGACTTGTGGATCTTTATTTGTTTGATATGTTCAAGAATTACAGTCATTGTTCTTCTTGATATTTAAATTATGCCAAATATCACCCATGGTAGTTCCTCTCACCTGGCTTGTGTGTCATATTTGAGTACTTCTGTGCTTTCTGGCACAGTAAGATGTTCTATTCTCACCTCTCAACACTCAAGTTATTTCTTCAAGAAGTCTTGGCTCCTTTAACTGGGGAATAGTATGATTAGGGAAACCAAGGTAATCAGACTAGTAGTGCTCATTACTATAAGGATGACATTGCATCAAGGCCCTTTCCATAGACAGAGATACGTTGTATGGTTGACCCTTGAACAATGCAGGGGTTTGGGTACCAACCATCCATGCGGTATAACTTTATAGTTGGCCTTCCATATCCATGGTTCCACATCCACAGATTCAACCAACTGTGGATTGTTTAGTACTGTAGTATGTATTTAGTGACAAAATCCACATATAAGTGGATCCTACAAGTTCTAACCCATGTTGTTCAAGGGTCTGCTATGTGTGTGTGTGTATTAACATATATATGTTATATTTGTATCTCTTTTTGTTTCCACTGAAAATCTTGGTTGCTAGCAATATATTTCCTAATTTTTCTGTCCTACAAATATATAAAATAATTTCATAATTATAGTACTGTTACCATTAAATCTTGGGATATATTCCACTAAAAATGAACAGTCAAAAGTCAATTGAAATGATTCCTTTTAATGGGTGAATATATTACCAATTTGATATATTCTTAGGTTCATTTGGTTTCAGTTTGTTTTCACTTTTATAGTTTAATTTTTTTTATGTTTTATTTTGTTTTTGAATGTGCAAATGTATCCATTGCCTCCTATGCATTCCGCTGATGAGGGAGAGATTGTCACGTAGGATTAGGGGAATAGCCAGACACACAATACCTGACACCAGACAGATAAGATAGCAGCCACATACATTCACAGCCCAGGGGAGGACACTGCATGTCCTTCAGGGCCACATAGGGGTTGCACTCAGGAACAGAGTGAACAACCAGTAGCTGGGGGGGGCAAGCTTTGTAGTATCAAGAGGGTGAGGTGCCCCTGGTTCCTGTGGGAGGATATAATTGACTTGTTTGAATAATTCTGTAAGCTGGCAGAGAGCTGGAACCCCCTACTCAGAGATAATCAGGAACTGTGCCTGGTCTCTTCGCTGTGGAGAGTTGTTCAGCTGAAGGACCTTATCCACAGGAGCAGAGTCTGGGAGGAAGGGGGACTTGAGTTCAAGGCCCTCCTGATTTTGCCAGATGTCAAGGCAGCACATCATATCAAGCCTTACTTTAGGTCTTAGACAACAGTAGAACATTTATGTGGCTCAAAAGTCAAAACTAAAAATGGAAACTTCAGAAAAGTATTGTTTCAGTTCTTACCCCTTCCACTCTATTTTCCATGTAGATGGCCTATTTTCTTTGTTTTTGATTTATTTTTCTAGTGTTTCATTTTGAAAATAATAAGCACATCAGCAAATTTCTCTTTCTACTATGTATCATCTATCTATCTATCATCTCTCTTTCCCCTTCCTTTCTCACACAAAATAAGCATACTATATACATTGCTCTGCATCTTGCTGCTTTTAGCAAGAACACTTCATATTACTACATAGAGGTCTTTGTCATATGTGTGTGTGTGTATATATATATATATATATATATATATATTTTACAGCTACATGTATGGAAGTAACCATAGTTTATTTAACCAGTCCTTTATTTTAATAGATGTTTGAGATATTTACAATCTTTTGATATTACAAATACTTCCATAATAAATAACATTGTACATATGTTATTTTGTTTTGGGGGGGTATATCTTCCTGAAAGAGACTAAAAGTGGGATTGCTGAGTCAAAATGTAAATTCATGTAAAATTTTGTTACTTATTGCCAAGTCCCTGTTCATGTGAAGTTGTGCTATTTTCCACTTCCCAACAGTAATTTATGCCTCCCTATTCCCTCACTGACAGTATATTTTCAAACTTTTGGAGTTTTTGCCAGTATGAGAAATGTTATATCAGTGAAGTTTTATTTGTATTTCTCATCTGAATGGGATTCATGGATCTTTTCGTGCATTTAATTCATATTTAGATTTATTTTTCTCTGAAATGTTTGTTATGGTCTTTTGCTTAACATTTTCATAGATTTCTTGCCTTTTCTTCTAGATTTTTAAGAGCTCTTTATATATTGGAAGATTAGTCCTTTTTTTGTAATATAAGTAGCAAATATTTACTCCCAGTTGGACATTTTCTTTAAATTTGATTATGATGTTCTTTGCTATACAGAATAATTTTAATTTTAATATATTTGAGTTAAAATTTTTTCCTTTATTGTTTCTGGATCTTCCCCACTCCCAGGTAATAAATGAATTCACCTATGTTTTCTCCAAGTACTTGCACGGTTTCATATTTTGGCAGTTAGATCTCTGCATAAACTCCATTTGGAGTTTATCCTGGTATATGGTGTAAAGTATGAATTCAATCTTAACTTTTTCCAAATGATTAATTGTTCCAGTACTTATTATGAAAATGTCTATTTTCTCAAATGATTTGATATATCACCTTTATCAAATAAATTTCTACATGTACTTTTAATGCAGTGTTTATCAAATGTATCCATCAGTGTTATACTCATTTGATTAAATGTGTTGGAAGTTTTCTTTCTTTGCGTCTGCTCTGGAAGAGTTCAAATAGCATTGGGTGTGTCTAGTCTCTGGAGGTTGGGTAGAATCTTTGTGAACATACATATGAGCCTGATGGTTTCTGAGGGTTTGTAGCACCTTGATAACTTTCACTATTTCTTCTCTAGAATTTTTTCTTTTTAGCCTTTACTGCACTCAGTTTTGATGAACTCTGTTTTCCTAGAAAATTATCCATTTCATCTAGGTTTTTCAATTTATTTCTGTAGAACTGTTCTAAATAACCTTTTATGGCTTTTCATGTTTCCTTTCTTTCAATAATATTTTTCCTTCTATCCTTCCTTATTTTGCATAATTGTGCTTTTTCCTTTTATTTCTTTTGTATAGCCAACTAATAGTCTGCCTATTTTGTTGATTTTTACAAAGAACAGTCTTTTTAAAAAGTAATTCTACCCCTTTCTATATTTTAACTTAATTTCTCAAGTCAGTCATTTTCAAAACAAAGAAACAAACACCTGCAAATAAGCAATTGTAGAGTGTACCCTTAATTGTAACTGGAAAGAGGACTACATCTATTAGACAGATCACTCATTTTCCCCCAAAGCTCAGCCTTTACGATTTTCTCCATCTATATGTTGAACTTCAAAAGCCTGCAGGTCCATGTAGCTGAACCATAGACTGTTCCATTTTTCAAGCCTCCTCCAGCTTTTACTGACTTCTCAATGGTGATAGGTTTAATTAGTCTTTATTTGTTCATCTCCTTGCTTCACAGGACAATAAGGCAGCAACTCCAGGGACCACGGGCTTAGCCAGGGGTGCTTTTGATAATGGAGGAAAAAGCCACACGCCAAGAATAGAAATTCTGCTTTTACACTAATGGAGGAATGTCGTCCTTCCTAACCCCAAATTTGAGGCAGTTCTTTGGGGATTCTTAACAGTAAAGTTCTTATGCGCTCTAGAAGAAATAGGCCTGGGGCTGAGAGGTGTATCTTGGACAAATGGGCAATGTGTTCTCACTGGTTTCCCCATTTGCCTTTCCTCTTCCTCCCTCTATACAGGCCCTTCTCTTTTTGCCCACCTTCAATGCACCAGATTATTTGAAATCCAAACCCAGTGAAGCCCTGTTTTTAGATTTCTTCCTGGTAAAGTTTAGTAATCTTTTCTTTTAAAAGTTTTTATTATGGACCTTTTTGCTTATCTTTTCTTCTAGGAATTATATGGTTTCAGGTCTTACATTCAAGTTTTTTTGTTTGTGTTTTTGTTTGTTTTTTTATTTTTATAGTTACTTTTATTTTAAAAAAACATAAAATATGTACATGAAGAGTTTTCAACAAGCATATGCTGAAGATATATTTTTAAAACAAGGCAACAAACACTCATAATGGACTTAATATTAGTATGTACATACTGTAATTTTATGAAACTAAAGCAGTTTCTGCTTAGCATTTAGTTTTAAATGTCCAAACTTGTGGCATTTATACTTCATTCTGCAAGCATTTTCTCTATGTGGTGATAGGTATGACACTTCCCAAGAAAAGTGTTTATGTTGGTCATATGGCATAAGTTTTATATTTTTGCAGAGATGAGCATGGCTCTAAATATGAATAATGCTTTTGATATCAGATCTAAGAGTAAAATGCAATACATATTTGGATTTACCCTGTTGGATTAATCCCCTACTCAACCCAACCCCAGTATATGGTAATTTAGTTCTCAAATAGAAATTTTCCTTTAGAAATGACTTATTAGCATATGATAAAATTGTTTTTCTTATCATACTAGCATGGCAAATAAGTATCTGTTTTTGTTTTTTTTTTTTAAACATCTTTATTGAAGTACAATTGCCCCACAATGGTGTGTCAGCCTCTGCTCTATAACAAAGTGAATCAGCCATACATATACAATATGTTCCCATTTCTCTTCCCTCTTGCATCTCCCTCCCTCCCACCCTCCCCATCCCACCCCTCTAGGCGGCCACAAAGCACAGAGCTGATCTCCCCGCGCCATGCGGCTGCCCCCCACTAGTTATCTATTTTACATTTGGTAGTGTATATATGTCCATGACACTCTCTTACCCTGTCACATCTCACCCCACCCCCTCCCCATATCCTCAAGTCTATTCTCTAGTAGGTCTGTGTCTTTATTCCCGTCTTGCCACTAGGTTCTTCATGGCCTTTTTTTTTTTTTTCCTTAGATTCCGTATATATGTGTTAGCATACTGTATTTGTTTTTCTCTTTCTGACTTACTTCACTCTGTATGACAGACTCTAACTCCATCCACCTCATTACAAATACCTCCATTTCATTTCTTTTTATGGCTGAGTAATATTCCATTGTATATATGTGCCACATCTTCTTTCTCCATTCATCTGTCGATGGACATTTAGGTTGCTTCCATGTCCTGGCTATTGTAAATAGAGCTGCAATGAACATTTTGGTACATGACTCTTTTTGACCTATGGTTTTCTCAGGGTATATGCCCAGTAGTGGGATTGCTGGGTCGTATGGTAGTTCTATTTGTAGTTTTTTAAGGAACCTCCATACTGTTCTCCATAGTGGCTGTATCAATTTACATTCCCACCAACAGTGCAAGAGTGTTCCCTTTCCTCCACACCCTCTCCAGCATTTATTGTTTCTAGATTTTTTGATGATGGCCATTCTGACCGGTGTGAGATGATATCTCATTGTAGTTTTGATTTGCATTTCTCTAATGATTAATGATGTTGAGCATTCTTTCATGTGTCTGTAGGCCATCTGTATATCTTCTTTGGAGAAATGTCTATTTAGGTCTTCTGCCCATTTTTGGATTGGGTTGTTCGTTTTTTTGTTATTGAGCTGCATGAGCTGCTTGTAAATCTTGGAGATTAATCCTTTGTCAGTTGCTTCATTTGCAAATATTTTCTCCCGTTCTGATGGTTGTCTTTTGGTCTTGTTTATGGTTTCCTTTGCTGTGCAAAAGCTTTTAAGTTTCATTAGGTCCCATTTGTTTATTTGTGTTCTTATTTCCATTTCTCTGGGAGCTGGGTCAAAAAGAATCTTGCTGTGATGTATGTCATAGAGTGTTCTGCCTATGTTTTCCTCTAAGAGTTTGATAGTGTCTGCCCTTACACTTAGGTCTTTAATCCATTTTGAGTTTATTTTTGTGCATGGTGTTAGGGAGTGTTCTAATTTCATACTTTTACATGCAGCTGTCCAATTTTCCCAGCACCACTTATTGAAGAGGCTGTCTTTTCTCCACTGTATATGCTTGCCTCCTTTATCAAAGATAAGGTGACCATATGTGTGTGGGTTTATCTCTGGGCTTTCTATCCTGTTCCATTGATCTATATTTCTGTTTTTGTGCCAGTACCAAACTGTCTTGATTACTGAAGCTTTGTAATATAGTCTGAAGTCAGGGAGCCTGATTCCCCCAGCTCCATTTTTCGTTCTCAAGATTGCTTTGGCTATTCGGGGTCTTTTGTGTTTCCATACGAATTGTGAAATTTTTTGTTCTAGTTCTGTGAAAAATGCCAGTGGTAGTTTGATAGGGATTGCATTGAATCTGTAGATTGCTTTGGGTAGTAGAGTCATTTTCACAATGTTGATTCTTCCAATCCAGGAACATGGTATATTTCTCCATCTATTTGTATCATCTTTAATTTCTTTCATCAGTGTCTTATAATTTTCTGTATACAGGTCTTTTGTCTCCTTAGGTAGGTTTATTCCTAGATATTTTATTCTTCTTGTTGCAATGGTAAACGGGAGTGTTTTCTTAATTTCACTTTCAGATTTTTCGTCATTAGTGTATAGAAATGCAAGAGATTTCTGTGCATTAATTTTGTATCCTGCTACTTTACCAAATTCATTGATTAGCTCTAGGAGTTTTCTGGTAGCATCTTTAGGATTCTCTATGTATAGTATCATGTCATCTGCAAAGAGTGACAGCTTTACTTCTTCTTTTCCGATTTGGATTCCTTTTATTTCTTTGTCTTCTCTGATTGCTGTGGCTAACACTTCCAAAACTATGTTGAATAATAGTGGTGAGAGTGGGCAACCTTGTCTTGTTCCTGATCTTAGTGGAAATGGTTTCAGTTTTTCACCATTGAGGACAATGTTGGCTGTGGGTTTGTCATATATGGCCTTTATTATGTTGAGGAAAGTTCCCTCTATGCCTACTTTCTGCAGGGCTTTTATCATAAATGGGTGTTGAATTTTGTCGAAAGCTTTCTCTGCATCTATTGAGATGATCATATGGTTTTTCTCCTTCAATTTGTTAATATGGTGTATCACATTGACTGATTTGCGTATGTTGAAGAATCCTTGCATTCCTGGGATAAACCCCACTTGATCATGGTGTATGATCCTTTTAATGTGCTGTTGGATTCTGTTTGCTAGTATTTTGTTGAGGATTTTTGCATCTATGTTCATCAGTGATATTGGCCTGTAGTTTTCTTTCTTTGTGACATCTTTGTCTGGTTTTGGTATCAGGGTGATGGTGGCCTCGTAGAATGAGTTTGGGAGTGTTCCTCCCTCTGCAATATTTTGGAAGAGTTTCAGAAGGATAGGTGTTAGCTCTTCTCTAAATGTTTGATAGAATTCGCATGTGAAGCCATCTGGTCCTGGGCTTTTGTTTGTTGGAAGGTTTTTAATCACAGTTTCAATTTCAGTTCTTGTGATTGGTCTGTTCATATTTTCTATTTCTTCCTGGTTCAGTCTCGGCAGTTTGTGCATTTCTAAGAATCTGTCCATTTCTTCCAAGTTGTCCATTTTATTGGCATAGAGTTGCTTGTAGTAATCTCTCATGATCGTTTGTATTTCTGCAGTGTCAGTGGTTACTTCTCCTTTTTCATTTCTAATTCTATTGATTTGAGTCTTCTCCCTTTTTCTCTTGCTGAGTCTGGCTAATGGTTTATCAATTTTGTTTATCTTCTCAAAGAACCAGCTTTTAGTTTCATTGATTTTTGCTATTGTTTCCTTCATTTCTTTTTCATTTATTTCTGATCTGATCTTTATGATTTCTTTCCTTCTGCTGGCTTTGGGGGTTTTTTGTTCTTCTTTCTCTAATTGCTTTAGGTGCAAGGTTAGGTTGTTTATTCGAGATGTTTCCTGTTTCTTGAGGTAGGCTTGTATTGCTATAAACTTCCCTCTTAGCACTGCTTTTGCTGCGTCCCATAGGTTTTGGGTCGTCGTGTCTCCATTGTCATTTGTTTCTAGGTATTTTTTGATTTCCCCTTTGATTTCTTCAGTGATCACTTCGTTATTAAGCAGTGTATTGTGTAGCCTCCATGTGTTTGTATTTTTTACAGATCTTTTCCTGTAATTGATATCTAGTCTCATAGCGTTGTGGTCGGAAAAGATACTTGATACGATTTCAATTTTCTTAAATTTACCAAGGCTTGATTTGTGACCCAAGATATGATCTATCCTGGAGAATGTTCCATGAGCACTTGAGAAAAATGTGTATTCTGTTGTTTTTGGGTGGAATGTCCTATAAATATCCATTAAGTCCATCTTGTTTAATGTATCATTTAAAGCTTGTGTTTCCTTATTTATTTTCATTTTGGATGATCTGTCCATTGGTGAAAGTGGGGTGTTAAAGTCCCCTACTATGATTGTGTTGCTGTCGATTTCCCCTTTTATGGCTGTTAGTATTTGCCTTATGTACTGAGGTGCTCCTATGTTGGGTGCATAAATATTTACAATTGTTATACCTTCCTCTTGGATTGATCCCTTGATCATTATATAGTGTCCTTCTTTGTCTCTTGTAATAGTCTTTATTTTAAAGTCTATTTTGTCTGATATGAGAATTGCTACTCCAGCTTTCTTTTGATTTCCATTTGCATGGAATATCTTTTTCCATCCCCTCACTTTCAGTCTGGGTCTTGTTTTTGTATCCATTCAGCCAGCCTGTGTCTTTTGGTGGGAGCATTTAATCCATTTACATTCAAGGTAATTATCGATATGTATGTTCCTATTCCCATTTTCTTAAATGTTTTGGGTTTGTTATTGTAGGTGTTTTCCTTCTCTTGTGTTTCTTGCCTAGGGAAGTTCCTTTAGCATTTGTTGTAAAGCTGGTTTGGTGGTGCTGAACTCTCTCAGCTTTTGCTTGTCTGTAAAGGTTTTAATTTCTCCATCACATCTGAATGAGATCCTTGCTGGGTAGAGTAATCTTGGTTGTAGGTTTTTCTCCTTCATCACTTTAAGTATATCCTGCCACTCCCTTCTGGCTTGCAGAGTTTCTGCTGAAAGATCAGATGTTAACCTTATGGGGATTCCCTTGTGTGTTATTTGTTTTTTTTTTCCCTTGCTGCCTTAAATATGTTTTCCTTATATTTAATTTTTGACAGTTTGATTAATATGTGTCTTGGCGTGTTTCTCCTTGGGTTTATCCTGTATGGGACTCTCTGTGCTTCCAGGACTTGGTTAACTATTTCCTTTCCCATATTAGGGAAGTTTTCAACTATAATCTCTTCAAATATTTTCTCAGTCCCTTTCTTTTTCTCTTCTTCTTCTGGGACCCCTATAATTCGAATGTTGGTGCGTTTAATGTTGTCCCAGAGGTCTCTGAGACTGTCCTCAGTTCTTTTCATTCTTTTTTCTTTATCCTGCTCTGCAGTAGTTATTTCCACCATTTTATCTTCCAGGTCACTTATCCTTTCTTCTGCCTCAGTTATTCTGCTATTGATCCCATCTAGAGTATTTTTAATTTCATTTATTGTGTTTTTCATCGTTGCTTGGTTCCTCTTTAGTTCTTCTACGTCCTTGTTAAATGTTTCTTGCATTTTGTCTATTCTATTTCCCAGATTTTGGATCATCCTTACTATCATTATTCTGAATTCTTTTTCAGGTAGACTACCTATTTCCTCTTCATTTGTTAAGTCTGGTGTGTTTTGACCCTGTTCCTTCATCTGCTGTGTGTTTTTCTGTCATCTCATTTTGCTTATCTTACTGTGTTTGGGGTCTCCTTTTCACAGGCTGCAGGTTCGTAGTTCCCGTTGTTTTTGGTATCTGTCCCCAGTGGCTAAGGTTGGTTCAGTGGGTTGTGAAGGCTTCCTGGTGGAGGGAACTAGTGCCTGAGTTCTGGTGGATGAGGCTGGATCTTGTCTTTCTGGTGGGCACGTCCACGTCTTGTGGTGTATTTTGGGGTGTCTGTGGCCTTATTATGATTTTAGGCAGCCTCTCTGCTAATGGATGTGGCTGTGTTCCTGTCTTGCTAGTTGTTTGGCATAGGGTGTTCAGCACTGTAGCTTGCTGGTCATTGAGTGATGCTGGGTCTTGATGTTGAGATGGAGATCTCTGAGAGACTTTTGCCATTTGGTATTACGTGGAGCTGGGAGGTCTCTTGTGGACCAGTGTCCTGAAGTTGGCTCTCCCACCTCAGAGGCACGGCCCTGATGCCTGGCTGGAGCACCAAGAGCCTTTCATCCACACGGCTCAGAGTAAAAGGGAGAAAAAATAGAAAGAAAGAAAGAAAGAAAGAGGCTATAATATAGTGAAGTAAAATAAAGCTATTATAAAGCAGAGCTATACAGACAAAATCTCACCCAGAAGCATATACATATACACTCACAAAAAAAAGGAAAAGGGGAAAAATTAATATATCCTGCTCCGAAAGTCCACCTCCTGAATTTGGGATGATTCGTTGTCTATTCAGGTATTCAACAGATGCAGGCACATCAAGTTGTTTGTGGAGTTTTAATCCGCTGCTTCTGAGGCTGCTGGGAGAGATTTCCCCTTCTCTTCCCTGTTCGCACAGCTCCTGGGGTTCAGCTTTGGATTTGGACCCGCCTCTGCGTGTAGGTCGCCTGAGGGCGTCTATTCCCCGCTCAGACGGGACGGGGTTAAAGGAGCAGCTGCTTTGGGGGCTCTGGCTCACTCAGGCCGGGGGGAGGGAGCGGTACAGAGGAGGCGGGGCGAGCCTGCGGCGGCCGAGGCCGGCGTGACGTTGCACCAGCCTGAGGCGCGCTGTGCGTTCTCCCGGGGAAGTTGTCCCCGGATCACGGGACCCTGGCAGTGGCGGGCTGCACAGGCTACCGGGAGGGGCGGTGTGGAGAGTGACCTGTGCTCACACACAGGCTTTTTGGAGGCGGCAGCAGCAGCCCCAGCGTCTCACACCCGTCTCTGGGGTCCGCGCTGATCGCCGCGGCTCGCGCCCTTCTCTGGAGTTCGTTTAGGCGACGCTCTGAATCTCCTCTCCTTGTGCGCAGCGAAACAAAGAGGCAAGAAAAAGTCTCTTGCCTCTTCGGCAGCTGCAGACCTTTTCCCGGTCTCCCTCCCAGCCATCTGTGGTGCGCTAACCCCTTCAGGCTGTGTTCACGCCGCCAGCCCCAGTCCTCTCCCTGCGATCCGACCGAAGCCGAAGCCGAGCCTCAGCTCCCAGCCCCGCCCGCCCCGGCAGGTGAGCAGACGAGCCTCTCGGGCTGGTGAGCGCTGCTCGGCGCCGAGCCTCTGTGCGGGAGTCTCTCCGTTTTTTCCTCTGCGCCCCTGTTGCTGTGGGGTCTGCGCTGATAGCCGCGGCTCGCACCCGTCTCTGGAGTTCGTTTAGGCGGCGCTCTGAATCCCCTCTCCTCGCGCACCAGGAAACAAAGAGGGAAGAAAAAGTCTCTTGCCTCTTCGGCAGCTGCCGACTTTTTCCCCGGACTCCCTCCCGGCTAGCTGTGGTGCACTAACCCCTTCAGGCTGTGTTCACGCCGCCAACCCCAGTCCTCTCCCTGGGATCCGACCGAAGCCCGAGCCTCAGCTCCCAGCCCCGCCCGCCCCGGCGGGTGAGCAGACGAGCCTCTCGGGCTGGTGAGTGCTGGTCGGCACCGCTCCTCCGTGCGGGAACCTCTCCGCTTTGCCCTCCGCACCCCTGTGGCTGCGCTCTCCTCCGTGGCTCCGAAGCTTCCCCCCTCTGCCACCCGCAGTCTCTGCCCGCGAAGGGGCTTCCTAGTGCGTGGAAATCTTTCCTCCTTCACAGCTCCCTCCCACTGGTGCAGGTGCCGTCCCTATTCTTTTGTCTCTGTTATTTCTTTTTTTCTTTTGCCCTACCCAAGTACGGGGGCAGTTTCTTGCCTTTTTGGCGGTCGGACGTTTTCTGCCAGCGTTCAGTGGGTGTTCTGTAGGAGCAGTTCCACGTGTAGATGTATTTCTACTGTATCTGTGGGAAGGAAGGTGATCTCCGCGTCTTACTCTTCCGCCATCTTCTCTCCTCTACATTCAAGTTTTTAATCCATTATGAGTTAATTTTTGTATGTGGTGTTAGATAGTAGTCTAGTTTCATTCTTTTGCATGTGACCATCCAGTTTTAACAACACCATTTAAGACACTATCTTTTCCCCATCGTGTGTTATTGCCTCTTTTGTCGTAAATTAATTATAGGTTGCTGTGGGTAGAATGAACATTTTAACAATATTAATTCTTCCGATCCATGAGCACTTTATCAAGCTAAAAAGCAATAGGTAGGTAGGTAGATAAAAAATAGAATACTACTCAGCCATAAAAAAAGAATAAAGTTTTGCCATTTGTGACAACATGAATGGACTTTGAGGGTATTATACTAAGTGAAATAAGTCAGAAAAAGACAAATACCACATGATTTTAGTTATATGCGGAATCTAAAAAACAATACAAACAAAACAAAACCCAGACTTACAGATACAAAGAACAGATTGGTAGTTGTTGCAGGGGAAGGGGAGAGGGGGGATTGGGGGGCAAAGTGGGTGAAGGGGATTAAGAAATATAAACTTACAGTCATAAAATATGTCATGAGGATGTAATGTACAGCATGGGAAATATAGTCAGTAATGGTGTATTAACTGTAAGATGACAGATGGTAACTAAATTTATTGTGGTGACCATTTTGCATGGCATAAAAATGTTAAATCACTATGTCATACACCTGAGACTAATATAATACTGTATGTCAGTTATACCTCAATAAAAAAGAAAATGCAGACTAATTTCGAATTTAGTCTAAAATGGCCCAAAGTCTGGATAATGAAATCACTTATAAATTCTGCAACTTTCAGACACTTGTAAACATGCAAACCAAGTCAACAAATTATTGCCTTGTTTCACAAATAAATGAGAACATTTTTATTATGTACTATTAATAATTTTTAAATGGCTGCCTTGAAAGTGCTAGAAGTACCTGAAAGTAATTTATTCTAAGCTCTAAACTAATAACATTTATTGTTTGTTTTTCTGGTCTTATAAGTCATATAATTTCATTGCTGGAATTTGGAAAATAAGAAACTTAGCAAAAAGAAAAGAATAACTAAAAGGTAACAGTAGGCAAATGTTCATGAAATGACAAAAAAAGAAAAAAAATTGGGACCATTCTACTTCTCTATGAACAAGAAAAATGTGAATGGGCAAACAAGTGGTAGTCTATTTAGCAGCAAAAATGAACTAGAATTATATATATTAATGTCTACAAATCTCAAAAGTATGTTAAGTGAAGAACAGGATTCCGAATAGTATATACAGTATTGCACCATTTATAAAGCTTAAAACATGCAAAAATAACACTATGTATTATTTATGGATGTATACATATGTTGTGAAGTTTAAAATATTTGTGGAAATGATAAAGTGCATATTCAAGGTACTGGTTACTTGTTGGGAGGAATATATAGGAAAGGGATAGAAAAGGGATGCAGAGAGAGTCTATTGTGATTATAATTTAGTAAGCTGAGTAGTGGGTACATGAGCCTGAATATATTATTCTTGGTACTTTTTTATATATCTGAAATATTTTTCTTAAAAATAGGTGAAAAAATTGTTTTAGGATGAACTGACTCATAGATTAATCGTGAGTTATTGCAGACCCTGAGAGCAATTTGGGTAATGAAAAGTTCATTCAGCTATGAATATGAAGACCCAAGCTCTGGTCCAGTTTTGCCACTAATTAGCTGAGTGATTCTTAGTGAACCACAAATCACTATAGCTCTCGGTGCTGCATTCTTTTCCGAGATGAGGGACTTGAACCAGGAGATCTCCAAGTCTTTTCCAACCCCAAAGAGGAATTAAATCATCTTTCAACCTCCCGTTTCTTCAAATAGATGCTGTCTTTCTCAAGGACAGGAAACATGTCTTAACCACTTTACATTTTCAGTCTTTTCCAATATCCATAAACTCTCAATACATTTTTAAGGCCTTACGTAATAATATATAGCTTATAGTGACTGAATAAACAAACAACTACAACAAAAACAACAAAATTCTCTCTTTTCATCATTAGCTCCTCCTAAGCCAAAGGTGGTACCAAAGTGACCAGGCTCAGTTTTGGGTTGCATGCTTGAAGCAGCATCCCAGAGAGAAACTGTTTTCTCATTCAGCAAGGCACCTTTCTCCTTAGCTAGCCATGCCGATCAAGTGTGCTTTTGATTGCCAGAGACAGGAGAGGAAGGGTCCTTATGTCAACCAATCCCTACAACCAGAAGAGAATTTCACAAGGATGCCTCTTTGATGATGGGTCCGTGGGACTATCTTCTTGAGGATGGAAAGTTCAAAGTGTCAATCCGATTTTCTCTCCTTATAGAGCACACAGAAACACATCATTTGGGTAACCTACGTACATCTTCTTTTTCACTTGATCTCTCTGCTTCTCCCCTCTGCCCACACTGCTCCCGCCCCCGGGTATTGCTTGAGAGTCACTTTGGATCTCACTTTGTTCTGGAGTTTCTCCGTGCATCTTCTGTTCTGTTGGAAGCCTTGTTGAGAAATAGCAGGAAGATTTAACCAGGAATTGGAGGTGATAAAAGAGTGTGTCCAAATATGAGAAAATCAAGGCTGGGGTCTCATCTAGTCCCCTGTTATGAGGTGGGTGAGCTTTTAAGCCTAGGATGTAATTACGCTTTGAAAAGAGACCATGCTGGGAAAAAATGCACAATCCTCCCACAGACCACTTATACTGGACAATACTTAGAGATTATACCTAAATATGGGGAGGAATTCAATTGAATGGAATCAATGCCAGAAAATGTATAACCTAATTTGTCCTATTGTACATGGAGCACCAAGGGATAAAGCCGGAGAGTACTGAAATGATTAATCATTGAACTTTAAGAATGTGCTTAGGTGCCATTAGGTGAAAACAGACTCAGAAGCTTAATATTGCTGAAGCTACTCTGTAAATGGTGGGAGAGAGTTTATCAACTCATCCTCTCAGCTTGCTGGCCAGAGGAGAAGATTTAAAGGAGCTTTCTAACTCTGGGTGACCTAGTTTTCTCTTGTCATTTTGGGGAAATGAGTCCTCTTCTCCCTTAGGAAAACCAGTAGATTTCTCATGTGACTGGAAGGAACTTACAGGAATACACATTTTGCAGTAAATTAGATTGCGTTTGGTTCGTGAAAAACACCAAAGAAGCTAACTGTATGGGAACACACAATAGTTTGCAACCTAGAGTTGAAAGTCAATTACCTTTAACCCTCTGCCCCCTGGTTACACAATGAAAGCATGTCCAAAAGACGAAAAGTGGGACATGTTCAGCAAATATTTCATGATTTGGAGCCTGATTCTTTGTTTTCATAGACAAAAGCTGGCTAAAACCTTGGAGGAAAGTTACTAAGCGAACATCAACGTAAATGTAGAATTAAACTTACTCATGGGGCAGATAGACATGAACCAGTGTGACAAATCAGAGATAAAGGTAGGTCATAGGAAAGGATGGAGAATTTGGGAACAAGTGACATTGGTCTGAAAACTGTGGACCAAGTGAATCTGGGGTAGAGATTTGAAGAAGTTTGAAGTCTAATTGGAGAGGCTGCAGGGAGAAAGGACTTGACGTAGCTGTGTTGGGCACTGGGATGTGTGACCCACATCCCCCTTCAATGAAGACTCATTGTCCCAGCTCCTGGGAGTGCTGCGGGCCAGCAGCCCTCAGGCGTCAGCTTCTTGAGGGATTGTCCCATCTGTAAAGAGCTGCCGCCTCCAAGGTTATGCCCCTCCCCAAGGTGGCCCGCATCCAATGACTGATCAGTGTGGGGATCTCGGTTAGCGAATCAGCTGCCACACCATGTGAAACCTTAAAGATATAAATGGCACCTTTTGCACTGCAATCCAGAGGTGGTTAAAGACTTCTGCACAGTGGCAGGTTCATAGAGCAGTGGGTCTGGTTTGCTTGGAGCTAAGGAGGAGGATGTGGGCCAGAAGGCCACATCTGGAGGCCCAGCAGTGGCCTAGGAGCTTTCTCAGTGACTCTCCACTCATAATGGGGAATGAGTCTGGGGTGCCCTGTGCTCAGAGGGTCCAGAGGGCAGACTTAGGGTGACAGAGATAGGGCAGTCATTTGCTTGCTGGCCAGTCTCGCTCCAAATCTTGGAACAAGTCAGTGTTTTATGACAAGGGTGCTAATTTTAGCTTGAGTGAGTGTCTGTGGTTGTTTATTAATTCAGCATCCAATAGAATTAAGGAAGGAAACAGTGAGTCAGACGCCATTTATGTGCATCCTCAGCAGTTAGTTTCTTGGAACCAGAGGCAGAGAAACAGATAGGTTTTACCGGCTTCTCATGAATTTTTGGAGACAATTTTTATCTGGTTTGCAATCACTTTTAGGTCTAGTATTTCAAAGCTGTGATGCCTGGGACCTGTTCACCGCCCAGGGTGATGCAGGCTTTGAGAGGGAGTTGCCTTCAAATTCGAACTCTTCTCTATCAGTGAAGGATCTAAATTGCTTCTGCTCAGCAAACCTGAATTCTACCCTCACTGCCTGGGAACCTGCAGATGTAGTGTGTTGTTGTTCATGGCTCTGGGTCTTTCTGTTAGGAGAGCCTCTTTGGCCAGCTTTGATCCCTTTCGTGTGCAGCTGCATGATGTTAATAATAAATTGCAAAACTAGTCCCTTGGAAGCCAGCCACAGCCAGCTCTAAACTACAACTCTGTTTGCTGCTACCTTCATTTCCACCTGGTTTCCCCTCTTAACTGGTCCTGTGATGAGATCAAGAGTGACTTTAGGAAGACACAGGATGATGAAAAAAAAAATTGAAGGATTTTTGCGGCTCTCTCGCTTTTGCAGGAAGTTTAGTAAACAGAGGAATCTTTCTTTGGTTTACATCTAGCTTTTCTTGAGTTCTATTTAATTTAGTCAACATACTGTATTCATCAAGGGGAAGAAAAGGAAGCAACTTCCCAAGACTTGGGCAAGTGGAGGTTTAGTGTCTAAGGAGGAATGGGGAAACCACGAATAAGATTTTTTAAGGGAGGGACCAGTGGGTGTGGTAAACATTAGTGCTGCTCTCCAGTATTGCTGGTTCTCCTCTACTTCTGGGCACTTGGGAGGACTGCACTTTCCTACTCTTTGACCTTCGTGGACATATGATTTGCTTTAGTGAATGATACGTGAGAAAAAGTCATGTGTGTTGCTTCTGGGTGGAATCATTCAAGGGCCAATGCTTCCTTTTCCATGCCTTCTTTTCCCTTGCTATGACAAACACTTGAAATTTCATGATGAAATAGAGGTATCCTTAGATGATTTGGGGTTACTCTGTACCTGGACCCAAGCTCACTACTAATCACCATTGGACATGCAGTGGGAATGATAAATATTTGTTAAGCCATTGAGTTTTAGTCTTTTAAATTTTTACTTATTACTGCAGCTAACCTAGCCTATCCTAGCTAAGCCAACTATTGTGACAATGATCTGCCTCAAAGAAAAGATCTCTGATATTTTGAATCACAAAATAGAAAAATTTTTTTGGCTCTGCAATCAGCAAGTCTTGCCCTCTCTGAAATTTTTGTGCCTCACTGTTATATGACAAAGGAGAGCCAAAGATCACCAGATAGTTGAGAATGCCTTCAATTTGAGAGGCTTTGTACATACAAAGCCAACAGGAAAAAAAAAGAACTCAGAAAAAAACTCAGATAAATCATGGAGCAGGAGAAAAAATATATACATATATCATTTGTATCTTCAGAAATATAAGAAAGATTGCATCCATGAAACAAAACAAAGTTATATAAAAAAATAAGAAAATTTAAAAGAACACTTATAAGTTAAAGACACGATAGCAGAATTTTTCTACAAAATTCGATAGAATGATTAGAAGAGAACTCTCCCAGAATGAAGGAGAAAATTTAAATAGAGACCATAGGAGTAAAAAGGTCAGTCCCTGAGATCCAGTCTTTAATTAATATGTGTTTCTGGAAGCCTGAACAGAAAGAGAGAACAGGGGAGGAAATTATCAAAGAAATAACACAAGAAAAATTCTTAGAGTAATGGGTTGGTGAAGTAGCCAGCACAATGAATAAAAGAAATACTCCAAGGCACATCAGAATGAAATTTCACAACACCAAGAATAAAACATTCTAAACTTTCAAAAAGTAGGATAAACAACAAGGTCCTACTGTATAGCACAGGGAACTGTATCCAACCTCCTGGGATAAACCATAATGGAAAAGAATATTTTAAAAAGAATGTATATATGTGTAAAACTAAGTCACTTTGCTGCACAGCAGAGATTGGCACAATATTGTAAATAAACTATACTTCAATTTAAAAGAACTTTTTAAAAGAAGACGCACACACACACATGCACAAAGGATGGCAATCAGAATATTGAGACTTATCAACAGCAATAGGAAACTAAAAACAATAGCACCATGCCCTTAAAATTCTGAGGACAAATAATTTTTAACCTAAAATCCTATACCCAATCAGATAACCAAGTGTTAGTAGAATTATTAAACACAGTGTCTAAAAAATTATACTTTTACACATTTCTTAGAAAACTCCACATGTGCCACCAAAAGCTACTCCACCCCAATGATAGTAGCTAGTATTTATATATTTGCTCATTTGATCTTGAGAACATCTGAGTGAGGTAAGTACTGTTCTTTTCCCAATGATTTTACAGATGGGAAAATTGAGGCATAGATAGGCAATGTCTCCAAGGTGGCACAACTACTAATACAGAGCTGGAATCTGAACTTGGGCAGTTTAATGCCAGAGACCATGTTTTAGGTCACTATTTTACATGACCTTCAAGACAAAGACATTTAACCCAGAAAACAATGTACCCAACACAAGAGAGATGAAAGAAATTTTTAGAATAATAGCTGTACAGCAGACCTAAAGAAAAAATAGTGAAGATTGGAATGGAAGAATGAAGGAGTCTAAGAGGAATAACTCCAGAGGGGGCAAAAAAAGTGATAGTTTATCTGACATGTTTGTTCACAGTAAAACTTTATTGAGGTGATGGCCTGGGGTGATTTAATCTATGCAAGTGAAAATATGAGGTATTTCTTAACTCCAAGAAAAACCAAAATGAACAGAAAGATAAGTACAGTTTACTATCTACTTCAGATATTAAACCATTTACATATTTACAGTATATTCTGAATATTGATTTAAGCAAAAATTATGGTAAAAATACACTTGGAGACAGGACTTCCAACTATCGTGAACGGATTAGAAAATTCTTTCCCCAAAAAGCAAGTATAAAACTGGAAAAAAAAGTTGTCAAAAAATGATCACTTAAGGGCTCTGGAAGTTAACCAAAGGCAAACAACAAATTGAGAAGCATGTATTCATGAAAATCTGCTAGCACTTTGAATAAGAACAGTGGGAGTTTGCAGCCTTCTTGCCTGGGGCTGCTCGCATCCCCTCCAGCTCAGTTGGTGAGAAATGTACCAGTAGCTTTTCTGGAGTAGAACTGGCTATGAAAACCAGCAGCTTCACAGCCAGAGGGGACTGACTTGATTGCGAGCAAAGAGCAAAAATCCATGCCCAGAGTCCTTGTCAGTATAAGTAGCAAACTTGGTAGGAAACAAACAGGAAAAAATCCACAGCTCTGCTAGGCTAAGGTGTGCCCTGGGTAGAGTGAATGGCAAACCAGCCAGAAGTGTATAGAGATACTAGAAATGAAAGCACTATAAATGTATTAGAGAAAATCTCCCTCAAGATTGTTTTGGCTATTTGGGGTCTTTTGTGTTTCCATACAAATTAAAGAATTTTTTGTTCCAGTTCTGTGAAAAATGCCATTGGTACTTTGACAGGGATTGCGTTGAATCTGTAGATTGCCTTGGCTAGTATGGTCATTTTTACAATGTTGATTTCTTCCAATCCAAGAACATGGTTTATCTCTCCATCTGTTTGTGTCATCTTTAGTTTCTTTTATCAGCATCTTACAGCTTTCAGAGTACAGATCTTTTGCCTCCTTGGGTAGGTTTATTCCTAGGTATTTTACTCTGTTTGATGTGAAGGTAAATAGGATTGTTTCCCCAATTTCTTTTTCTGATATTTCATCGTTACTGTATGGAAATGGAACAGACTTCTGTATATTAATTATGTATCCTGCAACTTTACTGAATTCATTGATGAGCTCTAGCAGTTTTCTGGTAGCGTCTTTAGGATTTTCTATGTATAGTATCATGTCATCTGCAAACAGTGACAGTTTTACTTCTTCCCTTCCAATTTGGATTCCTTTTATTTTTTTTCTTCTCTTGATTGCCGTGGCTAGGACTTCCAAAACTATGTTGAATAAATAGAGTGGACATCCTTGTATTGTTCCTGATCTTAGAGGGAATGCTTTCAGCTTTTCACCTTTAAGTATGATGTTAGCTGTGAACTTGCCATATATGGCCTTTCTTATTTTGAGGTATGTTCTCTCTATGGCCGCTTTTTGGAGAATTTTTATCATAAATGGATGTTGAATTTTATTGAAAGCTTTTTTGGCATCTGTCAAGATGATCATATGATTTTTATTCTTCAATTTGTTAATGTGGTGTATCATGTTGATTGATTTGTGGATATTGTAACATCCTTGCATCCCTGGGATAAATCCTACTTGATCATGGTGTATGATCCTTTTAATGTGTTGGTGAATTTGGTTTGCTAGTATTTTGTTGAGGATTTTTGCACCTATGTTCATCGGTGCTATCCGCTTGTAATTTTATTTTTGTGTGTGATATCCTTGCTTTTGGTGTCAGGGTGATGCTGGCCTTATATAATGAGTTCAGAAGCATTCCTTCCTCTGTAAATTTTTTTTTTTTTTTTTTTTTTTTTTTTTTTGGAATAGTTTGAAAGGATAGGTGTTAACTCTTATCTGAATTTTCAGTAGAGTTCACCTGTAAAGCCATCTGGTCCTGGACATTTTTTGCTTGGGAGTTTTTAAATTACTGATTCAGTTTCATTGCTGGTAATTGGTCTGTTTGTATCTTCTATTTCTTTCTGTTTCGGGTTTGGGAAGTGTCTTTCTGTATTTTCTTGTACCTCGCTGAGTTTCTTTTAAACAGCTGTTTTGAATTCTTTGTCAAGCAAATCATAGATCTCCATGTCTTTGGATTCCGTTTAAAAGATTGTTGTGATTCTTCGGTGGTGTCAAGTCACCTTGATTTTTCATGTTTCCTGAAGTTTTGCATTGCATTTTAAGTAGCAGTCAGTCAACCCCTGCAGTCTTTACTAACTGCATTTGGGGGAGGGAGACCTTTTATCAACCCTGCTAGGGATTTTGAGGCTATCTCAGACCTTCTATGGGTATACCCACTCCACGCTTCTTGCTCCCTCTTGTGGCAGAATTCTTAAGGTTGTAGGCCTTCTCCGGCTTCTGCAACACACCAGGCCCTGGGCTCACAGCCTCTCTTTTGTTTTCTCACACGTGACCCTGAAGCTCAAGTTTGTGCTCTCTCCCTGGCCTACAGATTAGCCAGCTTTCTGTGTGTGCTCACTGGCAACCTGCCAAAGCCCACTCAGGCCATTGTCAGGAGCACACATGAGGAGCTGGCCACGGGGTGGGTGTATGGGTGTGGGCCAGGCATGCGGAGCCCCGTGCCCACGGGCCAGTTGGGGTGGATCTGTGGGTGAGGCGCTCCCAGTAGCTGTGGGCTGGCTTCTTGATGGGATCCACAAGGCAGTTAGGAACTGTGTCACTTTCATGTCCTCTCAGAGTTCTATCTGCTGTGCCCCCCACCACTTCCCACCCTCCAAATCATAGAGCTCTTTATTTAGTACTCCAGATGGGGTGAGAGATACATGAGCCCTTTGGAGGTGTCCTGCACTGCTGGGGAAGCAGGGTGTCATTCACATACTCTCCCCTTCACCTGTGGGATAAATCAAGGACCAAGGAAGATCTTCCTAGGCCCTGAACTGCGCCACCTTGGAGTGACGTAGGTAACGTCAAACTATTCTTCCTACCCTTTCCAGTGCGTCCAAACCCTTTTTTTTTTCTTTCCCCACCCCCGCTCCAGTGGAGTGCTGGAAATTCTCCTCTGGAAACCTGAACTTCCACATAGGCTGTCTCAACAGCGAGTGATTGTCTTAAGCATGTTCACCAGGGGCTCCCAGATCATGACCAAGAGAAGCCAATTCATGGGCCGCCACAGGGTCCACTGCTAGAACCAAGGTCTATCAGCCCATTGGAGGGTGGGACTCCTCCCAGGCCCCTTGGCTTGTGCTGCTGGATCCCACAGCTCCCTCAAAGGCACTTTTGTCTGTGGATGGATACTAAATTTTTTTTGGTCAAGGGGTGGGATGAAAATGAGAGATGTCTGGTATGCTGGTATGATGCTGCCATCACCCCCTCCTCTCTTCCTAATGTCTCCTTATCCTAGTGCATAATTCTACACTGACAGCTTTTTTCTTTTGGTACCTTACACATATTTTGAGGGTATAAACACAAACAATGCTAAAAGGAAACAATGCATTGTTTCCAATGTATTCACTGAAAACATCAATTCATGATATTATGTATAAAATAGATAACTAATGAGAACCTACTGTATAGCTCAGGGAACTCTACTCAGTGCTCTGTGGTGACCTAAATGGGAAGGAAATCCAAAAAAGAGGGGATATATGTATACATATAGCTGATTCACTTTGCTGTATAGTAGACGCTAACACAATATTGTAAAGCAACTATACTGCAATGAAAAAAATAGAAAACATCAATTCAAAAGCAGGATGGAAATCACCGTGATGGTAGTGGTGAGGTGAGGGTGGGGAAGTCTTACTGGAGCATGCAAAGTTTCCAGGCTCTCACTTGAACCCCTGCTTGATGCTAAAATGCAAGTAGAAAGCCACTTGTACATCAAGCAAAGGCTTACTCTGTGTGTGTGTGTGTGTGTGTGTGTGTGTGTGTGTGTGTGTGTGTGTAAACATGATTTTTGGAGCACATGCACACCATTGAGAAATAGTTAGAAATCATGTCCATAGGCAATGTGTGACTGATTATTGAGGGTTTGCGTAGTAGCCCAGAGAGTTTTAGGCTTTGAATGTCAGCATGGGATTCCATTAGAGGTTACTGAATATGGTAGTGAAAAGATAAATTTTGAGGCTAGGAATACTGGTCTGGGAGTGGCGGGGTTGAAGCTGGAGGGTGTGTGAGACCAGTGGCTGCAGTAATCCAAGGATGAAGCGATGAAGATAAGGACAAGGGGACGGTCGTGGATAGAAAGAGAAAGGAGTGGATCCAGAGACATTTCGAGAGGAGAATCTATTGGACATTGAGGCAGTTAAATGCCAGAGATTCAGAAGAAAGGAGCATCCGTGATGACTCTGAGGGTTCAGTTTTGGACGACTAGGAGAATGGCGGTAACTGGGAGAATGGCGGTAACTGGGAGAATGGCGGAAACTGGGAGAATGGCGGTAACTGGGAGAATGGCGGAAACTGGGAGAATGGCGGAAACTGAGAGAATGGCGGTAACTGGGAGAATGGTGGCAGAAAGTTCTCCAGGGTTGGAGTGTAGGACCCAGACAATCAAAGCACATAATTCAATTCACCAGATACTAGAATGCCCGCTATACAAAACCAATACATATATTACATTGGGAAGAAAACGGGGGCTCAACCCCATAGAAGAGAAAGAAAAACAAACATTAGAAGCTGAAAGATAGGTTTCAGGGCAGTTCAGGGTCGGGATGGGGGGGGGGGGTGGTTCGATTAAATTCAATGCTCTTACCATCCCTTTAGAAATTACCTAGTACAGCCTAGCAGTTATTCCTGATTGAGGCTGGTCCCACGTCTCCACATGGTGGCAAAATGTTTCTACTTGGATGTCCTTTCTCTTCCATGGGGCTGGGTGAAACAAACAACCTCCTGGGGTTTTTTTTTTCTGTTTTTGTTTGACTTTGAGAAAAAGGACACGCTCAGGGAACATTTGGTGCCCGCAGAACCTAAAGCATTTGCAGGGGTTGGGACAGGATCACAACCCAGATTCTAAGGGGCACGAATGGCCACTCAGCATCGGGAGGCGCTCCTGAATCCCGTGACGGCTCCGCAGCCGCCTTTTCTGTGCACAGCCTCGACCTGGCGGGCTGCCTGCGGGTCAGGAGGGACTTCCAGGAAGCCTGTTCCTTTCTCAGCTCCACAGCACACGGGTCAGTTTGGAGGAGAAAACAAAAAGAGGGGGAGGGGATTACGGGAGAGACTGTGCTGAGAGGAAATGGCACTACGTATAAAAAGAGAATTAGAAGAAAGAAAGAATTGTGTGGATTGGCCATAATTAAATGGAAGGTGTTAAATACTACAGGACCTTGAAAAAATGAGCTTGCTTCTCCATAGCACAGCCTTTCTCTCTGGTTTCCTGTTCGGACCACCCCTCCCCCGCGCGTGCCTAGATTGTGTCGGTGGCTTAGGAAGAAGCAAGGTGCTTCTTCACTCAGATCCAGGGTGGCTCATAGTTTTCAGCTTGCATGACAGCTCTGATTGATTTGTGGTGAATACTTGGAATGCTGTGTCGAGACAGATTTCAAATCCAAGTCCAGGTGCCGCAGGGAAGAATCTTGCAATCAGTGAGCCGTGTCTGCTGTGGATGTGGGTAGATCCATCGGCACCTTGCTTGCCCTACGTTTGCTTTAGACAATTCTCTGAGCAGAGCACGCCTCTCCTTTCCGATTCTGTTACCTTCGTAACTCGCATCCCATTGCCCCCATCCTTTTCTTTCCTTCAGAAGCCTTTGTGGTGACTCCCGGTGATGAGTTCAGTGATCTTCAAGCATCTTCCCACAGATTTCTCAGTCACCAAAACATATGACACCACCCCACCACTGCCAGGAGTGCTCAGGTTTTATGCTCCCACCAGCTGGGTGGCATGATTTTGAGCTCTGACCATTTGGCCTCAGTTTTGAGGGAGCGGTGGGCCAGTAGGAAAAGGGGGGCAGCTGAGACCTGGGACGTTCGGTCTCTAGGAAATTACTCAGATGTAGGATGGCCCCAGTGGGAAGGGCTGGCCGTGCAAATGCCCTCGTCCCAGAGGATTCCAGGACCTCAGCTCTTTCCATGCTGGAATTGATACCAGATGTGTCCAATCTGGTGATCCAGTGGAGAGGTCCGTCAGGCTGCAGGAGGCCCTCAGCTAGCAGCCAGTGACAAGGGATCACAATCTAGCTCTAGGGAGAAGGGAGTCCCAGTAACGTTGACTGATGTGCTGAGCACAATTCGAGTTCCGGCAGGTGTAGGAATGAAACCAGAAACGTCAGTCAGGAGGACACTGGGAGGAAGGAGAGGTTGTAGTTCTCTGAGACTGGGGGTGCCCTGGGAATGAAGTGTACGTCAAGGGTAGCGAAATTAATCTCCGCCCTCCCACCGGTCGATGAGAACTGAGCTCCTAACACAGCCCAGGGCTTGCTCAGAAATAAATCAAGTGCTACTTAAAGCGGAGCTTGCAGGTTGGAGTACCTCTTTTCAGGGGGCTGGGAAGGGCAGGCCAATAGCCGTATCACATCTAATCTTGTAAGTTGACATCACCTTTCTACCTGCTGGGGGTAGAAATCTCCTATTTTCTACACTAGGGATTCTCAACCTTGGCTACACACTGGAATCATGTGAAGAGCTTTAAAAAAAAAAATAGGGTGCCTGGATTCCACTCCCAGAGTGAGGTGTGGGATCTGGGCGTTAGGATTTTTCAAAGCTCTCCAGGTAACTCACATGTGCATCTAAGGTTGAGAACTACTGGTCTACACCACTTTCCAGGTCACCACCCAATTTTTCACTTCATTACACTGCTGGGAGCAGAATCTGTGACACTTCCCCCCTCATCTGCACACTCCTCCCAACAGATCATAAACTCTAAGATAGGTGCTTGAGCCTTGTACTTACCTTGCGTCTTTCCCAAGTCCAAGGTGTTTGCCCCCTAGTTCTCCTGGTTGCATGCTGTTCTTACCCTGATTTCCTTCATCTTTTGCTACCTGCACCTCCAGCCAACCTACCTCTGTCCCAGCCTTCCGGACCCAACCAACTCCAGCCATGCCCGCTGCCTCAGCTTCTTCTACCTCTGGAGTCACAAAACTGATCACTTTTGTTTCCATATCATTTGCATAAAATTGCCATAATTCTCTATATATTAGTCGGTTCCCTTTTCCTCTCCATCAGTGTGCATGCAGAACAGATCAAAACCAAACTGAGTTTTCAGCACAGACATGACTTAAACAGCAGCTGAGTGGACTCAATTACCTTTCAGTTTCCTTCCAGCTCTCACATTCTTTGATACATTGCAAATAGAGTAAAAATCATCATCATCATCATCAACAATCACCAATATCATCGTCTGGACTCAGGAGGAAGGCAGTATTCTAAATTAGTAAAAAAAAAAAAAAAAAAAAAAAAAAAGCATACGATATTTCAAAACTGCATTTCTTTCATGTATTAAAGCGTAATTGACACTTGTTGTTAACAAACTATTACCAAATTCAGGAAGAAGTTTATGCAGTTTATATACCAATTCCTTAAGATATATAACAAATTTGAAAAATAACTCTTAGGAAGGAGGACACTAAACTATCACTATGAACAATACGATCAGACCTAGAAAACAAGAGGATTGACTGCAAATATTTTTAGAATTAATGATAGTTGTGTGGTCAGATTAAAATGAAGAGGTAGAAATGGAAACAGGAAAATGACTAGCAACTAGATGGCTGAAACAGCCTTTAAAAATCTTATTTATGCATTTAATTGGCTTTAGACACCCCTCCTTAACAATAGAGCAAAAATAAACTTTGGCCACATCTGCATTAATGACTTTTATGTTGTAAATATTGTGCTAGAAGAATGTAACTATTAAAAACCATCTTTCATGATTTTGCAATATACACAAATATCAAATCATTATGTTGTACACCTGAAAAAATATAATGTAATATGCAATTATCTCTCAATTAAAATGAAAGACATCTTTCTTTAGGCAGCATTTCTGAGGTTGAGAATAGGTTGAACTAAGGGCAGGGCTAAAATTCAGCCAGTGTGCAGTAGTCTGGCTCTCCAGTGCCCCAGCCCTATCCCTTCTCTGGGACTCCCCTCCTGGCTTCACTATTATCCAGTAACTAAAAGGTTAAAGGTCTACACAGCAGAGGCCAGCAGAACCCTGGGCTGACCCTATTACCACCTTGCTGCACTGCACTCCTGACTAAGGGGACATATTGGGATGGGGCCCTTGCTTACTTGTTTTGTGTAGAATCTAACAAGTGATTCTATTCAAGGACCACAGAACTCCCACACAAGCGTCCTCTCAGTTTCTCCAGAAGATCAATTATTAAACACTGGTATTATGACTCAGCCAGAGAAAAGGGGCTCCATTCATCAGCTTGTGTTCACTTTTTATTTTAGTTTAATGAGTATCTGCTCAGGATCCAGGTTTCATCTGTTTGTAAGTTCACCTTATTATGTTTTAGCACTATTTTATATGTTGAAAGTACTCTTAGGGCACTTTGTAGCTTTTAGGGCAATTTCGCTTCCCATTAAAATATAAGGACCGTATTCTAGTTTTCATTTTATGAAGGCAAAAGCATACAGATGTGAGAAGTGCCTATGATTCATATTCTTATTGTTCCATGAATTCTTGGGAAATGACAAAATGCTTTTTGGATAGCAGCTAAGAGGGGCGTTTTATAGTCAGAGGAAGGCACTCCTGTATTGATATATCGTTCATGACGGGCAGTAGTGTGCTGGTGCTTATATTGGCCAAAAGAATATTGATTCCTACTTCATCCGTCCTCCCTCTCTGATCTATGAAAACTGAAATTTCTCATTAGGCCACGAGGTGGCAGATTAATTGCAGGAGAAAAACAAACGAAACAAAACAAAACAAACTAGTACAAAAGCAATAGAGAATTGCTAAAGTCTTCAGCTAAAGTGATATAAAGAAATATCCTGCCCCTACCTTATCAGTCCCAATGTGGTAGACCTCTCTGCTCAGAAGTTACACTTGATAAAAAGCCCAGTGGTTTGAAGGCCTTTCTTAAGTAACTGCTTTACTGTTCCTTTCAAAGAACAAAACAAAACACAAAACTCTCTGCCCACTTTATACTGATCTTCCCGAACACACAGCTTGTTTGAGCCCTGCCTCGCAGGGGCTTCTCATGGCAGCCCCAGATATGACTCCCGGCACTCAGGGATATTCAGCCCTCTGTCCTTGTCAGTCAGTTGGATTATTTACAATGGTGTCTTCCTTGTTAGTGCCGCTAAGTACTCTCATGGTTGATGCACTGCCCACCTTGGTGGGTCTTGGTGTCCTCTGTCATTTCCATGAATCCCACAACTGCTCCCCTGGCCTCCCTGCCTCCAGTCTCTTCCTCTTCCAACCCCCTGCCACCAGAGTCACCTTTTGAGACCTCAGAATTGACCATGTCACTCTATTGCTTAAAAGCCCACCTCACTGGGGTGGGATCAAATGCAAACTCCAAGACACAGCACACAATGTCTTTCCAACCTGACCCTCAACCAGCCTTACAGTGTGTGTAAGAATGTAACACACACACACACACACACAGAGACACGTGTTAATTTAACAACACAGACATATTTTGGCTGTCTGCCAAACATGCCATTTTTTTAGGTCTCTGAGTTTGCATACTCTGATCCCTCTACCCAGAATGCTCTTCCCTGCCTGTGTCTGGCAGACGCCCCGTTCTGTATGCCTTGCGTGATGCTCTCGGGTGGGCCTGTGGTGTTCCTGCCTGTCTGACGTTGGCACCCTGCGCTGAGCCTCCTCCAGTGGAACTCGTACCATTGATATACAAAGGATAGGATTTTACATCTGTCTTTCCCATTTAATGTAATCTCTTTGTGCAGAGAACGGAATAAATGGTGGGTAGAGGGGCCAGGGAGGATGAGTAGAATGTCTTCCAGACAGCCAGAGAGGGGACCGGGCTCCAGGGGTGGGGAGAGCCATGGAAGCGAGCTCCTGTATTCTACTCAGCCAAGGAGTATGGAGATTGAATTTGTTCCACAGCAAAGATGTCCCTCCCCACATTTTCCAAACACTCTTGCTTTCCATCCCTCTGTCCTGCCTTGTCTTCTCCAAGATGCAGGGCCTACATGCCTGCATCTTTCATCTTAATTAAAGAGGATTTTCCCGAGGGTTCGTAGCACTGAGGGTTCTTAACAGCTATCATTCGTTGTCTCTTGAGCTAATTGCAGAATGTTTTGAAATGTCTGAGGGCAAAACCTGGACAAACACGCTGAGTTAAGCTGACTAGTCATTAGAAAATCAAAACATATGCTACTGTGGGCCCCTTTTACTCTACCGAGGATCTGTAATATTTTCAGAAGTTTCCGTGGTAACAGCTGTTCACTTTAGTACTAAGTAATCCCGTGTGTGTGGTCATCAGTGGGGATATGTTTGGTTCCATGCCCATTATAATCTTAATAGAAGGAAACATCAAAAACCCAAAATTTAACAAACTGTTAACCTATTTAGTGGGCTGATTATCCCACGGTGAATTATTCAGATCCTTAGTTTTTCCTTCTTGCTGCTCATTTTAACAAAACAAATCTTGAGCATGGAGTAAAAAAAAGAAAAGAAAACGTTTCAGACCTGACTCATCCACTTTCGACTTGGGTAACTTTGGCTAAGTTATGTAACATATCTGAGCCTTAGTTTCCCCATCTGAAAAATGGGGGTAAGACCTGCTTTGCACACCACAAGGGGAGGCTGTGAGGCTCATAAGGAGAAACTTTCTTTTTTTAGTGCTCTAAAAAGTGTCTTAAGAAAACAGAAATTTCCTGGCTTGTTAGTACTACCACCAGGAGGGGGACTTAAAAAAAAAAAGGAAAGGAAAGGAGATGGAATCAAAATATCTACCTGGTAGCTTATCTCGATGAAAGGAGATAAAAATTACTGTCTCCCCTGAGACGCTGGGATTATCAGTGGCTTTTTCTTCGACCTTTCAAATGTGGTTTAGGTAAAGCAAGATCAGAAGGGAAAGTTCTGAAACTGAAGGAAGAACAAAGACTTGGCATTAACCTGTATAAGGTCAACCACGGAGGAAGAAATGATTTGTAAAACTGAGCCCGTCTACTCTATTCTCAGGCCGGCTTCCCCCTCTCTAACTAGGTCTCACCGCCTCTAAAAAATCATTTTATTCTGTAGAAAATGTAAATTAGTGTTTTTTGTTCACTCAGTGTTGAGCAGTTGTATGCTCTCATGCCAGTAGTTTTGTGAGTAGGGCTGTGTAGTTGTGTGGGTGACGCAGGACTCAGTCTGGAGGGTTAGAGCCGCCCTGCCCTTCCTCCTGAGCAGTGCCAGCAGTGGGGACAGAGCTGAAGGATGACCAGGAACAAGTCACGTTGGGACTTCATGCCCTGCAGGAAGGCAATTCTTGGGCAAAGATCTTGAGAGACTGCCAAGTGCAGAGAGGGAAGTCCAGAGTCCGCAGCTCCGCAGCCAGGACACGGAGGCCACGTGGGTGGTCCCTCCCACTGCAAACTTTGGCAGATTCTGACGATTCATCCTCACACAGCGGAATTCTTTCGGGCATGGGGATGGGGTGGTGGGAACACCCTACACTGTGTGACACAGACAGGGAGCCGGGTAGAAGTCCCAGCGGCGCTCCAGAGCTGTGGCCTGAGTGCAGGCTTTTTCCACGTCCCGCCTTCTCCACCTTTGCACCAGGAGAGGAGCCTGGAGCCATGTAGCCCGGGAAATGGGGATGAGTTATGGGTTGAGGGGTGGTCTTGTTACATTTTGCTCTTTTCCTCCCCATTGAGAAAGCTGTTTCATGAAATACATTCTTACTGCAAAGAGAAAGGGATTCCTGTGGGTTGAACATAAATGTAGTTTGGGACTTCTTAGCAGGTTCCAGGGAAAAATTAACATCCACTGTTCAAGGGAAAACACAGATATCCCCCGCCCCAAGCTAATGGGTTCTCTGGGAATTTCCGCCATCAGAAGGCACTTCTGGGGAGAACTGTAGCCTGGAGACGGGGGTGCCCCTCACTGTGCAACGTGACAAATGTGCAGACGTCGTGGTTTGTTTCTTGGTTTTATTTTTTTCCAGTAAGAAAGTCTGGATTAGAGATATGTGGAGGGAAGGGGAAGCTGAAGGTTCCCAGCAGCTTTGAGCACTGCTCATTTCCAAGTAATTAGTGGGCATCAACCTTACCTTGCAGCTCCCCCAACCTTTAGGACTTAGCTTCCATCTCACCTTCTGACTGTGGGCTAGCTGACCCTCCAATCATGGCTTCCCCTTCCTGAACTATGAATGGATGAGGACAGGCTCTATCTTGGGCAGTTATATCCCCCAGTGGCTAACAGAGTAGGAGCTCAGTGTGCATTTGTGGGATGAGCGAATGAATAAACGAGTGGGTTTATTTTGTCCCTTATTGTGGTCTACTGTAATTGCCCATTTTCTTGTCCGTCTCCCCCACCAAACTGGACATTGCGTTAGGGCTGGAGCTGTCTGCCTTGTTCACCAGGACTGTGTGTCCCAAAGGCAAGGGTTGGTGCCAAACCGTAGTATAAAAAGTATGGAAGGAATGAAGGGACAGGAGGTCCTGATCCTTTAAGAGTCTGTCCTCTAGTTGGGGAGGACAGATTAGCACCTGGAATAACCTGAGAATGACAGTGGGCTACACTGACAGCTGTGACAGTTCAGAGGGTGGCAGATGCCCACAGAAGGAAAGATGGTGCGAGTTGGAAATGGGTTTCCTGGGGCTGAGAGGACCAGAGGGCTCTGCCCCAGGAAAGACTGGCCCAGGGGACCGACTATGTGTGCAGAGTTTTGTGGGGAAAATACTGGGAGTTCGGAGGTTTCTGAAAGGAAGGGATGCTTTGCTAACTGATCTGAGTTACCTGGGCTTAGGTCGTAGACAGGGAATGATTGGAGGTGAGTGAGAGTTCTAGGTCCCTTTCCCCCAGCCTCACTGCCTGGAGCTGGGCTGCCATCAAAGCAGGCGGAATCTGGTCTCCCAGACAAGCCTGTCTTGGCAGGCAGGGCAACCACAGTGACACCTTTTCTAGTCAACTCGCTTCCAGCTCTCTCATCTTTAGGCAGGTTCACTGCCTAAAGGTTGACTCAAACCAGAAGTAACAGCATTTTAGTGGCAGGAGAATTCACTAGACTTGTAGTTGGATCAGCAGACAGAATCCTCTGAGTGATGGAATGCAAACCCAAAGGGAAACTGAGATCATAGAACATATGTGTTGGTCTCTGCCCCTGGTTCCTGGCACAGAATTCCTGACCCTTGTAATTTCCTGAGCGATAAGAATACTAGGAGCATCTCTTGTTCTAATATTTGGTCTTTGACCGTGTTCCTGACACAGGGCTCCTGAATCCCTTGTAAATTCCTAACTCATGCAACGCTGAGGATTCCTCTTTAATCCATATGTATTAAAGTTTCACCAATGAAACAGTGTCTCTAATTCCCTTTATGTTATGTTAGTCACCCCCCACCCCAGTACATATTCACATGGAGAGTGACAAGGTAACCATGTCCTTTGGAGAACTGACCTCAAATGCTAACTAACCCCCTCGTGGAGTTTATTTTTGACTAGATGATATCTACCCATCAAATAATAACTAACTATCCCTCGGATTTGAATTAAAACTGGTGTACCTACCTATACTTTACACAGTACCTATGCTGAAATATTTAAAAATAAGTTACAGACAGCACAACACACGAGATTTGTGGACATTTCTGAGTTTAGAGAGACTTGACATTATCGTGCATTCGTGGATGGGGGTCCTCTTGGCAATGAGGAGAGGCTGGCACCTGAGTGCAGAGACACCAAAACCGGCGGACTCAACCGCCAGGGTGTCCGGAATCTCTCCCTACTCCCCAGCCCTCATTCTCCTTAGTTTCTGCCTTATCCTCTTATGTCCTGAATTATTTTAACAGCTCTTAGCCAATCTCCCGCCTCAAATATTTTTCTCATCACTCTCCTCCCTTCTCCCAGGCAAATCCATTCTTTCATGACCATTCGTGAGTTTGACCCCTCTAAAACAATCTGATATGGAACTTGATGGTTTAAAACCTTTTCAGGGGTGTTCCCACTCCCTACAGAGTGAACTCCAAACCTCTTAACTCCTTAGCTTGGTTTAAATGCCCTCCATAAATTACCCCCCTGTAGCCTCACAACCTGCCACCTCCTTTAACCCCCTGCTTTACTGTTGACACTTGGATCAGGATGGAATGTTTAGGGTTACCATCCTGCACACCGCATCTTGTTCATGCCTCAGTACCTTCCCATGAGATGTTCTCTCTTTTTCAGACTCACCCCACCCCATGTAACCAACCCCTACTTACCCTGTAATAATTTCTCAGGATGCAAGAGTAATATACAAAAATCAATTGTATATCTACGAGCAGTGACTAATTGAAAATTGAATTAAAAATCACAGGTCGTTTGTAATAGCATCAAAAACAAAGTGTTTAGCAATAAATTTAACAAAATATATATACAAGTCATATATTAGTAGCTATAAAACCTTGATGAGGAAAAAGAACTAAATAAATGCAGAGGTATCTTTATTTGTTTATTTTTGGCTGTGTTGGGTCTTCGTTTCTGTGCGAGGGCTTTCTTTAGTTGTGGCAAGTGGGGGCCACTCTTCATTGCGGTGCGCGGGCCTCTCACTGTCGCGGCCTCTCGTTGCGGAGCACAGGCTCCAGACGCACAGGCTCAGTAGTTGCGGCTCACGGGCTTAGTTGCTCCGCGGCACGTGGGATCTTCCCAGACCAGGGCTCGAACCCGTGTCCCCTGCATTAGCAGGCAGATTCTCAACCACTGCGCCACCAGGGAAGCCCGATGGAGAGGTATCTTGTGTTCATGGATTAGAAGACTCCGTATTGTTAAGACATTAATTTTGCTGAAATTGATTTATAGATTACATTCCCAATCAAAATCCCATCAGTCTTTTTGTATATCGTGATGAACTGATTCGAAAATGTACATGGAAAGTCAATAGTTCTTGAATAGCTAAGCAATTCTGAAAAAAGACAAAGTTAGAAGGCTCACATTACCTAATTTCAAGGTTTTTTTTATAAAGGTACAGTAACGAAGACACTGTCACACTGGCCTAAGGACAAACCATAGTTCAATGGAGAAGCATAGAGGGTCCAGAAATAGACCTTCACATAAATAGTCAATTGATTTTGACAAATGTGACAAGATAATTCAATGGATCAGAAATAGTCTTTTCCACAAATGGTGCTGGAACAATTGGACATCCACATGTAAAAAAATAAAATAAAAATGCACTCTGTCCGTACCTCACAGCATAGGGGAAATTAACTCAAATTGAATCATAGACTTAAATGGGACCTAAAACTAAACAACTTCTGGAAGAAAAAATAGAATATATTTATGATTTTGTGTTAGGCAAAAATTTCTCAAAGAGGACACAAAAAGCACAGACGATGAAAATTTTAAAAATGCTAAATTCAACTTTATCAAAATTAAAATATTCTACTTGAAAGCCACTGTATTAGTCAGGGTTCTCCAGAGGAACAAAACCAATAGAATATATACATAGGAAGAGATTTATTATAGGGAATTGGCGTATGCAATTTTGGAGGCTGAGAAGTCCCACAGTCTGCAATCTGCAAGCTAGCGACCCAGCCGGTGGGGTGACTCAGTACCAAGTCTGAGGGCCCGAGGGCCAGGGGAGATGATGGTGTAGGTTCCAGTCCAGCTCTGAAGGCCTGAGAGCCAAGGGCACTGAGACAGGAGAAGATCGATGTCTCAGCTCAAGCAAGAAGGCAGGAAGGAAAAGAGGAAAATTCCTCCTTCGCCTGCCTTTTCTCCTGTTCAGGCCCTCAATGGATTACATGATGCCCACCCGCATGGCAGAGGACAGTCTATTTTACTGAGTCCACCAACTCAAATGCTCATCTCATCTGGAAACATCCTCACAGACACACCCAGAAATAATGTTTAATCTGAGCAGCCCATGGCCAGTCAAGTTGACCATCAGGCCACAGTTAAGAAAATGAAAGAACAAGACACATCAGAGTGAAAATATTTGCAGAACATACATCTGAAAAAGGGCTTATGTCCAGAATACATAAAGAACTCTCAGAAAACAAACAATCCAATTAAAAATTGGGCAAAAGATTTGAACATTTTAAAGGGGATTTATATACAGTATAGCAGATAAACACATGAAAATGTACAATATCATCAGCCATCAGGAAAACTGCAAATTAAAACCACAGTGAAATACAGCAATACACCTGTTAGAATGGGGGTAAAACTGAGAATACCAAGTGTTGGTGAGGATGCAGAGCAACTGGGACTCTTATAAGCTGCTGTTAGGGAAGCAAAATGGTACAGCTACTTTGGAAAACTGATTGGCAGTTTTTTACAAAGGTAAATATATACTTACCATGAGACCCAAGCAAGTCCACTCCTAGGTATTTATCCAAGATAAATAAAAGCTGATGTTCAAACAAAAACCTGTACATGAATGTTTACAGAAGTTTTATTCATAATGATCAAAAACTGGAAACAATCCAGATGAACCTCAACTGACAAATGGGTAAAACAAACTTGTGGAATACTAGTCTGCAATAAAAAGGAATGAACCCCTGACTCATATAGCAACATGGCTAGATTTCAAATGTGTATGCAGTTACGTGAATAATATATATATAATATATATGTTTTTTGGTTTTTTTATATTGAACTGCATGAGCTGCTTGTATATTTTGGAGATTAATCTGTTTTGCTACACATTTATACTACAAGTACTAGTATGTATAGAAAATGAAGCATTTATTGTAGTATTGTTTAAAATACCAAAATATCAGAAACATCATACATGTCCATCACTAGTTAAATTAATATATATTGTTTGTAATACCAAAATATCAGAAACATCATAAATGTCCATAACTAGTTAAATTAATATATATTGTTTGTAATACCAAAATATTAGAAACATCATAATGATCATCAATAATTACATTAATATATGTAACATATAATCTATATAACATTATACAGCCATTAAAAGAATGCCACACGCTTATATGGAAGGATCTCTAATACATATATGCATAACACAGATGATGAATATACATGTATGTATTTGTATAGAAAATATCTGGAAGTATATACTAGAAGTTGTTAATAGTATCTATCTGTTGGGAAGAATATTGATTCCTGGAGAATAGGTTGATAGGAACATTGTATACTATTTTCTTCCTTTTAAAATTTTATTTATGTTTACTTTTTAACTTTTCATTTTGAAAAATTTTCAGGCTTAGAAAAAAGTTGCAAGAAAACAAAAAATTCTTGTATCTTTTCAAATTTTACATCTTATATAACCACTGTACTGGAAATTAACCTTAATATAATACTATGAACTATTTGCAGACCTTCTTTGGATTTCACCAGTTGTCCCACTAGCGTCCTTTTTATGTTCCAGGATCAAGTTTTCATGTTGCCTTCATCTATTCCAATCTAGGATAGTTCCTCAGTTTTTCTTTGTCTTCCTTGACCTTGATGAATGCTATCCATTTACCATGTAGAACACACTCAGTTGGAGTTTGTCTAATGTTTCCTCCTGAAGAAATTCAGGTAATGCATTTTTGGCAAGAATATCACAGAAGCAGTTCTGTGTTCTTCTCAGTGCATTGTATCGGGAGGCACATGATGCCAATATGTCTCATTACTGGTGAGCTTGACTTTGGTCACATGGTTAAGTGAGTTTTCTGCCCTACAAAGTTGTTCTTTTCCCCTATTTTGTGGGGATATACTTTGAGGATATGCAGGTTTTTTCTCAGTATATTTACCCCAGTAATTTATAGCATCTGTTGGTGATTCTTGTCTGCAACAGTTAATACTGTAGTGTTTGCAAATTAGTAACTTCTGTTTTTATCATTCCTTCTACACTTATGAATTGGAATTCTGCTGTGAGAGTTTTCCTTCCCCCACTTCAGTTGCTTATTTACTTATTTATGTCAGTATGGACTCATGGATATTTATTTTATTCTGTGCATTATAATCTCTTACTATTGTCATTTATTATGTTGCCCATATTATCCCAGATTTGATTATTGGGAGCCCCTTGGATTTGGCCAATGTGTCCTTTGACCTGTCCCTATCGTATTTGGAACATTTCCTCACTTTCTGACCTCACAAGATGGTCTAGGCTCATCTTGTATTTGCTCTGTCCAGACCTGGGGTCAGCCATTTCTCCAAGGGTTTTTTTTTGTTTGTTTTTTTTTTGTTGTTGTTTTTTAATGAGAGAATAGTCACTGAATGTGCTCGTTGGGGCTAGAGTGTCATTGCTTCTTGTCCCTTGCAACAGACAGAGCGAAGAATATAGATACACATATACACACATCTATGTCTATTTCTATATCCATCTATCTGCAAATGTTTATATTTGTGAGATCTATATGTGTACATCGAGTTCATATTAATCGCAAGTTCCTATTGAGATCTCTAATTCCAATCCCACAGCACAGTTTATTCTAGTCTTCCCTCTATTCACAGTAATAATCTTTCTACTACAGTGAGAAACTTGGCTTTCATTATTCACGCAATTTATTTGACTTATTTACTCAATCCTAGAATACTCAAAATAGCTTCAGAATTGCTAATCCATACTTCCAGGAAAAACAAAATTACTACCTAGATTATGTAATGTTTGTGTACCGTTCTTTTTTACTTTAGCCTGACAAATATAGCCAAAATACTCTTTTCCAGAGTTATTTAAGTTAGTTCCTTTTTTCCCCACCCCCTTCAGTTTTTCCTTTCTAACTTTTCATTTTCAAAAAATGTCAAACTTAGAAAAAAGTTGCAAAAAATATCAAAGAATTCTCATATCTTTCTTAAATAACTACAGTATGGGAAATAATGTTATTCATTTGTAATAGAGTTAGGTTCACTTGTTGCTATTATTCATATTTTATTTGGGGTTCCCCACACCATATTTTGATGATACTTTCATTTTGATTTTATTTAGTGATTTTTTTGGCATGTGGAACATTATTATGGTTCTGAAAGTCAGAACTTTACAGAAAGGTATACTCAGAGATATATAACCCCCCTTACATTGTGTTTCAGTTCCTGCATTTTATTTACTTTGTTTGCATCTACCCTGTCTAGGTAACTGATCCTGATTTCAGGTTTATTCTCCCTGTATTTATTTTTGCCTACGTGAGCAAATACATTTATATTTTCTCATTTCTCCTTCTTTCTGACATCAAAGGTAGCATATTAGTACAGACACTCTTCTGCACTTTCCTTTTTCCACTTAGCAATATATCCGGGAACGCTCTCCATATCAGTTCACTGAGATCTCCCTCATTTATTTATCCAGCTGCGTAGGACTCCACTGTGTGGATATATCTTATGCATTCCACTGATCTCCCACATTTGGGCATTTAGGCTGTCTTCAGTGTTTCGTAATTAACAGTAATGCTGAGATGAATAAACTTGTGCAGATGTGTTTTTCTGTTCTTGGGACTATCTTCAGGATAAATTCCTAGAAGTAGGATTTCTGGGTCAAATGCAAGTGTATATGTAGTTTTGTTCGATCTTGCCAAATCTCCTTCCATACAGGTTGTACCAAGTTGCTGCCACCAGTGTATAAGAACGTGTTTCCCAACAGATTTTGTTGTCATGCTTTTTAAATTTTCATCATTTGGGTAGGTGAGAAACGGGATGCCATTTGTGAAATATACCATAGCATTTTAAGTTACATGTCTCTAATAATGAGAGTTTGGACATCTTTTAATATGTTTAAAGGAATATACACATATGTTTTGTGAATTGTTTGTTCATGTCTTTTGCTCATTCTTCTATCAAGTTTTTGGTTCTTTGCCCCTCAATGTCTAAGAGGGTTTTTTTTTAAACATTAGAACTATTAACCCTTTGTCTATGATATATGTTACAAATTCTTCCTTTCTTTTCTTTTTCTTTTTTTTCTCCAGCTTTCTTTTTTTTTTTTTTTTTTTTTTTTGGCCACGCTGTGCGGCTTGTAGGATCTTAGTTCCCTGACCAGGGATTGAACCCGCGCCCTCAGCAGTGAAAGCGAGGAGTCTGAACAACTGGTCTGCCAGGGAGTTCACAAATTCTTCCTTTTGAATTTTCTACTGCACGCATATAATACTTAAAAAATTTGTAAAGTACACAGGAACATGTTTTGTAGTGACTGAAAAGAAGAAGAAAATGTGGCAAGTTGCAGGTTGGGAGTGATTTTACTGCAGTTGTTAGTGGTTTTACCTCTCTTGGTCCTCACGATTTCGACTTCCTTTGTCCTAGGATCCCCCCAGTGAAGCAACAGAAGTGTGCCACCTGGGAGGCTGGGTGAACGGCCAGGTCTGAGCAACTGAAGGTGAGTCCAGACCGCTGCTCCTGTCTCTCTCGGTACATGTGCCTGTGCGGTGTCACCAGTTCCAGGAAAAAAACGGGGAGTTACACGCATGACTTATTTTTCTTTCTCGTGGCCTTCGAGTGCTCCAACAAAAATTCCAGGACTGCTGCTCTCAGAGGCCTGTCAGAGCCTCTCTTCTAAATATAAATGCAGAGACACTAAAAATAAACAGTGCTAAAGGTGAGTTTCATGGTTCCTGAAATGTCAGTACGGGGAGGGAATTAACTTGGCTCTCAAGGAGCCAGGAAGGCACACGTGGCCACCCGCATCTAACCGGGCTTTCACCAATGAGGAGGGAAACTGGCTGAGGGTTGCTGAATAGCTGGAATATTTTAATTGTTGCTTAAGTTGTGCTGAGGTCAGGACAGCAGGGAAGTAGTTCTTCCATCGTCTGATATTTTTGTAGCAAGGTCCTTAAGTACAGACAGTCCACAGGAAAGGAACTGAGGCGTGGTGAGCCCTCTGCAGCAAACCAGGGCTGAGAGAATGCAATGCTGAATCTCAACCATCAGAGAATGAACAGGGCGTTCGGACAGTGCGGAGTGCATAGAATCACGGGTCAGCCAGGAGAGACGCGTACCTGGCGTGATGTCTGTCCCCCAGCACGCCGTTAATATGTGTGTGAATAAATGAATAAGAAGGTATCCTATACTGCCTTGCATAATTTTTAAGGATCCGAAGGCTGGTGTTAAAGGCTGTAAGGGTTCAGGTGAGAAAGGCAAGGCAGAAGATGAAGGGCAGTAAGACCCCAAAACAGATACTCTGAGGTAGGCCAGTGGGTGAGTCTTAGGAAAGCCTCTGCCAATACCCAACTGAACAAAATACAACAGGTGACAACAGCAGCAGATAATCCAAGGCCCACTTGTCACACAGTGCCCCATACCTGCAAACAAGATCAGGCCCTGCCAACACCTACGCCAACTGCCCAATGGGGAAGAAAGCCACTGACTGCAGGTGATAGCAGACATTTGAAAACCCAAGTTATATAATCACTTAGGCAGAGGCAATATCATCTTCCAACACAAAGAATGTGGCCAGGGTACTTATATGGTCTCAATGTTACTGTACGAAATATTTTCCCTGACCACTCCTGGCCTCCCCACTCTTCAAACAAATACACCCTGTATAGACAACTGCAGACATTCTTTGAACAGGCTGTATCCACCTACTCTTCCATGCCTTTCTCTATGCTGTTCACCTTGCCCATAATACCATGCGTTCATTTATTCAGGAACAAATTTATTGATTTGTTCACCAATTGTGATTGATTTTTTTATTGAAGTATAGTTGATTTACAGTGATTCAGGTGCACAGCAAAGTGATTCAGTTATGTATATATATTGAATGTAGTTTCCTGTGCTGGACAGTAAGTCCTTGTTGTTTATCTATTTTATATATGGTAGCTGTGTATCTGTTAACCCCAGACTCCTAATTTATCCCTCCACCCACCCTCTCTTCCCCTTTGGTAACCGCGAGTTTATTTTCTTTTTTTTGTTATTTTTAATCTTTATTGACGTATAATTGCTTTACAATGTTGTGTTAGTTTCTGTTGTACAGCAAAGTGAATCAGCTATAAGTATACCTATATCCCCATACCCCCTCCCTCTTGAGTCGTCTGTGAGTCTATTTCTGTTTTGTAAATAAGTTCATTTGTATCATTTTTTTAGATGCCACATGTAAGTGATATCATATGATCTTTGGCTTTCTCTGTCTGATTTTCTCTGTCTCATTTTTTTTAGTTTGCCAGTTTGTTGATTGCCAATTATGTCCTGGGCCCTGTGCTAGGCGCTGGGGGGATATTGTGGTGAACACAACAGACATGGTGCCTGCCCTCTTGGGAGAGAGGGCCCATAAACAAATAGAAATAAATATTTACTTACACCCTGTGATAAGTGTTAAGAAGAAATGAATCTGCTGGCAGAGAAAACACCAGATGGCACTGAGTACAGAGAGAGTGATTAGGAGAGGCCTCCCGGGTACCTATCCTGTGAAACGTTTCTTCACCACCCCACACACCCACCCCACTCAGTCACATTTCTCTGCTCCAAAGTCATTTGCTTCTACTTTTGACTTGACACCTCTCTTTTGTAGTTGGTTGTTTCTATATCCAAGACTCTGTTTCTACATTAGTTCTCTCAGTGCGAGGAAGAGAAGGAGGAGGGCACATGGGGTTTGGGAATCCAAAGACCTGACTATAAATTACAGTCTTCCACATGAACTCTGGGATACTCGGCGAGTCATCTAATTTCGTGACTTTAGTCTGGGTTCCTTAGAAGCAGAGCTGGAGGTATAAAGGCTTGTGTACAGGTAGTTTGTTTGGGAAGAAACCCCAAGGAGTAGAAGTGATGGATGGAAAGTGAAACGGGGAAAGAGGGAGGAGCCAACACAAGGATGCACTGTTGAGTTGGTCACCACTGTAGGCACCGGGCCCGTGGGCCCTGGGAGGAGCCCTAGGAAATGGGTCTCGGGTGACTGAGACAAGCGCTTATCTGTTGGCCTACCCGCCACTGATTAGGGGAGCCCACATGAGGACCGCTGCCTCTCCATTCCTGTTTCACAATATATGAGCTTCCAGTAGATGCCGCCGGTCCCCCATCTGGGGCGTCAGAGACAGCTAGGGCAGGAAGCAGGAGCGCAGGCCCAAGGCCAAATGCTGCCCAGTTGTGCCTGAGTGAAGCCCAGCAGTCCCTGCGCAGAGCTGCTTGATGAGGCAGTGACTGGAGGAAGCGGGCAGATGAGAAGGTTGAGAATTGAGGCATCTGATACCCTCACCTAGAAAACAGTCAGGGCAATAATAGTGCCTGCCTCTTGGGCACATGAGAGTTAAATGAGATGCTGCACGTGGAAGTGCCCTGTAACCTGCAGACATCATGCAAGTACTGGCCACCACTGCCGTGACAGCGAACTCTGATTTATACCTGCAGGAGAGCGCCTGGCGCGCAATTAAACAAAAACCAAACGTGAGTCAGGTGAATAAGTACAGGGAGTGAGGGGGTGTGAATAGACGAGTGCCAGGATCTTTACCCAAGGTTCCTACCTCTATGAGATGAACACATCTATTTCACTCAGTCCTGGTCCCTTCCACATTCAGTTAGATTCGAATGAAGTAAATGGTGGCAGGAGAGAGATTTTGAGAGTAGCTTATCTGAAAAATGCATTGAGGTCATGCCCTTGGGAGAAGAGAGCTGGACAAGGTTTATTTGCCTGTGAAAGAGGTTTATTTGCCTATGAAATGCAACCCCATGGATGGGCTTAATTTCCTTTGGTTTTTTCTAGTGTCTGACACAAAACTCAAATAGGATTTAGTGGAGAAATCATTTGGAACTGGAAGATAGGGTTCGCTCTGTCTTAAAAGCTTATAAACCATGGAGAAAGCAGAACGAGGCAAATGACACTCAGACATAAGCAATAAAGCAGGCCTAGCATGTTGCCATGGTCAGTGCTCACACATGATAATGGATTAAGTGGATTGAAGTCAGGCAGTACCAACCTGGGAAGGTTTCATTTCATTGCAACTTACTTCATTTCAATTAGCACTTGCAGACCCTGTAATAGGCAGAGCCCGGACGGTGCCGGGCAGTGGGGCTGCAGGGGCGGTGAGGGCAACAGACAAGAAAATGAACTGTGAGAGCAAGTGTCAGAAATGCAATCAGGAGAGGCGCACAGACCTGTTAAGGGGTGTAGAGGATGCGTATGAACAAAGGCCACCTAACTCAGCTCGCAGGGGAAGGGAGGAAGGACCAAGGCAGTTTCCCAAAAAGAAGAGAGATTCCCATAAGTCTGGATGGAGAAGCAGTTGGATGGTGCAAAGGGAAGAGGGTGTGTTACGCAGAGAGAATAGCCCGGGCGAAGCCCTGGGGGTGCGAGGGAGCCTGGTGCGCTGGAGGGATTGCGAAAGGGTCAGTGTTCTCAGGGAACTTGCGTGGATGTGGTGGGAGGTGAGGCTGCAGTTGCAGGACCTAGCGGGAGGAGGATCGTAAGCAGCCTTCTATGTCAGACGAATGCGCTTGAACTTGCCTAAGGTGAAAGGCCAGCCACAGGAGGACGGTAAGCGGTAGGAGGATGTGATCCCATCGGTGCCCTTCAGGACACCTCTGGCCACGGTGGGAGAGAGTGGGAGACAGAGTGGGGCTGGCTGCATGTGGCAGCAGGGAGCTGGGTTTGGAAGTGACTGTGGCGGTCAGTCTGGGGAGAGATGGTGATGACCTGTGGCAGTAGAGTAGGGACAGTGACCGCGGTGATGGGTTTCCAGAGGGGAACCGACATGGTGGTCACCATTTGTTTGGAAATGGAAGACGGGGGGAGGAGATGGTCAGAATGAATCCCCGATTCCTGCCTTGCGTGGCCAGGTGGATGTTTGTGCCATTTGGTGAAGGGCAGAAAGATGTTCCTGGAGAGACGAGAAGGGTGTCTGGCCGAGCAGAGTGAGTGGGGCTGAAGTGTGGTCCACGCTCTCTCCTTAGGTGTCGCTGGCCAGAGCTGCACCTGCCTGCGGGGAGGGGCGCCATGCTGGCTATTTCCATGTGCCTCTCCAGATCCACTTAGACTCAGTTTTTTGCTCATTCATTCATTCATTATTTGTTCATTCATCAAACAACTATCAAATGCCACCTAAGACTGGATCACTCTATCCGTTCTCAGGTGGAGCTTCCCCTGTTCTTGAAGAGGGATGAGGCATGCAAGGGCCCACAGCAAGGTGGGCTGATACAAAGCCAGAGCAAGGAAAGGGCAGATGGGGCAGAGGCGAGGTGAGGCCTGCAGCCGACGCGTGCCCCGGACTGCAGCCAGGCCGAATCCAGACAGTTAAGCCGCCCCTTGGCAGGCTCATATTCTCTCTTCACGTTCACGTTCACTTTGTGCTCCTACACTCTGCCGCATGCGCAGAGTGGGCCGTGCTGGAGAGCTACCTGATACTTGACCCAGCTGCATCTCCAAAAGCCTTAGATCTTGCAAAGTGAAGCAGCAGGTCAAAGGAGCTAAGGAACCTGTGGGCTTGTTCCCCGGTCCTCTCTGTACTCGGTAACTCACCATCAAGACTGAGAAAGAGGGACCCATTGGTTCATATTCTTCCTCTGGCCCTTTCCAGGCTTTGGATGTGGGGTGCTGTGCTAATTTAGGGTTGCTGAGCTACAAGGCAGTGTTAAAGAGGCTCGAGCGTCTCAAATTTATTGCTTGACTATCTGGAATCCTTATTCCAGGAAGTTATACATCTCTGAAGCAGCATACCTGAAATTAAGCTTAAAAAAGGTCATTGTAGTTTGATGTTTTGGTGAAATCCCAAGCATCAGGGCTCTCTTACCGGAGTGATCAATTGACAAGGGATCAGATCTTAATCTGCATTCCCAGGCATTCTCTAATGTCCCGAGAGGCAGGAGTGAGCAAATGCCTTACTCAGCCTTAGGGAGCGTTAGCCCTCTGATCTGCTTATGTGTTTCTACACTTAGCTATTGTTGCTTGTGCTGAAGTGGTGGGATTCCCCCCTAACCTCTTCCTCCACCCTCCCCACTCCACCATGGTTGAATGAGAGAGAGTTTAGAGTTTGGATTAAGATCTGCTTTCCAAAACCACCTATTTTTTTCTTTTTACTCTCTTCTTCCATTTTTCTTTTCCTTCCCTGTTCCTTCCTCCCCTTTTATTCGTTAATGTATCAACCATTTGTTCATTGCTTTGTATCTGGAGTCCGAACTTAAGCTAGCTAGCACCCCTCCTACCATTAGGATTTAAGTCTGGGAATGCCTGGCTGATTTGTGGGATGGGCCCACCATGGCTCTATGTACCTGAAGGACAGGAACCTCCTAGGAAAGACTCGCTCTTTCTTAGGAAAGAGTGAGAAAGTGCAGGATACCTACTGGGTTCAGTTGCAGAGGGCCAGGATTGGGGGTGGGGCTTGGGGTGGGGCTTGGTGGGATTTTAGAAACGGCGTAGTGCCTGTCACTCGGATTTCTTGCGACCTAGCACACAGGGACTTGTGCACGAGCCTGAAGGTGAGGGAGTAGAAAGGCAGGTGTAAACTAAACTAGCTCTTCTCTCAAACATCCCGAGGTTACAGAAAGCAGCAACAGCCCAGAGCCAGGCAGCTGTCAGCATCCTTACCCTGGGCAGGCGCAGCCTTGGCATGGATGGGGGCGGGCACCAGCTTGGCGGGCATGCCTCAAAAGGCCACTTCTGGCGTCAGCAGCAGTGGAGATGTCAGCCCAGTGAGCGCAAGCAGGTGAGGGGGCAAGTGACAGGTGCCACGTGTAGCAGCAGGGCCCCCGTGCTCAGTATCTGTGTGATAATCACTGAAGAATCCCAGACTTTGGGGGATCAACTGATGGGGGAGTTGGAGCAGCCACAGAGCGCATTGGGGTAAACCCAGAGAGCCCTGTTCTGCGTCTCTTATTAATTAAGATCCTGTTTCACTCCAAGCAGCAGAGTTTGCGGGACACGACTGTTACACATTCCTTAAATCCAATTTCGTTCCAAACAGGATTTGCAGGAGCTTTACATGAAAGCCTGGGATATAAAAGGACCAATTGTTTAAAAAGAAGGTGAAAGAACCATAGTCAAGAAATAAAGCCTGGAAGGAAGGGACAAAGAGAGGTGTTGCACTAGAAAACCTAGTCAAGCAAATATTCGTGCTTGACTTGAAATCCCTATCTTTTAGGGGCTAATTTCTGAGAATGCAACCTCTATGCCTAATCAAGACCTGAACAAAGGTAAAATTCAGTTTTCAGGCAGAGGTGCCTGTTTTCCCCAAATGTGTTCCTGTGCCCAAACAGGATGGTTCTACAGGTCTTCATGGTTAGAGAGCTACCTGGAGTCATTGAACTTAGTTGGAATAGATTGTAGGGAAACTCTGCTCATCGCTTCTCCGCCAGTGCCACGAACAAACATAAAATGCAGCAGACTGAGTGCCAGGCTGGGGGTCACACAAATGGCTAAGGGAGCTGGAAGCACCCCATATTCACGACCCGTGCTTGGACCTCCCCGTCTCCTTTCATCCTCACAATGCAGGGAGATGGCAAGGCAGGTGCAATGATCTCCACTGTCCAGGTGAGGAGACCATGAGGCAGAGAGGGCCGTGACCTGCCCAAGGCCACACTGAGGTGCCGGGCTGGCATTTGAACGTCGGCCTCCAATCTACCTCCTAGCTGCCTAGACCCCTGCCTGGCTCTAGGTCTGGAGTGGTAACACACCCTGATTGTTTTTTTAGAAGTATTCCAGAAGATTCTGATGCTCATCCAGGTTTGGGAGCCTTACTCCCTTAAACTGTCTCAGCCTGAAGGCTCAATGGGTAAATGGGTTAAATGGGGTTGGTAGATATAGGAACCTAATTGCGAAACGTGATTAGAGGGTAAGAAGAAGTGGTCCCTGAACAAGGAGTGCATAGCACAATGGCAATCGGGGCAGGTAGCAAAGAAATAGCAGCTCTTTTTACTTAATCCTTTTAGACGTTTTTATTATTAATGTTTAAGTAAAATCATTCCTACAGACAATACCAAGGGAGAGACTGGCCCTAGATGGACCCACTGACAACTGCAGGTGGAATTCAAATGTCCAGAGTGGGCAGAGCAGAGCAGGGCCCACACCGGTCTGGAAGAGACACACGCGTGTGCATGCACACACGCACTCACACACACACTCTGTCTTCCTCTCTATGGAAAGGCCTGGGAAATTGCCAACTGACCTGCGGTCCCCTTTGGCCCATTAGAAATTCAGAACTGCTGTAATTAGACATCTCCAAGAATTTCCAAGGCCTTCAGAGTGTTACCGAAAGAGCTGAACGCGTTCCCAAGGTGACAGAACGGAGGGCTGGCGGGGGGTGGGGGGGACGGGAAACCATAGAGCGTTGCAGGCGAGACAGTAGAAAGATTTGAGGGCAGAAACTAGCTTACCTATTTGTGACAAAATAGAGACCTGCCCGGGAAAAGAGAAAAATGACATTAAGCACCTAACGTGTGTCTCATTCTGTGCTTTCCTGGATGCCTCATCACATGTCATCCTCAAGTAGCTCTGGAGCCAGGAGTTTTGGTTCTGTTTCACAGGTGAGGAAACTAAGGCTTAGACAGGAGAGGTAGTTTATTCACGGTGACCCAGACAGTAAAACAGAACCAGGAATTGAAATCCAGGTCTTCAAGGACACGAGGTCCGTGCCCACCTTAGTGCATACAGATGCACGTGCACCTACGTGTATTTTAGCAAAGGCAACATCTGGTAAGTTCTAGGCTCTGTCGTAAGTGCTTGACAAATATTAACTCCTTTAATACTCACAACGACCCTAGGACATAAGTGTCATCATTAGTCCTAGGTCCCAAGTGAAGAAATTGAAGCAAAATCAATTTCACGCAGCTTGCCGAGACCCCGTATCTAGTGGCAGGGCCGGCGGCCCATCTAAGAGTCTGCTCTTCTCATTATCCCTCCAGGGTGCCTCTGCATGAAGGGAAGGGCATTCACTGAGCACTTACTCTACGCCAGGCCCCACTGGGACTGTTGTGAGTGCTTTAAATTTATTACCTGGTTCGGTTCACGTGATCAGGAAGTGTAGATACTAAAGGCCTCTGAAGACCACGTAGCGTGGTGGCTAAATTCGAAGTATGGGCTCTGGCGTCGGACCCTGACATTTACTCGTTAAATGACCTTGGGTAGATGCTTTAGTCTTTCAGTCGTTCTTTCATCATCTGTAAGGTGAGAGTCATCATGGTTTCGACTTCAGATTTGCGGTAAAGATTGAGTTATTTTGCACAAAGGGCTTAGCATAGTGTCTGGCCAGTAGAAAGTGCGAGCGTTTTTTTTTTTAAGGCAAGCAGGGGAGCTGGCATGTAATGTGCTGGGCTGGGAGGGGTCCTGGTGAAATTCTGCGGCTGGTGCCCAAGCACCCAGGTCAGCATTTACACAGCACTGTAGCTGTGATTTCCATCTCCCGCAAGGTCCCTACCAGCTGTCCTTTGGCAGGTCAGGCCTCACAAGGGCACTGGCCAGCCATTGCTATTTTAAGCTAGAGAGATGGATTGCGTCCAACCTAAGAAATAAGCTAAAAGCAGAAACAGGAAGTAACTAGGAGGCTTCAGGATGCCAGAGGAAGCTTGCCCACCCAGGACCAGAGAGCCTGTCCTGGATAAGTGCTCAGACTCTGCCATCCTTGAAACAGAGCCTCGGCTGCCTGTCAATTAATCAACATTCCAGGGCTATTTGACATGGCAGGAAATAATAAGTGGCTCTGCAATACCAACATGATTGCTTAGCCTCAAGGCCGGGACTGTGCTTAAGGGGCCCTCACGACAACCTGGAGGAAGGAGGCCCAGGGGAGCAAGGCTGGTAGCAGCGGGCTGCTATAACCAGCCCCCAGCCTGGCACTCACTCCTCCGCCCTTTTTCAAGCCTGTGCCTCCTTTGGAAACCCTGAGGCCCTGGGGACTTGCCTGGTGGGGTCGGAATGTGTGGGCAGAGCTGGTCCACAGGAGCTGGGTCCTGGGCCACCAAAGGAATGGCTGCTTACCTCTCAATCTGTGCTGAGATGAGGAAGCACACAGAGCCAGAGAAGGAGGCTGAAGGAAATGGTACCATGGTCCGATTTTCCCATTTCCTCTTTGCCTCCTGCCTTCCATACACGTCCTGAGCTTTTGCACACATTATCTCCTTTGCTGAGAGGTACTCTTCTCCCCATTTTCCTGGTGAAGGAACTATGGCTCAGAGACGTTGAGCAATTGCCTGGGATGGCACAGCAAGGAAACAGGTCTGGAAGGATGGCCAGAGAGGTGGGGTGGGCCAGAGCAGGTAAGAGCTTTTCCGTTGTATCTTTATCACAGAGCAAAGGAGCGCCGTTGTAAGGTTCTAAGCATGGTCAGGGCAAAATCGGGCATGCATTTGGAAGAGGGAAGGCTCTGGCTGCTGGGTAGAGAATGAGTTGAGTGAAGGGAGCTGAGTTTTGACTCTAGTGCCGTCGTCCAGGTGAGAAGTGATGACGGACTCACGTGGTGGTGATGGAATCAAGTGTACGGAATCCAGAGGGATTTGAAAGGCCAGGGTCTGCTTGCGTTTAAGGTGACCCTGGCAGATAAATGCCTCTCCTTCTATCAAGTTCTCCAGAGAAGCAACATTCAAAAGCCACACAGTCAAGACAAAGGAAGCAATCTCACATCCCGTGCTTGCTAAAGAACAAACCTTGACGCTCCCTAGGAGTTATCTGAAAGGGGTTGGTGCTCTATTTGCAAACTTTTCAGAAATGTAGTCGAGACAGTGAGGAACTGAAGACTATTGCGTGGCTAGAAACGCTTGGAAAAGAATTAGGCTGAGAGTTCTGAGAGTCTCAGTACCTTCCAGATCCTTCCCTGTCCAGCATCGTTAAGGGCCCCGGCCACAGAAGCTGCATGTCTCATGAGGAACAGCGCCAACTACTCACCCAGTTCTGTGGGTCTGTGCTTTTAACCCCTTCTATTCCCAGCATTTTACCATCATCTATGGCAAAGTAAATGGAACCGTCAGTAATTGATATATGAGGAAAAAATAAGAAAGTTAAATGGAGAGTTTGGCTGAGGGTCCAGTGAGTGACCCTGAAAACGACCTAGTGCCAGGCATTGACGTGTGTGAACAGAGACCTTCTTGGAAAGCACGGAGAGAGATGCATAGCAGCTGAACAAAGCAAGCCCAATTATATAGAGATTTCCCATCGAGGAGCTAGAAGAATCATAGATGGAGAAGTGGGTGTGACCCCAGGCATTTTGTGGGTAAAGACTGAGAGTTAAAAAAGAGTGACTTGGGCTCCCCTGGTGGCGCAGTGGTTGAGAGTCTGCCTGCCAATGCAGGGGACACGGGTTCGAGCCCTGATCTGGGAGGATCCCACATGCCGCGGAGCAACTAGGCCCGTGAGCCACAACTACTGAGCCTGCGCGTCTGGAGCCTGTGCTCCGCAACAAGAGAGGCCGCGATAATGAGAGGCCCGCGCACCGCGATGAAGAGTGGCCCCCACTGGCCGCAACTAGAGAAAGCCCTCGCACAGAAACGAAGACCCGACACAGCCATAAATAAATAAACTTAAAAAAAAAAAAAAAAAAAGAGTGACTTGCCGGATTTTTCACAGAGCTAAGTCAGACTCCAGCACAGGGGCTGGGGCCTCTGGTTGCTCTCTTTGGTTGAATGAATGAGTGAATGAACGAATGAATGAAATGAGGCCACTAGACCTCCACTGGAGGCTTGGTTCAGCCACATGCATTCCTGTTCACTCATCTGGAATGCTGCTTCTTCAGGTCTTCACGTGGCTGAATTCCTGAATTGGCCTGTTCCTGAACTAACTCTGGACTGCATCCCTTGACTTCATTTGCCCTGAAACATTTATCATTATTTGAATTTTTCTTTTTTAATTTGCTTGTTTACTCATCTATCATTGGTCATATGACCCTGAGAGCAAGGACTTTGTTCAAAGCAATGTCCCAGGGCCTATGTGTGGAATGAATGCCAGAAGCTGATAAATCAGTGAGCTGAAGCTTTGTAAATACCATGATATAAAAGTCACCAGCTGGAAGATGGGCAATTCAAGCATATAGTTCACTTGGTATTTATTGTGTGAACCAACTAGTTAGACCAATTTTTTTTTGGTCAATTAATTATCCTAGAATATCTCAGGGACTGAAGCAAATGTAAGGCACAAAATATTAATGTCAATGAAGTAACATGTGCACGTAAGTCCACTAACAAAATAAGCTGTATTAGAACACTCAGTAATATCATTGCAAAAAATAGCTCTAGTATAAATGTTTAACCAAAAGTGTGAAATCAATTAATCATTTGTTACTTCACTTTTAGTACGATAAATTTCTGCTTCTGCTGGGTTTTTCTGAGTTTCCAAACAACCACTGGCTGAAGTTTCCAGCAGCCCAAAAAATTTAAATAGAGCATTTTTTGAGTGCAAAATCATTGCAAGATGTCAGTGTGATAGTTGAGATTCAGACCCAGGCTCCTAGAAAAGAAAACCACAGCGGGAGAATTCCAATTAGTCACATCTAGGGAATTTGGTTTATTCCAAATTACCACTGCATGGGAATGAGATTAGGCCCCAGAATGTCCAGGTCCTTTGCCCTTCTCCATTCATGGGCTGGTGTTCACACCCCAGACATGAGGAAGCTCCAGAGATTTCAAGCTGCAGATCATCAGGGCCAGGGTGAACTTGGCCTCTTCTAACATGTCCTCAGGAGAGGCCCAAGTGCATGTGGTACATATCAAATGCCGTTTGGTCAAGATACTGAGGGGACCAGCAGATGCTTTGTGTTGGTCAGGTTGTGAATCAGCCAAGAAAGACCCATTTGCCAGGGGGGATCCTGGCAAAACTGAATAGCTCAGCAACCCCTCCTCCCCATAATCTTTGCAACTGCGTACAGGCCTCTGAGCTATTGCGCATGAAGCACACCTGGTTAAGAGTGTCTGAATGGAATTTCAGTCTGCTAACCTGTGTTTTCTAAGTTTCTCATTAGCAGTTTGCTCTTACCTGGAGGCTAGTTGGGATAAAACTGAAAATCAAAAAGACACAGGCTTGTGGTTCTCCTAATGTTTCACTGCTCTTCCTTCCTTTTGTCACTCTTTGGGCTGAAAGAAAGAAGGTAGGAGGGAAGCAAGTTTGCATCTTGCTGCCTGGTGCTGGGCAGAAAGAAAAGAGTTTCTTGTATATGGCAGAAGGTCTAGAAAACCCTAGGGTCTTTGAATGAGAGAGCAACATGCTTGGTCTTCATGCCACTTTGGTGACCTGATCCATCTCTGTGTGCCTATTCCAAGCTGATCCACTTATTGGATGTGGCCCCAAAGTGGCAGTGATGATCAGAGCTATGTAAGCTTCTACCTACCCTAGCTTTCCTACTTACCTATGAGACCCCCCCCCTCCACCTTCTCTCTGCTTGGGGCCCCTGCCTTGACAGATGAGTCTTATATACTATTAGGGATAATTTTTCTGAATGTTCAGGTTCAGATCTTCCAGAATATTATTTTCCTAATGCTATCTCTGCTATCTTAGAAGATTTATGAGTATGAACTTATTCTTATTTCATTCATTCACACAAACCACTTTTCTACTTTGTAATCATCCCTCTCAACAATAGCTCTGAGTGTGGGGAGTTCACCAAGTTGTCATGAATAGATAGGATTAGGCAAGTATGGATTTCTCCTCATAGTACCTCTCCCTACATCTGATGACTATGGGATTGATACTGGAATCAAAGTTAATTAATTAAATTCATTGTTAGTACTTTAATATTGAGCATACTAGTGGTTGTTAGTACTTTAATATTGAGCATACAGTGAAGTCAAAAACTGCCCAAAACCCCTTTAAAGTAGCTGATAGGGATCTGGCTTCTGTAATGGTGAATTGAATTTGCTGGGCAAAACTTCCTGCAGATAAAAATGATAAAATCTGAACAAAGTATTTTAAAAAACACTATTTGAAAGCACTGGAAAGTGGCCAAAGCAAATGGAAACCAGAGGAGGTATAGTCTTGAAAGATCACAAGTGCAATGGATAAAAATATAAGGTTTGTTAGGGTTGGGGTTGTTTTTGTTTTTTTGTCTGAAGGCACTACCGAATTTCCTCAGTTCCAGTGGCAGAAAACAACAGTCTTATTGGCTTGAAGCGACACAGAAAGAATTTCAGTGTTGACAGAACAGCTGGAAATTTAGGATGGAAGGGAGAGAAATCCTGAAAGTGATAAGCCACCGAAATGGTGAGACCAAAATCTGAGTGTAAACTCTGTCCACATCCTTAGTAACTGCTAAACCACACAAGCACAGGGAAAACCTCAAGGACTCCAGTTAAAAAACAAATAAAGACAGAATTGCACTGGGTCAATTTGTGAATTTGCTGCTTTTTTGATTTAGCACTTTATCCTACACATTTCTAATATCAGAGAATAGAGCTCAAGTCAAGACAGACCAGCAAAGAAACTGAAAAATCTAGTATAAACCCTACACAAATTCTTGACTAACCACTAACCTGCACCGACTGAGGGAAGATATCTTGGAAGAAAGCTAGAAATCAGTGACTTAAAGCTGAAAGAACTGAACAGAGATATCAGCTGCTTCACAGTGTAAGGGGAGATAGTTTGAGTCTAGGCAAATAAACAACAAGTACAAAATTTGTCCTCAGAAGAACATAGCAGATTACAGAGTTGCTAAATCGTATCATCCAATTATCCAGTTTTCAGCCAAAATTGTCAGACCTGCAAGTAAACAGGAAAATTTGACCTATACATAGGAAAAAAAGGTAATAAATAGAAACTGACTCTGAGTGGACCCAGATATTGGATTCAGCAGACAAAAATTCAAAGTGGCTGTTATAAATATGTTCAAAGAATCAAAAGGAAGCATGCTCTCAATAAGTGAACAGATAGGGAATCCTAACATATAAATAGAAACTATATGAAGGTAAATAAAGGGAAAATCTAAAGTTAAAAATACAATAACTGAAGTGAAAAATTCAGTAGATAGGTTCAATCACAGATTGTAACTGATAGAAGAAAGGATAAATGAACTTTAGGACAGATCAAGAAAAAATATCTATTAAGTAATAGAGTAAAAAAATGAAGAAAAACAGAATTTCACAGAACTTTGGATCAATGTCAAATGGTCCAATGTAAGTGAAATTGAGGTCTTAGAAGGAGGTAAGAGCAAGGACTGGAAGAAAAAAATATATATAAAGCAATAATGAATAAAACTCTCTAAATCTGATGAAAAACATTAACTTCTAGACCTAAGAATGTCAGAAAAACCCAACCAGGATAAATACAAAGAAAACCACACCTAAGTCAAAGATAAAGTGTTGAAATCATCCAGAAAAAAAAATTATACACATAGGATCAATGAGATAATTAGCAGATGACATCTCATCAGAAACAGTGGAAGCCAGAAGTCACTAGAAAAAATATTCAAAGTGAAAAACGTACCAACATAGAATTTTATATCCAAAGATGGTAGTTGCATACTTCAAAAATGAAGATAAATGAAGACAAATATTTCAACTAAATTAAAATAGAAATATAATTTATCAATTTGTGAAATGCAGCAAAATCAATGCTTAGAGGAATGTTCATAGCATTGAATGCATATGTTACTGAAGAAAAAAGATCTAAAATCAGTAACCTATGCTTCTACCTTGGGAAAGTAGAAAAGGAGAAAAAATTAACCCTAAAGCAAGCAGAAGAAAATAAATAATGAAAATTAGAGTAAAAATCAGTTAAATTGAAAACTGTGAAACAATAGAGAAAAAGCAACAAAAGTTTGTGCAATGGAAAGATCAAAATTGACAAATCTCTAGATAGGATAACCAAGAAAAAAAAAAAAAAAAGACACAAGTTACCAGTATTACAAATGAAATACATGAAGTTAAAACCATCAAAACTAAAGGGAAAAATAAACAAATCCACGAGCAAGAGTTGGAGAGTTTGACATACTTCTTTCAGTAGTCAATTGAACCATTAAACAAGAAAATCAGAAAGGATAAAGAATATCTGAATGACACTGTCAACCACACTAAGACTTACAGAACACTACACTCACCTACTGCATAATACACATTGTTTTCAAGTACACACAGGATGTCCACCAATGTAGACCATACGCTGGTCTATGAGAAATTGTTGATAGATTTTTTTAACACATACAGAATTAAATTACAAATCAATACTAATAAGATAACTGCAAAAGCCCCAAATATTTGGAAATAAAACAACAATCTCGTAAATAACCCATGTGTCATTAAAAAATCACAAGGATAATTAGAAAATTTTTTTGAACTGAATGATAAAACATCACAGATATAAAAATCTGTAGTGTGTAGCTAAAGCAGTGGTCTGAGGGAAATTTATAGCTTTAAAATACTTATATTAGGAAAAACGTCTGAAAGTAATAATCGAAGCTTCTGTCTTAAGAAGCTTTCTGCTGTTGTAGCATGAAAGTAACCATAGACAATATGTAAAAAAAAAAATGGACATGGCTTTGTTCCAATAATACTTTATTTACAAATACAGGTGCAGAATGGGTTTGCCCCATGGGAAATAGTTTGCTGACCTCTGGCCTAGAGTAACTAATGGTAATAAAAGAAGTTGCAGAGTCATTTAAATAGTCAGTAAAGAGAGCAATAATACTTTTTGCTATGATGCCAATGTGGATTCCATCTGCCTTCCATAGGAAGGTAGATTGTCCATCCCAAGGTCAGTGAATCAGGAGGTTACATTACCTTTCTTACTAATAATAATAGTGCTTAAAGACAGAGTACTCAGGTATTTAGTAATTTTGCCCTTCTCCCCCCAAAGTGAGAACTGATTCTTTATGTCATGCCATTAAGTTTAAATTCAAAGCCCACCATTAAAATTGTTGACATGGCTTCCTTACGTAACTTCATTGTAAAATTGATGCCTGAGTGAAATCAGGTCCTCCCACTTCCGTGGGCCTTATCCCATAGAAATGATAGGATAGCAGTTTTACCTTGTCATGCCTACTCTAAAAGAGGTCCTAGAATGAGTGTTATTTTAGAAATACAAAGTAATACTGCCATTATTTGGCATATACAGAGGACTTATTAAATGTCATGCACATGATACTGAGCACGTGGTTACTCTTATAGAAGCTTAGTTGCTGCAACTATATCATATACGGTAGGAGATCTTAAATAGGAATGCACATTGAAATTTTGCAAACTACATTTGCTTTAGTCTTACTCTGGAGATTCTTAACCAGTAAATCTGGGGTAAGTTTCAAGTATCATGGTAAAATAAAAGCTCCTCAGGTGATTCTGATTTGTACCCATGGTGTATGTGTGTGTACTATAAATAAGGTAAACAAATATATTATACACACACACACACGGCTGTATAGTGGTTGCATTTCTGAAAGCTCCTTGTCAAATTTGATAACTATCAAACAAGAAGTTCTTAAAAAACATGAATTCACGTATGAACATTTAAAATTCTCTTTACGGGGCAACAAAGAAACAACTACACATTTTTCAACAAGACAGAAGCAAGTTTGCATCTCAATAAAAACTAGATGTCACATTCAAATGAGAATAATTAGAGAAGGGTTTATTTACCCCTGATTCCCCAAATGTGGACAGGATATAAAAGAAAAGAAAGAATAGTGCAGGAGCCTGGGGCTAACAGGAGCAGAGCTGGTACCATCCCTAGACCTGATGGGATGAAGGCAGGGAAAAGTGACGAGAACTTGGAAGGAGAGAGAGTCTTGTAAGGTGGGTTTATTGTGGGACACTGGTGGTGGAGGGACCCAGGACTCTAAGCATGCATCTTGATCGCCTCCCTTCTGGGGTTCCCAGCGGCAGAGCTCACCTGGACACCGAGGGCCATGGAGCTGTTACTGTCACCCACAAAGCTCAGCTGAGGAGTAGAGAGCTGGGACAGTGAACCCAGTGGGGCAAACAGAAGGTGTCTGGCAAATAGAAACAAATATAACCTACTGCATCATACTTAAGTTACCTGGCCCTGCCCCACCCCGCAAGCATTTTAGTTTATGCCCCCAACACCCCTCCCCTCCCTGGAAGTGATTCTAAAATGCAGCAAGTGAAAGAGTGTAAAGGATGGGAGTAAATCATCCCAGAAATCTATCAGGAGGGCCACATAATACTTGCTGATGGACGGGTAGTGTTATGTGAAAAAAATTAGAGAATCAGGGATGGGAGGAGTTATGAAAAAATGCCTCATATGTATGTAGAGAATTCCAGGAAACAGGATTTTACTATGTTTTTCTTTGAACAATTAACAGCCGATAGGTAAGGAACAGTAATAGACCCTCAGATGTCACTAAGTATGGAATGAGAAAATAATCTTTCTATCACTTACTTGAATGAATGAAGGATTTTAAAATCTGTACTGCTGGGAGCATATGAGTTTGGGCTCTGCTGGCCATTTACCATTTTACTTAAAAGAGATTCTCTTGATGCCTGTCTTAATTCCTGTCCTCTCTTCTAGGCTGAGGATTTCTCTTTACTTTACAAAACAAAGAAATGATCGACTCTTTCATTTATCTTTTATATTAATATGGATTTTCATATATTGGCTTTGTCCAAAGAAGTATCCATCTTTTTAACTAGGGTTAATCTTAATCTTGCAAAAAAAAAAAAAAAAATCCTTTAAAAAATCCTTAACTTTGTGATAGCAACCAAAAAGAGGGACACAAAGATACACAAAGGCTAGTGAACATTTCAAAATAGTCATCCTCACAAGACAACAAAGAAATGCATATCACACAATGATTTTTTTCCCTATAAAATTAGCAAATATTTCAAAAATTCGTAATATTCACTGTGCTAAGGAGAAGAGGCTTGTACATCATCTTTCGGTGAGATGGAAGTTGATAGAATCTTTCTGGAAATTATTTCACAATATTTATCAGAGCTTTGTCTTAGTTAAGTTAACTCTTGTAACAAAAACACCCTCAAAAGGATAATTACTCAAACAATCAAAGTTTATTTCTTGTGCACATAATAAATACTAGGTGGGAGAACAGGTGCTGCCAGCTCTGCCCTATTTAATAAATGGTTTCCAAGTAGGTGTGGGGCATGTATCCATTCTGACGAGCTGGAAAGGGGGGAAACATGGGGGGCTTTCGAGGACCAGGCCAGGACGTAGCGCGCATCACTTCTGCTCAAATTTTATTAGCCACCATTCAGTATGAGCATATCCTATTGTAAGAGAGACTGGGAAATAGAGCCTGTGTGCCCAGAAAGAAGAGAAGGATGTCGGCTTTGATGAGTGGCTCGTTGTTTCAGCAAGAAGCTTTTAAAATACATATACATTTTAACTCAGTATTCTAGGAATCTGTCTTAAGGAAATATTCAGAAGTTGAGTTCTGCAGCAGACCTGATAGTGATCTGCCCAAATCCCTTTGTCCTTTCTTAGTAATAGAAACTGTATATTTTTTGCTAGCACATTGCCATCTAGAAAATACTATCTTTCTCAGCCCATCTGACAACCACACATATCATATGACTCAGTTCTGGCTGGTGAAATTCATGTGACGGTTCCTAAATTCAATTCCTAAAAGATAGCCTGTGGTGCACAGTTCCCTTGCTTTTTGGACTCTTCCTCTGTCCTGTCCAGAGTGTAGATGTAAAATCTAGACTCTAGACTCTATATGTCCATGAGGAGAAGAAGACCACTCCTAGAGCCCTCTGGAGATGGCAGAGTGTAAGAATTTTGTTGCATACAATTGAACCAATGCCTCCAAACTTCTCTTTTGGGTTTGAGATTGTTGTTATTGTGGTTTTAGGTGACAGTGAGGTTAGAAAAGGAAGAAGAGCAATGCTTCCAGGGTGAAATGAATGGAGACAGGGCTGTGTCTACAGTGTGGCTTGATCCCCTGCAAGATGGCGTTTACAGGTGGCTCCTTTAAGCTGGCCTGTTGAAAATGAGGAGAAAGCAGAAAAGCTGAAAGGGATGACTTTGTGAGGACTTTGGAGATGAGTATGGGCCATGGGTGCTTCAGAAGGGTTGGAAAAGAAATGAATGGAGTGTGATGATAGAGCATAGGGAGGAACAGCGTCAGATAGGGTGGTTCCCCATAACGTGAGTCTGGGGAAACGGTTCAGCCAGAGGGAGTAAATGTGCAGATTTCTGTAGGAAAGAAGCTGCAGACCCTTGTAATCAGCTGCCTACTAGCATCTCCCTGTAGGTGCCCTAGAGGTCTACCACCCACGCGGCTGCCGAAACCTTTCACCTGTGCACAGATATTAACTCCTTGACCCTTTCTTCTCCCACCTGAGCAACCACCAGGTCCTGGTCATCCTTCCACCAACATATTGTCAAGTACCCACTTCTTTTCATCCCACTGACACTTTTTAACGTCTCCTTTTTAGACCCCTATAATCTCTTGTAGGAATTTAAGCAACAACTCCTACTTGATTCCCCCTACCTCCAGTTTTCTCCTGCTCCAATCCATTCCCTATATTTCAGACAGAATCATCTTATTTTAAAAAAATTGATCAACAATAGGAGAAAAAGTCTTCGGAGAAGGTGTACTTTATTTTTCAGAAAAACCTCGAATAATGAGAAAACCTTGCCAAAACATACTGAAATTCTTAAATTGATGGATACACCGTTATCCTTAATTACCTTTGTATTGAGTTACAATTAATGCTCTACTCGCCAGTGCACCAAATCAGCATTATAAAAATAGTTTCATGGCTTAATTTTTAATCTCCCTGTGTTTTGTGCCAGCCCTTAAAAGCTACTGCCTTCTTTTCTTCCATCTTAATCTTTTCACTAACACTGAAATGCATTACTCATATCAGTCCTTGAAAATCTTTAAATATATGGCAGATGGCCACTCGTATTATTCTAAACACATTTCATAGATTTGAATGCAGTTCCCACTGGCAGTCTTTAATAAAACTGTCATTGAGGCTTATGCTATCTGAAGGGTGTCGGTTTGTGTGGAATTAGGTTTTTTTTTTTTAATCTTTGTAGGCTTCATCAGTAATGTAAAGCCAGCTGGCCTATTCCTATGCCATAAAATCATCTTAAAATAAAAGACCCTTGCTTTATTCACCCCCTGAGATTGAATTGTCTTGTTTCAGTCTACCTAGTATTTCTTTTCTTCTGATTTTCTGGGCTACTTACTGCTTGACTCATTTCCTATTTACAGCTCCGCAGACTTGATGCATCGATCTCGACCCTGTATTGACTTGGCTTTTTTCCTCATCCACACCTCCCACGCATCCTCTTTGCATTTGTCTGCTTCTGGCCACCCAGGTAAATGGGCTCCAGTCCAGTCTAGTGGCTGGTCCCAGCACAGAGTGAAGCCCAGGACCCTGGGAAGTCCTTGGCTCTCACAGTCACTACCCAGGATTAGTTGATATCTAAGATCTTTTTCTGCCCTAAAATCCTTTAATGTTATTATCTATAAGAAATTATGTGAATGTAACGTTATTATTCTGACCCCGACTTCAAACTTCTTAAAGAAACTCCAAATTTCTTCAATAAATCTTTATCAAGTATCTAACCATGACTTGCATCTTGGTCTGATGGCTCTCCCAGCCTTCCCTGGCTTCTTCCCTCCTTCCTTTCATGCAGGCATTTCCCCTAATAAAATCTTTGGATGTTTAATTCCATTGTGGCATCTGTTTCTTGGAGGGCCAAGAGTAACCGGTTTTGAAATGTAATTCCCTCATTTCTATTCTTTCCCCCCCCCCCCAAATTGTCTATCTAAAGCCAGGGGTGATTTTTTTTTTCACTTTTATTGAGGTGTAATATACCTACAATAAAATTTGCCCTTTGTAAGTGTAAAGTTGGATGACTTTGACAAAATATATGCAGCCATGTAACCGTCACCTAAACTAATAAACAAAGCATTTCCACTGACCCAGAAAGTTCTCTCAGGATTCCCATCCCAACCTGCAGCTGCAAGCAACCTTTGCTCTGCTTTCTGTCATTATAATTTTGTCTATTCTTGAATTTCATATAAATGGAATCATACCATATGTAGCTTTGTGTGTGACTTCTCTCACGTAGCACAATGAATTTCAGATCCATCATACTGTTGTGTGTATTGATATTTCATCCCCTTTTACTGCTGAGTAGTGTTCCATTGTACCACAATTTGTTAAAACCCATTTACCAGTTGTTTCCAGTTTAGGGCTATTATGAATAATGCTGCTGTGAACATTTGCATATAAGTTTTTGTGTGAATTTATATTTACACCCCACTTACACCCCACATAAATCCCTACGAGTGAGAACACTAGATCATATCATAACTATGTTAACTTTATAAGATACTGTCATGCAGTTGTACCATTTTACATTCTCATAAGCAGTGTGTGAAAACTGTGGTTGCTCCACATCTTCACTGATACTTGATAATTCTGTCTTTTAAAATTTAGCTATTCTAGAGGTTGTCTCATCATATCTCATTATGATTTTAATTTACAGTTCCTTGATCACTAGTGATGATGAGACTCTTTTACTGTAATTGTTGGCCATTTGCATATCTTTTTGTGAGTGTCTTTCCGAATGTTGTACCCATTTTTTTTCATTGTTAAGAGGTATTATATATGTGTGTGTGCATATATATATATATGTATTCTGGATACAAGCTCTTGTCAGATAGATGTACCAACAATTTTCTCCTTGTCTGTGGCTAATTTTTACATTTTCTTAATTATGTCTTTTGGAAAGCAGAGGCTTTTCATTTTAATAAAGTCCATTTTATTAGTTTGCTTTCTTGGTTTGTGCCTTTTGTGTTTTGTTTCAGAACTTTTGCCTAGATCCATGTCACAAAGATTTTCACCTATGTTTTCTTCTCTAAGCTTAGTTGGTTTAGCTCTTATATTTAGGTTTATGATCTACTTTAGGTTAATTTTTATGCATAACAAGAGTTAAGGGATGAGGTTCATTTTTTCTCCATACAGATATCCAGTTGTCGTTGAATTATGTTGGCACTTCTGTTGAAAGTCAAATGACCATATAAGTGTGAGTCTATTTCTGTCCTTTCTGTCATGTTCCATTGATCTATATGTTTACCTTGATGCCAATACCACACTGTCCAGATTACTATAGCTTTATAGTAACTCTGGAAACCTAGTAGTATGCATTCTTTTCTCTTCTTCTTCTTCCTCAAAATTATTCCGGCTAATATAGGTCCTTTACCTTTGCAGATAAATATTTAGCATCTGTTTGTCAGTTTATTTTAATTTGCTTATATTTTTATTCAGATTGCATGACATCTATAGATCCGTTTGGAGAAAATTATCTTAACAACATCAGGTCTTCCAATCCATGAACATGATATATCTTGCCATTTTTTTTAGGTCTTCCTTGATTACCCTTTGCAATGTTTTATAGTTTTCAGTGTCCTTATCTCACACATCTTTTGATAATTTTATTACTAGGTATTTTTTGATGTATAGACATATGTTTGATTCCTATATATTTACCTTGTATTCTGTGACTTTGCTAAATTTACATATCAGTTCTAGGAGCTTGTGAACAGATTACTTAGAATTTTCAACATACATTATGTCATCTGCAAATAGAAACTTTTATTTTTTTCTTTCTAATCTTATGTATATTTCTTCTTTTTTCTTATCATCTTGCACTAAGATTTCCAATGCAATGTTGAACAGAAGTGGTGAGAATGGACATCTTTGCTTCAATACTGACTTTAAGTAGAAAACAATGAAATATTCAATGATGAGTATGAACTTAGCTGTAAGTTTTTTGATTTGGTTTATGTAGATAGCCTTAGTCAGGTTGAGGAAGTCTTCTTCTATTCCAAGATAGATGAGAACTTTTTTCATAAATGAGTGTATTAAGACTTCTTTTGTTGTCCAGCATATGTTCTGTTTTGGTAAGTGTACTATGTGAACTTGAGAGATGTGTATTTTCCATTGTTTTTGTGTACTATTCAATAAACATCAATAACATCAAGGTGATTAATAGTGTTGTTCACATATTTGTTAAGAGGAGTATTAAAGTCTCCAACTAAACGTACCTATTCCTCCTTTTAGTTTTATCAATTTTTGTTTCATGCATTTTGAAGCTCTTATATTAAGCATACACATATTTGATTATTTTTTCTTCCTAATGAACTGACATTTTTATATAATGAAATGCCCCTCTTCATATCTGGTAATCTTATAGTATAGAAATCTACTTTGATATTAGTATAACCAAGTCCCTTTTTATGCTTACTGTGCATGGTTTGTCTTTTCCCATTCATTTAGTTTCAACCTATCTGGGTCTTTATATTTAAAGTGCATCTTTTATAGACAGCAAATAGTTGGGTCATGCGATTTGTCCATTCTGACAATTTCTACCTTATAGTTGGAGTGTTTAGTTCAATATCATTTAATATAATTATTGATATGCTTGAATTTGGGTCTATTGTTTTATTATTTGTTTTCTTTTCATCTCTATTTTCTGTTCTTCTGTTCTCACTTTCCAGTCTTTTTTGGATTATTAGAATAATTTTTGAATTCCATTTTAATTTTTGTATGGCTTTTTGCAGTACTTCTCTGCATTATATATCTAATGACTTGTTTAAAAATTATAATATGCACATTTAATTTTTTAGGTTTTCACAGTCTACTAATAGTTAATATTGTACCACTTCATGTAATAAATATACGAATATTACAATTATATAGGTCCACCTATTCCACCCCAGTCCTTTATGCCATAGCTATTGTACTACATCTACATACTTTAAACTCTATAACACTTCTTTCATTTTAAACAGTTATATGTATAATAAGGAAATTAAAAAGAAGAAAGTAAGTACCAAATAGTTTAGCATTTATCCAGATAGTTACTATTTCTGATGTTCTTCATTCTTTTCTTAGGATCTGAGATTTTATATAACATCATTTTTCTCCAGCCTGAAGTACTTTCTTTAGCATTTCTTATAATGCAGGTCTGCTTGTGACAAATTCTCTTATTTTTGTTTTATTTGAAAATTTCTTTACTTCACTTCCAATTTTAGAGGCTGTTTTCACTGGATGTAGAATTCTGGGTTTTCAGGGCTTTTTTTTTGTTTTGTTTTGTTTTCTTCTTTCAGGCCTTTAAAGATGTTCCACTTTCGTCTGGTCGCCGTAATTTCTCCTGAATATCAGCCTTGAGATGCTCTCAACCACATGATTTCTTCACAAAAACTAATCACTTTACTCTTCTTTTACAGGAAAACTAATTAACTTAACCAACTGTTTTTCCAAAGAGTTGGCAGAGACGTGAGGAGAATTTTTAGTTCCTTGCCCTTTCTGTCTACATAGCTCTGGTAAATAAAGGGTTATTTAGAAATAAGGAGCCTGTTAAACCCAAATGTCTCCAACTTGACCTTGAATTAATAATCTCTGCCCCCTGGGAAAAAGAAAGAAAGAGCCTCCTTTTCTAGCCTCAGGATATATGTTCCCTGAATGACTCTTTTGGAACTGAGATGAGAGGGAAATGTTTGTTTTGATGGCAGGCTTTTATTCCCAGGTGTATGGGAAAGCTGGTGTTGTGCATGGCAGACCTGGGGCTGGAATTAAGCCTGTAATTAGCACTCTTTCTGGAAGCACTGTCATCTCTATGCCCAGAAGAAAAGGGAAAGATGTAGCAAAGCCACAGGTCTAAGTAGGGTGTATAAACAAGAGGAGATTAACTTCTGAGGAAACAAAATTAAAAAAATAAAATGAAGGAAACAAAACAGACTGTGGTTCTGCCCTTTTAAACTTTTCCCTCCCCATGTCCTGAAAAAACAATGTTTAGGGTTCAACTGTATTTGTCTTTGGTCTTCTCTAATAGGTTTTTTAAGAGAATGTGTCCTGTTCCAACATGCAAAGGTGCTTTGGGCTATTAAGTGTTGAAAAAATTTTACTACAAAGTTCCTCTTGGGTGTAGTGCAGCTTGAAAAGCCATGTAGTATGGTTCAGACTACAGGCTTTGAAGCCTGTTGCTGGGTGCTATGGCTATGAATTGAATAGGAGTATGAATGTTATGTGGGATGATTCAAAAGTAGAACGTGATTTACATTGTTCTATTTATTTATTTATTTATTTTTTCATTGTTCTATTTAAACAACATAATAAGTTCTCTGGAAACCATCTAAGTTGATTGCAGATAAGGAGATAGTTTTAAATGTTAAATACAAGGTTGGGGCTAAGAAAATAGCCAGAGTAAAATTTTCTGTGATACTTAGATGAAAACCATCTCTCAAAACAGGAGAGCACAGAGAAGATGGATAGGGTGTGCCCTTTGGCATATGCAGAAGTTAGAAACCCTCTTCCCACCCCCATTTTCCAGCCCAGCTGGGGATGTCAGACAGTGCAGACTTAATAGCTGTCACATGGTTATCATGCCACAATTAAACCCAAGTGACTGGACAAAGCTAGCAAGTCATCCCAAGATGGCACAGCCTTGTGGATAATTTTCAATATGATGATCCCTGAGAAGCTGCCATGTTCCCGAGAGCCCCAACCTCTACTGAAAAGTCCTGCCATATGTAGATGGTACGTTGGTACCATCACTTCCTTCCCTGAAGCTCTGTGGGCCCCTGAGTGAGTGAAATCTATGGTCAGCTGTGCCCATCCCACCCGTTTACTTTTGTTATCAAGTTTAGAAAGATAGTATTAAAAGGAAATAGCACTTAGGTAACTACTTGGAAAACCAAATGCCTTTGCCGTCATCCTTTGTTGGCTTCTATCCAGCCTTGGGGTAAAATGGTCTGCTACCCAGGCAATTTAATAGATGTTGATTAGGATTTAGGAATTCAAGTCTGATGCACAATTCTAGCTGTAGCCACCTTTTATCACCATCCCCCCTCTATTAGCAGAGTTTTATTTCTTTCACTTTCTAACTGTCTCAGGTCTACCACATTTTCCCAGCACATACACTTGCAACTATCAAGCCAGGGGTCTTTTGGTGTATGAGCCTCCAGCTATTGTAATTTAGGTGCTAATGATCCCTTAAGATTGATAGGTAATAAAAAAAATTAATATTAGGAAACACAGAAGTAAAGAAACAGAGCATTTACCATCATGGATTTCTTTTTTTATTCTCATTTGAGATACAATTTACATATAACATTGTATTAGTTTTAGGTGTATAACATGATTTGATATATGTATATATGTATATACATATATGTGTGTATATATATATATATATATATATATATACACATATATATTTCTCAATATGTATATATTGAGAAATGATTACCACAATAAGGTTAGTCAACATTCATCACCACACGCAGTTTCTTGTGAAAACAAACTTTGTTTTCTTGTGATGTAGTAGATCTTAAGATCTACTTAAGATTTACTATCTTAGCAACTTTCAAACATACCATACAGCATTGAAGTATTGTTAACTGTAGTCACCATTACATTACATCCCCAGGACTTAATTTTCTTACATGAAGTTCTTATTCTAATAGAAAAGCCAAAGTCATATTCATTCATTCACATCCCCTCCCTCCCTCTCCCTACTTTCCTCTCCACCCTCCTCCCACTCCCCATCCCCCTTATTCTCCTCCCTGATTCTCCCCCCCTTCCCCCTTCTCTTCTTCCTCTTCTTCCTCTTCTTCTTCTTGTTTTGGTTCACATCTATCTGGTTTACTCTTAGACTACCCCATTCTGATTTTTAACCTAAGGCACTTGGAGGCTGGTGTAGACACCAAGTATTTTTTGCACACAGCTTCAAGGACCTTTGGTCACCATTAGGCCATGACCTATCCTAGTCCCACAGACCTGAAAGTGGACCTCCCTCCTCTCTAACCAAGTTCTCCTCTTCTACAAAGCTCAGCCCTTCAACAGTTGTTCTAAACTATGTGCTAAACCTTTAAAACAGAATTTTAGCTCATTTCAAAGTCCATATTATTAATGTTTAAAATTTACCTTTCTAAATTACTGACTGACTTGGCATCATTTATTGATGTGTTTTATTTAACACATGCATTATAGTGCAAGAGTCACAAGGTATGAAAGGGCTTAGAGTCAAAAGCACATCTCCCTTCCAGATCTACCTCCCAGCCACTGGGTTTTCCTCCCCAGAGTCAAAAACTCTTACCAACCTCTTCAATTTTCTTTTACAGATATTCTTTGCATATACAAGTTTCTGATATATGCATGCAAGTGTACATGTACGTTCTTTAAATTGATTTTTAATTAAAAAAGTAATACATGAACACTATTTCCTTATACAAATTAAGACAATACAGGCTAGGCTTAGGCGCCTTTTGACCAACTCTCCAATCCCAGTCTTTTCCCAAATGTTGCCACTGTGAGTCATCCAGCATCCACATAATATAAATACTACCAATATGTTTCTCTGCACTTACTACAAATATATGTATCTACAGAAAATATGTAGCATTATTTTATTTGATTTTTAAACTAAAAGACATACTGTAAGAATCATTCTGCAGCTTGCTTTGGTCAAATCTTTAAAGCACCCCTGACTCTGATGATAGAACCTCTTCTCTGTTGTCCCTGGTTTTTCTAAAAGCCAGGAGATGCCTGTATTTCCTCTTTATCCCAGGACTGACCTCCTGTTGGTCCCTCCACAAAGTTCTTGTTTCTTCTCAGACAGAGCCCTGGGAGCTGAGATGAGGGAAAGAGAGGGTCTGAGTTCAGACTGGCCACACGCATCTTGTGTTCTCTCTGGTGGCTCATCTTGTAGTTTTTCTCTGGAAGAAGTGACCTTACAGAGTCCTTTTATCATGGAATAAAACTTCACATAGACACTAACAAGACAATTGTCCTCTCACCTGGTCATTAGCTGGAGAGTTCAAAGCCAGGAAAAAGTATCATGCAGGGCAGCTTCTCCCCCACCCCACCGTGAAGAAAAAGGGTGGGGTCACAATCCCACCACCGTGATAGGAACTCTTGACATACCAGAGAGAAAAGGCAAAATCTGATGCATGTAAATGATCAGATTCCATGCAGAGTCAGTTACTTGACAGTAATGCCCATGTCCCTTTGACAACCTACTTCGCACTACTGATCACACAGTCTTCTGGAGAGAACATGCTGCTTCTGAGAAATGATCACAGCTTTGCCGCAGATTCATAAGACCATAAGATGACTTACACATTTTACACTAAGGGTGTCTGAGTATTGCAAGGAACCAGGAGCTCACTAAATTTTAAAAACCACCTACTGCATTGCGAGGCAGTCTAATTGGCCCAGTTCTTTTGTTATTGAAACTTTGGACTCTATTCTGACCTCTGTGCAACATTGAATAAATTTAATCCCTCTTACTAATGATCAGAGCCAGTTTTTCATATGCAGAAAACCCAGCTAATCTGAGAAAGCCTGTACTTATCTAGAATATGACCAGGCCTCCAAGGGAGCTTATTTTTATCTAAATACTGTCCAAAAGAATTTAAAGGGGCAACTTTCTTTTCGTCATTAACAAACTTCTTAACAATGTGGTCATTTTTGCTTATTATAAAGTTCTTCATTTGAAATGAGATTTTTGGACTAAATCTCCTTTTCTTTTGTTATGGTTTCTGTAGAAATGGAGATCAAGGTTCTCCTTGGGTTATATGATATGTTAGCCCAAGCAGGGATTCAAGAAATGGCCAGTCATGACCAAAGCCCTTCCTTTCCCACATTTAATGTTATCATTGCTTATTCTCATTGCACTTATTTTAATCCTATCAGATATGTGGTTGATAAACCAGAGTTTTGGAATATTATCTCACATTCTTTCCACAGTGTAGCCATTAGTATAGTCAAAAAGGTTGCCTATCTCATGCTTTTGCTTCATATATAAAATGCTTATTATATTTGCCCTGCCTGAAATAGACTTACCACAATCTGTATTTATCATATAAGCTGAAGAATGTGTTTTTCTAAGCAAGCCAAAATATTGGGTTCTGCCCTTACAGTGAAATGCACTTTTCCCTTTAAGAGGCAAAGTCTTCAGACAAGAATGTGAATAAAATGATGCTTTATAGAGGAATGTCATCTGATTAACTTTAGGGTGCTAAACACTCATTTAAGGTGTTTCTCTGGTTCTTGTCCAAAGCGTGTTTTTTTTTTTTTTATTGTGAATTGGGTGAACCTTGACTCATTTTGAGCTGCTTTTTGCCAGTGGTTTGTTTCTCTTAGCTATGCAGACAGTTTTAATAGCCTACTTCTCTTTAGCCAGACTGTCTTGCATGATTGCCAACTTGAAGACGTTTCAGGCTTGTCAACATGCTTCTAGGGAAGGGTTGGGCAAGAAATGTTTCCGTCATTCTTTTGTGATCTAGAGTAAACTTTGTCCTTGCCTCTCCCCTTTGTAGCTCGTCCTAAAGTTCCTTAAAGATCCAGAGGACTTTAGAGGGAGGCATGGAGGAACCCCTTAGGTTAAATGAGGTTGTATCTTTTCTTCGAAGCCATCTAAAGTTGCTCCTAGGCTTCTAGTCTACCTCTTCCCTTCTCCTGGCATTTAGTTGAGATTTATATATAATAGGTATTCCTGAAGGCTGTTTGCAAAAGGTAGGGGAGAGGGGAAGGAAGATACTTCTGCACATATGTTCCTGCCTCTCTCTTTCCCGTATTGCCTCATCTTCCTCTGCATTCTCCTTCCATGGTGTCTTGTACAGGGCAAGTGTTCAATAGATATGTGTCAAAAGACTACTCCCTCATTTGATATCCCCCAACCACCATCCCAAGCCAATCCCTTCCTCAAGGATGAGAGGGAGGCAATTCTGGATGGGCTTAGTAGCTATAGCAGAGTCTGAATGTATGGACTACAATTCAAATGTGAAAAAGAATGCACCTTTCTTTATTTTCTCTAACTGATCTAGACGTCTGCAGACTTCTAGTAGCCAGTCAGCGCATGTGAGTTAAAGGAATGAATGTGCCTCATCTTGCACTGGAGGCCCTTCCCAGTGCTGGCAGGCAATGGTGATGGGATGATTAAAGCTTGCCCATTCAAGGCAACTCAGTTTTTTTGTTTGTTTGTTTGTTTGTTTGTTTTTTGTATTAGAGTCTATTTCAGGTCAATGTAATCCCATTTGGGAAATTGCTGTCTTTCAGGGTTTCTGCCTTCTCCCCAGATGGCACGTGGGCACAGAAGGAGCTTATGGGTATTCCAGGTGATGGAGGTGAAGGGTTTCTTGTTCTCTTTTGGTTCTTCTCTGGACCACTGAGACCTCACTGAGATGTAGCTCATCTCTCCTGGTATTTGGACGTCACTTTCTCTCTTCCCTGTACCCTCTGCTGAAGTTTCAGCATCTGGTACAATTTTTGGTTTACTGCTTTGGCCTTAGTAATAAATAGTGATTGCTCTTGAGGAACACAACTCTCTCCTCCTGCTGACTGGAGGAGCTCTTCTTTAGAAATTTTTTTCTTTGATCATTTTGTAGTGTGATAAAAACACTTGAGACTTACCCTCTTGAAAATTTTAAGTCTACAAGAATGTTAACTGTAGGCACAATGTTGTACAAAAGGTCTCTAAAACTTAAGCCCCTGGAAGTCACAATTCTACTCTCTGCTTCTTTGTGTTTTACTATTTTATATACCTCATATAAGTGGTGTCATGCAATACTTGTTCTTCTGTGACTGGTTGATTTCACCCAACATAATGTCCTCAGGGCTCATGATGTTGTCACATATGGCAGGATTTCCTTCCTTTTTAATGCCAAATAATATTCCATTACATGCATATACCACATTTTTTTATCCATTCGTTTGTTGGTGGACATTTAGGTTGTGTCTTCGTTTTGCCTATTGAGAATAATGCTGCAATGAATATGGGAGTGCAAATATCTCTTCAACATCCTGATTTCAATTCTTTTGAATAGATATCCAGAACGGTATTGGGAGCACTTATATGCACATGCAAAAGAGTATAATGGGACCCTTATCTCACACTCTACACAAAAATCAACTCAAAATGGATTAAAGACTTAAATGTAAAACCTAAAACTGTAAAACTCCTAGGAGAGAACATGGGAAAAACTTCATGACCTTGCTCTTGGCAATGATTTCTTGAATGTGACACCAAAAGCATAGGCACAGAAGCAAAAGTAGGCAAGTGGGACTACATCGAAGTATAAAGCTTCTGCCCAGCAAAGGAAACAATAGAGTGAAAAGGCAGCCTATGGAATGGAAGAAAATATTTGCAAACACATCAGCTCTTATAGACCCTACTAACCTCTGAGGCTGTTCACCCGTAAGGTCCCCTCATAGCTTGCTGTATTCCTCACAGGCTCACGTAGGAACCTCTCCGTCTCTTCCTTCCTACTCACTGGGCCATCAGTCTATGTAGATACTTCTCTTCACCACTGGTCTTCTACAGCATCCACCCCATGTAGGATATAGCAGGAGTGAATCGATTTTGTAGGGCTTCCGTAACAAACCGCCACAAACTGTGTGGCTTAAAACATCAGACATTCTCCTTTCACGGTTTTAGAAGATAGAAGTCCTAAATCAAGGTGTCAGCAAGGTTGGTTCCTTCTGGAGGCTCTAAGGGAGCATCTGCTCCACGTCGCTCACCTAGCTTCTGGTGGTCTCCAGCAGCCCATGGCATTCGTTTTTGTTTTTGTTTTTTATAAATTTATTGATTTATTTATTTATTTACGTTTGGCTGCATTGGGTCTTCGTTTCTGTGCGAGGCCTTTCTCCAGCTGCCGCGAGCGGGGGCCACTCTTCATCGCGGCGCGCGGGCCTCTCGCCCTCGCGGCCTCTCTCGTTGCGGAGCACAGGCTCCAGACGCGCAGGCTCAGTAGTTGTGGCTCACGGGCCCAGCCGCTCCGCGGCATGTGGGATCCTCCCGGACCAGGGCTCGAACCCGTGTTTCCCTGCATCGGCAGGCAGACTCTCAACCACTGCGCCACCAGGGAAGCCCCCCATGGCATTCTTTGGCTTCCAGCAGTACCTGCCTCCATCATCACTTGGTATTCTCATCGTGTGTCTCTGTCGCCAAATTCCTCTTCGTATAAGGACCCTAGTCATTGGATTAGGGCCTACCCTAATCTAGTTTGACCTCGTTTTAACTTGATTACATCCGCAAAACCGGTATTTCCAAATAAGATCACATTCACAGAAATCAGGGGTTAGGACATCCACCTATCTTTTTGAAGGACACAATTCAACTCACAATAAGGAGGACAGAATTGGAGCACAAGTCCAGATGTTCTTGGACTTTCCCTTAATTAGCCTGAGGTTTGTATTTGGGTTTCTATCATCTAGCACCACCTACTTCCAGGGGATGAGGGTACAAAATTCCTTCTGCCTTAGTCTCATCCTCCAGAATATCTTAATTCCTTGGGTCCTCTTCTCCATGATGGAAGAACTGTAGTCTCCTTCATGTCTGGTAGAAACTGCTCCTCCATCATGTCCCTTTTGCACAGACACTCACTTAAAGCTCAGTGCTCAAACCTCTAGGCTTTGTTCTTGATATGTCCACCCTGAAGGCTGGTCACAGAGATTTCCCAGTGCCCTTTGCTGGGGCTTAGCCATGGCCTCACATCCATGGAAGCCACCTGGTGGTCAGCATCATGGGAATTCTTCTATACTTTGAGCGTGTGGCCACCCCTGTCTTCTCCTAAATGCTGTTCTTTCTCTCCTTAAAGATCAGTACACCCGGATTTTCTCAGTGTAGATAGTCTTTTTTTTTTTATTTTATTGGAGTATAGTTGATGTACAATAGTATGCAAGTTACAGGTATAAAATATAGTGATTCACAATTTTTAAAGGTTATATTTCATTTATAGTTATTATAATATATTGGCTATATTGTAGCAATATATATATTGTACAATATATTCTTGTAGCTTATTTTCTACCTAATAGTTTGTACCTCTTAATCCCCTACCCCTATATTGCCCCTCTGCCTCTCCCCACCGGTCACCACTAGTCTGCTCTCTATGTCTATGAATCTGTTTCTTTTTTGTTATATTCACTAGTTTGTTGTATTTTTTAGATTTCATGTGTAAGTGATATTATACAGTGCTTGCCTTTCTCTGTCTGACTTATTTCACTTAACATAATGCCCTCCAAGTCCATCCATGTTGCTGCAGATGGCATTATTTCGTTCTTTTTTAAGGCTGAGTAGTATTCCATTGTATATATGTACCACATCTTCTTTATCCATTCTTCTGTTGATGGACACTTAGGTTGCTTCCATATCTTGGCTATTGAAAAGAAGGCTGCTATGAGGTTCATGTATCTTATCAAATGAGTGTTTTTGTTTTTTCAGTGTAGATAGTCTTGCCAGACCTTTGAAGGAGGGACTTAAGGGGTAAAGAAGTTTTGGACAAGCAGACTCAGCAGATCACAGACCCCATGGAAGAGGGGAAAGGCCAAGGTTATATTCATCTGTCCAGAAAAAGGAGAGTTTAGAGATGAGATGAGCAGGTTCTGCATGCCCAGGATGCCCAACATGAAAGTACCATGTGACCAGTTGTCTGTGTACACCTTCAAGTGGGAGAAACCCATCTGGCATGCTCCCTCTGCAAAATTGTTCCAATTCCACTGGACTCTTTGGCCCATTCAGAGTGGCTCACAGTTGCCTGGTAAAGGTCTGTGGCCCAAGGGCCTTTAGGAAATAATACTGGTATTTATATAAACCTCAGTTTCCTTTTACATAAAATGGGTTGGTAATATCCTCTTTGAAAAATTGTTATAATTATTAGACAAAATATATGCAAAGCAACTAATCTAGTGCCTGGTGCTTAGGAGATGCTTAATAAGTAGCAATCCCCCCCTTTTTTTGGCTGCGCCACCCACGTGGCTTGCAGGGATCTTAGTTCCCCAACCAGGGATTGAACCCAGGCCCTTGGCAGTGAAAGTGCCACCGAGTCCTAACCACTGGACCGCAGGGAATTCCCAGTAATAATGCCTTTATTATTAGTCTAGTCTGCTTCTCTCTTCTCTCTCTTTTAAACTTATCCCTCCTTTAATTACTCCCTGCCCAAAAAAAGAAAAATAAGGAAGAAAAAGAGTATTATGCACTTTAGAGTTGCAAGTTGCCACTTGCCTATAATAGGGAACTTCTAAGATTCAGAGTTTTTCCTGGGCATCTCAGTCCTCAGGCCAGAACTGACTCTGTAGTTGGTCATCCTGGCTATATGAAATCCTGACTACAGAGGTTTGTGACATGTATGCCAGTCTACCATGTTGCACAGTAATTATGCATAGCACGAAACCTGTTTCAGTCTTTTTGGAAGTGTCATTTGATCATCAGATTAGTCTCAGTTCACATGTGCTCATTCTTCACCATTTGTTGCTCACAGTGTCTTGGAGTAAAGGAAATGCCAGTCAATCACTGCACTGAGTTATATGGGAAGAGGAAGAGGAACGGGTCCCATAGTCCCTTAGCTCTCCTACTTGTAGATGCCTTCTCTTCATCCAGGTCTGGCCAGCTTGGTCCAGACTTTTCCTGGAGAAGGGGAAGGGGATAGCATTTCATCAGGGCAGAAAGATGTGGGAATTTCATTAGAAGGGAATAGTAGAGATTCAGCTAAGAGTGGCTCCAGAGCAGCAGTTTGTTTGTTTTGATTTGTTTTGTTTTCCCACCACAGATAAGTGAGCCCCTCCAGTCAGAGTAACGTTAGGTAGTCTCATCTTAGTCACTGATACCACTATTCACCCCACTGCTCAAGTCAAAACCTAGGAATCATATGTGACTTTCCTCTTTCCTTCGGATCTTAAATCCAATGTATCAGCAATTTCTATCAGTTCTACCTTCAAAATACATCCCAAATCTAGATTACTTCTACCATGTCCACCACCATCTCTTACCTAAACCACAGCCTCTACCGGGTATCTCAATCCCTGCTCTGGTATCTCTACAGGCAATTTTTCACACAGCTTCCAGAACAACCTGTAAATGTATATTGGATAATTGTGTTTCCCAATTCAAAACCTTCTGTAGTTTTGCACTGCGCTTTAATAAAAATCAAATTTCATATCTCAGCCTACAAAGCCCTGCACTGATACCTCTGAGAAACTTTCTGCCACTCTCTGCTTCCTCATGACTCTACTTCAGGAGGCTCTGGCCTTCTTGTCATCCTTCCCATCTCCCAGACTTGTTCCCATCTCAGTTGCTATGCCCTCTGTCTGGGACGTTTTTACCTCCTTCCCTTCATTCAGACGGGACCAGCTCAAAGGGGCCTTCCCCAGCCTTACCTCTGTCATTCTCTATTCCATTACCTGGTTTTATTTTTCTTTGTAGTCCTTATCTCAGTCTCAAATTACACATATGGTATATACCTTGTTTATGTATTGACCTTGCATCTCCCCATCTAGAAGGTAAGCATGGAGTGAAAGCAAAGAGTTTCATGAATGCAAGGAGTTTGTCTTGCTCATTGCTGTATCCTCAAGATTTTGAAGAGTCCCTGGCCATAATAGGTGCTCAAAAGTAGCTGTCAAATGAAGGGATGAATAAATGATACCTTTAAAATACCTTCTGGTACTTCACCCTTCACCCTCACCCCCTAGCCTCTGAGTCTCCACTTCTTCAATCAAATCAGAATCTCTGGGGGTGGGGCTCAGACTTCAGGGATTTAAAAATATCCCAACGTGATCCTAGGTTGAGAATGACTGAGATAAATCAGAAATTTTCAGCATTTAATGTACACATAAATCACCTGGAGATCCGTTAAAATGCAGACTCCGATTGAGGAGTAGTAGTAGGTGCAGGCCTGAGAGCCTGCATTTCTATTAAGTTCCAGATGATAGCACTGCTGTTGGTCCATAGGCTGTACTTTAAGTGGCAAGGCCTAGGTGATTCCTAAGATCCCTACACTTCTCCATTCTTTAAAGTGAACACCATCCACCTCAGCCTCTGTCCAAGGAACCTGTTAGTTGCACCCTGGAAAACTCTGGATTGGGCACTGTTGGGCACAACAGAGGAAATGTCAATTTCTTCATTTAAATTCATTGTTTTTAATGTTTAACTTTTAATTTTGAATTTATTCCAGACATACAAAATCAGTAGAAAGAATTTCCGCATATTCTTCACTGAGATTCCCCAAATGTCATATCTCACTTAACCATAACACAGTTATCTGAATCCGAAAATTAACATTGGTACAGTGCTACTGATCTACAGACCATATTCAAGTTTTGCCAATTGTCCCCACTCATGTCCTTTTTCTGGCCTGGGATCCAATCCACCATCATGGATTGCTTTTTTTTTTTTTAATTTTTATTTTATATTGGAGAATAGTTGATTAACAACGTTGTGTTAATTTCAGGTGTACAACAAAGTGATTCGGTTATACATATACACGTATTTATTCTTTTTCAATTTCTTTTCCCATTTAGGTTGTTACATGCTATTGAGCAGAGTTCCCTGTGCTATACAGTAGGTCATCGTTGGTTAATGGATTGCATTTAGTTCTCATGTTTCTTTAGTTCCTTTCATCTAAAACACTTCCTCAGTCTTTGTCTTCCATGACCTTGAAACGTTTGTAGAAGATTGGCCAGTTATTTTTATAGAGTATCCCTCAATTTGGATTTTTCTGATGTTTCTTGAGGATTAAATTCAGGTGGTGAATTTGGGGCAAGAATATCACAGGAATGATGTGTCTTCAGTGCATCATATCATAAGGCACAAAATTTGAATTTATCCCACTATTAACGATGTTAACTGTGGTCTCTCAGCAAAGATGGTGTCTTCCAGCGCTATTTTTCCCTTTGTAATGGAATAGGTACGTTGTGGAGAGACAATCTGAGACTGTAGATATCCTGTATCTCATCGCATTTTTCACCCACTAATTTTAGAATTCATTAATGACCCTTACCTAAAACAATTATTAGTGTGGTATTTGGTCAAATGGTGATTTTCAAACTCTATCTTTTCTTCATTTGGAACTGTGCTGTAAGGAAAAGCTTTCTCATCTCTGCTACTTATTTATTTTAAAATTTATTTATATAGGCATGAATCTGTGGATTCTTATTTTATGCTCTTGGTTATAATTCCTTGCTTCCATCGGTATTATTTTTTGACCAGACTGTCCTCAGTTTAGCTAGTGGAAGCCCACTTGAGCTGCATTCTGCATCCCTGACATGTCCTCATTTTTTTCTTGTACTGTCTTACAATTTTGGACCACAAGATATTCTAAACTCATCTTGCATTTTCCCTTCCCTAACCCAGAATTAGCCGTGTTTCCAAAAAGTGTTATTTCCTTTTATTGGATACGGTATTTATAAATCAAGACTTGGGCACAAGGTGTGCTCATCAATACTGGAATGTGTTGATTCTAAATATATGTATTTATAAACACATACCTATATCTACTTCTATACCTATCTTATATCTATACTGAAAGTTATGAGTTCATGCTGGTGATTTGCTTCTGTTTGTATTACATTTTAGGATCACAACCACCACCCTTTTTATTGATTTTCATTTTTTTCTTTCTTTCCTTCCTCCCTTTCTCTCTTCCTCTCCCTCTCTTTCCTCCCCTCCCTCCCTCCCTTCATTCCTTCCTTCCTCCCTCCCTTCCTTCCTTTCACCACCTTATAGTCCTTGCCCCTTGATTTAATATGGGGCCATCTAGTCTGATGAAAGGCAGCAACTCTGGAATCTGAAGGATCCGAGTTCAGTTTCTGGCTCTAACACTTTCCAGCTGTGTGACTGTGGGCAGGCAGTCTCTGACAGTAATAGATCCTCAAGAAAACAGAATTCTTTCCTGGCTCAATCTGTGGAATTAGGCTGAAATGTATTCCTTTGAAATTCTCAGACATAAAGGCTGGTTTATCTCCCTTTCCTGACTTTAATTCAAGTCTTCCTTTTATCAAGACACACAGGCAGGCTGCCTTCCCCAAGGTGTTCTTCCCAGCACTTCTAATTGAGCAATTTAACTACTGTTTCTCCCCTTGTTCATTCTTTCTTGTCACACAGGTACATTGGCCCCCAGTTGCCTACCCACTATGGCTCTATGTGACATCAGTTTCTGCCCCTTTTTCATTTATCCCCTATATCCATATCCATTATATAATTGCCTGTCTGTCCATCTATCTATCTCTATTTACCTATCTATCTATCTATCTATCATCTATCTATCTTTCAGGGGGACAAAAGGATTGCAGCTCCAAACCTCCTATTTGAGAAGGGCAGTTCCTGTCAGGATTGGTAATATTTTTCACTTAGAAATTAAAATGACAGCATCGTGGACAAAATCAGTCTGATTCCCCAAGCACTAAATGCTAGCTACTATTCCAAGAGTATTAACTCCTCAAAGGGCAGTTATATTTAAGATTATTTAAGAACAAAGACTTTGGCAAGTCTGCAGTGGCAGGGAGCTGTGTTCTTGTTTGGGGCATTTGCATTTTAACAGACTGAGAAATAAATCCACTTTTTGAAGGGAAAAACTATTTACCATCTGCGGTTCGTTAATGTCAGGCAGGCAAAATCTGTCGTTCACACACATTTGTGATGCAGTTGGCAGATTCTCCTCTTATGGAGGGTTTCATCAGCAGTGACTGAGACTGAAACACCCTGCCTGGTGTGATATGTGATATGGTGAACCAACCACTCAGCTTCTACTTGGGGTAAAACGTTAGTATCTTGGGAGTAGTATCTGCTCATTTTTTTCTTGCGACAAAAGTCGCAAAAGTATCATTGATAGAAGAATTGGTATGGTTGTAGATAAAATAGTGAGTAATGAATATATTCACCAGATTTCCAGGTACTGGTGAAGCAGTGCAAGTGGGATCAGGCTACATTACCCAAAAGGCCTTGTATAGCAGGGAGGGCCATATGTAAGGTGTGTGTGTGGCAAGGAAAAGAATAAGAACTCAAAAAGCCACCTCATAGAAAGGACTGTGTGGGGACAGAGAAAGGAAATTTTGGCCATTGCTGTGAGTGAAAAATGCTAAATGAGGTAAAGATGGTTAAAGGGGAAGTGTAGAAAGTTTCGGGTGATGTACTCTAAGCAAACCTTGTGAGCTGCCTTTTCAAGGAAACAGCATAAATATTTACATCAGTTTTCAGGTTGTTTGGTTTGGACTGGTGTTTCCTAAACACGAAACCCTAAATAGCAGCAGGATCTAACAGAATCTAGAGGTAATTTGGTATATTTGAATAGTAAGCAGGGGTGATCATCAATATAATGAATAATTATGAGGCATGGGTACTCGCCCATTAGAATGGATACTCAACCATGGCTATCAGCTATAAACAGCAGGGCACCACCCTGGTGCGTGCCAGCCTGATGTCATCTCTGATCATCAGTGCTTTTAGGCCTGAAAGTGGTTTGTAGTGATTTTTACAGGCATGGAGGTGCTGTATGAGCTCAAAAATCCATCATTGTTAGTTCCACATGAGCCTCATGAGAAACTGGCCAGGGTGGAGGGGGGTGGCGAGGGGCAGAAGCTAATGAACAATCTCGCGTGGTCTGACCTGCCTTGTGCATTACGAGACAGTGCTACTATCTGACATATATTTACAAACTGTATTTCAGATATAATAACAAGAGAAAAGGCAATCTTGTTCCATTTTTGATCATATATTGGAATGACAGAGTACAGGGTAGCGTAGGTGATGTTCACCAGGTGTCCATTTTCTCCCCGTTTCCTAGCATCATTGCTTTTAGGTTGGGGCCATCAGTAATTCTGGCCA